>NC_141225.1:1925000-2000000 GCF_054856515.1 Filicampus tigris | reverse complement strand
GTTTCTCAAAATATTTGTCTTCTCCTTCTATATATAAAAAAAAAACATAAAGGAAGAGAAGGAAAATATTTAAATAAATAATATTGGCTGTTCATGTGCCCTGCGGCTGGCTGGCGACCAATTCGGGGTGTAGTCTGCCTTCGCCCGTTGACGGCTGGGATAGGCTCCAGCACCTCCCCGCGACCCTGTATAGGATAAGCGGTTTGGAAGATGATGATGATGATGATGATATTGGCTGTTCAAGCTTATCCGGGCACCACAAAAGCATGTGATTTTCACATGTTGACCACTATCAGGTATTGTAAACAAAAGGACAGATTTGATTTGTCTGTGTATTGATTCAAATGCAAGCAAGCTAAGTGAATGTACATCTGGCTTGCATTTTGTTGTGCTTATCTCAAGTGGAGCCAGTAATGAAATCACAGCAATCAACAAGGGGGTTGTCATGGTGACAGGGTTGCCCCACACTCTTGTGGGCTCTGTAGTCTCATTTGAGCATGATTCTGTCTCTCTGTGGGTGCCAGTCCAGGAGAGCAAGCACCGGAGATTTCCTCATAGTAGAACTTAAATTGATGTATCGCACCGTTTCACAGAGAACGTCTCCTTGGACCTCAGAAGAACCTAAGCAACATGGCTGAACAGCACTTCTAACAGGATAGCAATAGCAATGGGTAAGCAATGTCTCTTTCCATTTTAAAGTTCATTTAATTCATGTTTGAATGATAATTATGCATTCCCATTACCATCAAATCAATGCAAAGTTAAGATACAGTATATCATCATAACTGGATCACATTAAGTAATTAAGTAACACATTAAGTAACATTAAGTATTAAGTAATGGCAGAATTTGTTATCTGGCCCTTCGCTGGGAGTTATCCGAATAAATCCACCTCAAAATACCACCGCTATCATTTTTAATTGTAGAAACCATCAATATTATACAAAAACGCACACAACTGTGCCAATGACCTGGGAGCAGTTCAAAATCCATACCTCTAAAAACATGACAAAAACATTAAGTAAAATACATCATACTCACCAGAGATGCTGATTACCAAATGCATTTATGTGTAGAGCCTGCTGCAAATAAGGTATTTAAATTTTTTTAGTTTTTTTTTTTTCTAGACAACCGATCAGAGGACATAAAAATGCTCATATTATTGTGGGCCAGCTAGGTAGGTAGCTATGTGAGACAAATTTGGAATCTGATTTATTCAAAAAGTACAATCTCATTTGAATTTACTTCAAGTTACATCGGCCTTTAGTATTGACTTGGAAGGCTTCGAGATGATTAAATTGTCAGGGCAGAATAGACGCTGCAATCTGATTGTAAAAAAAAAAAAAAAAAAAAATGTAGCATCCATATCCATATGCCCGAAGGATTGTAGCCAGGAGAAATATTTCGAAATGAAGAGAATAAAATGTTGGGTGTAAATTAATCCAAAACCAAATCATTTCATGGTATTAAACATGAAATGAAGTCGGCACAGTCATTGTGTTCATTTGAATATTTGTCTGTTGAATTTGCATAGCTGTCAATAGATAGAGGAGATCAAGGATTCTGTGAAACGGCTGCAAAGAGACTTGCTTTTTGTTTTTCACAAGAAGCGACATGGTAGAAAAACACAGTATAAAGCCAAAAGGTTTTGAGATTAGACTTGTTGTACAAACATTGATTGCTTATGTCACGCTCATATGTTTTGACTGAAAAAATGCCATCTTGAAAAACAAGTTAAATTAGTGGTCAACCTTATGCTTTAAAAAAAAAAAAAAAAAAAAAAGTATGAAATATTTATATTTTGCAGTTAAATAAAAAGGAATAATTATTTGTGACTTGACATTTACATGCCAGAAAGGAAAGAAGATGTAATAATGTAACCACACATACAGCACTCTCTTACCGCACTGACAGTTTCGGCCGTCACTGCTTCCTCGTGACATGTCTAAAAACCCGTGTCAGCACGGCAAGAGAGTTTTCTCTTCACTAGAATAAGAAGATCATTGTCAAAACAAAGAAAGTTCAACCCACTGAACGAATAAGAAAACAAGATGAACATTATTGCATTATAAAAAGAGTGTCTTTGAAAATGTTGACCTTTGTGCATCTCTTCAACATCCTAGGTTGCTCTACCCTCCTGTTGGCCAGTGTCGTGTCATCACTGGGAGGTCTGGTCTTTGGTTACGAACTGGCCATCATCTCTGGTGGTTTGCTGCAGATCAAGGCTCAGTTTGGACTCAACTGCATCCAGCAAGAGGCGCTGGTCAGCTCCTTGTTAATCGGAGCTCTGCTAGCCTCTCTGCTGGGAGGAGGCTTGATTGACCGTTATGGCTGCAGAAAGTCCATTCTGCTCAGTATTGTCTTAATGCTGACTGGAAGTCTCATCCTTCTTATCAGCTCCTACCAAACCCTTTTGCTTGGCAGGTTCACAGTGGGCTTGGCCATGTGCCAGTCGTCCATGTCCTGCTGCATCTTCGTGTCGGAGATGGTAGCCGCTGAGCGGAGGGGATCTTTGGTAACACTGTATGAAGCTGGGATTACTGTGGGCATCCTTGTAGCTTACACCATGAACTACATTTTGTTTAATTTACCAAGTGGGTGGAAGTGGATGTTTGGCTTAGCTGTAGTACCGACAACGATTCAACTCATCTCCATATTGTTCCTTCCGTCGAAGACTGAGGTGCGATATATTCGTTCCGAAACAGCTCTTATGGCCGATATGGAAACCCAAGACGAAGCTAGCTCAAATGTCACCACGGAAGGCAGGAAGGTGCATCATAATATCATGTACCTTTTCCAGTGCAAAGACAACATGAGGACCCGCACCTTCATCGGGCTGGGACTGGTGCTTTTTCAGCAGTTCACAGGCCAGCCTAATGTTCTCTTTTATGCCTCCACCATATTTCACTCTGCAGGATTTCAGAGCGACAACTCTGCAGTGCTAGCATCTGTTGGCATCGGAATTGTCAAAGTGGTCGCCACTCTCACCTCCATGGTGTATTCTGACAAAGTGGGCAGGAGGCCTTTGCTCATCGGCGGATGCTGCGTCATGGCCTTTTGTCTGATAAGCATTGGACTGCTCAGTGGACATTCACCAAATGATGCGGTGAGGCCTTGTAGTTCGGAGGATTCAATTGGAAACAAGACGAGTCAAGTTCATTTAACGATTGGAAATTACACACCTCTTAACACAACTCTCGATGAGAACCACAAGCTCCAAGCTGCTGGTGCACTGGTTGCTGGGAAAAAAACAGTAAAACCTCCTAAACCTGCTATGGAATCTTCTCCCAGCATCCGCGAAGAAGTTTTCAACTGGATCATTCTCATGTGCATGATGGCAGTTGTCACTGCATACTCTATTGGATTTGGACCAAGTTTGTATATTCACCTTGACTATCAGAATAGACAGTGTATACCTCCACTATGCATTATTTTGATATACAGTGTTGCCTTGAGACATGAGGTTAATTTGTTCTGTGACCACTCTCAATTCAAAATACTCATCTCAAATGATCTCTCTCCACTGAAATAAATGGAAATTCCATTAATCCGTTTCAGGCTCTCCAAAAAACAACAACACATTTTGTCACGTGTTTTTAAATAAGGAAAATATCACTTTTACACTGTATGCACCAAACTGAAGCCCTAGCGGGCAGGAATAATAATTTTTAAAAAAAAGCTTGCGGTAGTTTTCTCGTGGCTCCGACCCCATGCAATTGCAAAGTTTCGTCAAGAACACCATATGGTTTTCATGGCTTTCAGACGGAAGCAGTGGTGGCCTATGCTTCATCTTGTGGGCTCCGAGCAGCCGGGTCATCACGGGTAACCTGTCACATGTGTGGTGGTTTAAGGGATGAGAAACCAAGATTCAAGCTAGTTGTAAGTCCACCACCAGTGGCAAAAATAAAGGAAATTAATTTGCATTTGGCTAATTTTCTTAAAAACCTCAACGTTTTAGAAGGGGCCTTGTCAACTACAAATTCAGGAAATATTCTCCAAGTCTTATACTGCTTGCACAAATTGTTTGGAAAAAATGTAAAATTGTGTTTAAAACTAGGAAACCTGTGCTAGGTCACCGTTAGTGGTTTATAGTGGTACGATAAAAAGTTATAAAAAGTTTCAACGTCACTCAAAATGGCTACCATGATTGTGGCTCGTTGAATGAACACTTTTTGTGGATATGCACATACCAACTGTACATTATGTGTTAGCATGAAGCTAGTGAATTTGTAGGCACCGTAATTTGGTTCTTTTAAATACACAATTGTTTTATGGTTATTGGGACTGTAAACTTTAACCGGGAGCACCATTAAACTGTTTAGTTTACTATGGCAAACTGCTGCTGTTGTGAAGTAAGTTGAAGTGAGTTAACTGTCACCACATACAGTTCTTGTATGTATTACATTTTTGCTCTCAAGTCAAAACAAAGAAACCGGTTGGTATCTCAAGGCACCACTGTACATGTTTACTATCAATTGGAATTGCAGCTATTGTATGCAAAGTATCTCCACTTATGTAAGAGCTAAAACCACTTAAATAATATCTTGGAGACATAGATTTGATTATTAACGCTAGAATACTAACGTCGGGTGGTTTTCACCCACACTATTTTTTTAATGTGATATTTTGTATTGGGAAATTAAAGAAGACAACTTCGAATTTGGCATAGTGTTGTACTGTACTCTAAATTGGTGAAAACTGTATTTTGTCCGGGATATTATATCGGGTTAAATGTACCCGACGTTAGCGATGGTGTTACTAATATTAACATTAGTGTTCTACGGTAAAATATTTTTGCCAGAAGACACAACACATATACAGTAGAAGCAGCTCACACAGTGGTCATTCAAAGAATACTTCTGTGAGCTTCTCCTTCATACTGTACATGTGTAAGTCATTATCTTCACTTAACATGGACTATGCTCAATCCCACTACCATTGTTTTCTCGTCTGATTTAGTCATCCTCTTTAATCAAACAAAAACTGTACCCCCAACTACAAACAGTCTAGTAAATTAGTAAACAAGTCACATACAATGTGTACGACTAATTTACAGAATCTAAAAAACTTTTTTTTTTTTTTTTTTTAACAGTTATGTCAGATGTCCAACTACTTAGGAGCACCAGAAAATTTAGGTAGACTACTGTTCTGCATAAAATGGCTGTATTTCCAGCTGTATTATTATTTAATGGTCCATGCCATATTTTCGTGAAACCTCTCAAAGCTAAAAGTCTCAAGGATCAAAACATCAAAATCATAAATACTTTCACTGTCCAAATACCTCTAGACTTAATGTAGCTTGTACGCAGAGACACAAATGCTGTTGTTTGTTTGCCATAGTGACCTGGCTCCTCCTCAGTGAGATATTTCCCGCTGCTGTGAGAGGAAGAGCCTTCGCATTCACCGGCTGCTTCAACTGGAGTGCCCACCTCTTGGTTGCCTTCACCTTCCTGGACGTTTTCAGTAAGCTTGCATACGGCCATTAACAGTGTTGCTGAATCACACTAGGTGGTGTCTCATGCCATGTGAAATTGTCCTATTCCACTGAATATATCAGAAAAATCTTTTACTAGGGTCGTGGGCGTGCTGGAGCCTATCCCAGCTGTCTTCGGGCAGTAGGCGGGGCACACTCTAAAATGGTTGCCAGTCAATCGCGGGGCACGCACAAACGAACAACCATTCGCACTTACAATCATACCTAGGGACAATTTAGACCAGTGGT
Organism: Filicampus tigris; assembly: GCF_054856515.1. Classification (NCBI taxonomy): domain Eukaryota; kingdom Metazoa; phylum Chordata; class Actinopteri; order Syngnathiformes; family Syngnathidae; genus Filicampus; species Filicampus tigris. The sequence continues at coordinate 1,994,278 of NC_141225.1, read as the reverse complement.
CCCCAAACTTTTTTCTGCCACAGACTAGTTCATACAAGTCTATACCCTTTGCAGCCCTTTAACTATTCACCGTCCATCAATATTGAAAAAGTCAGCCTTAGCGAAGCTGTTAGCCACCAAGTATGACGCTCACAAGACACTTACATTTGTTGACAAATCAGTTTTGAAGTCTGCATTGACTGCACATATTGTTGTGCAGAGCGGCCTTCCTTCATCATTCATCACTTGTCGCCATAAATCCAGATTTCAAGTAGGTCTTGTGGTATTGTCTGTGAAATGCACCCTTCTTTTTCTTCCTGGGTAAAGGCTCTTGTGTTGAATTCTCACTGGGCCTTTTCCCCATATTACAAAGAAACTTTCCAAATACGTCTGTTTATTTTACTAATTTGCTAGCTTGCGCATTTAATATTTGCATTACGCGACAGAGACAACTTGACATGCATGAGTCAGTCATAGATGGATGTAAGAGAGAGAATCCGGTCACTTTTCAAAATAAAATATTTTTCAGCCTTGGTTAATAAATAAACAGAATATTATATAATATATATACACACACACACACGTATATCTATTGTATATATGTATCGTGTTGCTGTTCTGTGATAAACACTTGTAGTCCTTTTTTTGAATGTGATTTCTGTTTAATAGACATCCCATTAACGTGAAAATAAAAAAAATATTACGCGTGAGATAAATTTAGTGCTGATAAAGTGCAGTCCACGTTTAAATATCATTGTTTTATGAAACATGAAAAGTTGAAGTGATAAAGACAGATTTGTTTGCAGTAATGTTTGACTTGACTTGAAGTTGGATTTCATATTAATGAATTATTCATTTGCATTTATTGTAGTGTAAGACTAGCCTATAAGACCAAAACATTTGGGTATAATAAATCAGATATGGTTTCATGTAATACAGATTAATTTATTGCTTGTGTTTATTAAAAAAAAAAAACATGTGAAGAGGACTTTGAAAAAATAATCTTATATTAAATCGCAATATTGAGAGAAAAAAAATGCCATCAAATGGTATACAATATATTCAATATCGTTCAACCCTCCAATTACACCACCAACTGAACTCCACACTATTGTTTTGTTAAACATGGACCGTTCAAATATTCAATTATACATGCGCCTCTGTTTGTGGATCATATTGAATCAGTTGGTAATCTATGACTGGTAAATTTGTCATGTAGTTAGGTAATTTCTTCCCAAAACAGTGTCCAATCTGCTTAGTTTTGTTTGACTGCTATTATTTTGAACCCAACGGTGTGTGCCCTGAAATTGACTGGTGTCCCAATGCCTCTCGCCCAAAGTTAGATGGGATCGGCTCGAGCTCACCTAGCGAGGATGGGCAACAAAGATGGATGAATGGATAGATGGTGTGCCATGAGAATTTTGTAAAATACATATGTAAAGTATGTGCCTGGGCTCACTATGTTTTGGAAACACTGGCTTGTTTGTTTATATCACCAGATGCAATAGGTCTGTCTGGAACTTTTCTTATGTATGGGATAACCTCAATGGTGGCTGCAGTTTTCTTCTACTTCATGCTACCAGAGACCAAAGGCAAGACACTGGAGGAGATAGACAGGGAGCTGTGTTTACAAAGGTACTTTCTTCATTGTCAAACATTGTCATATCAGAAGCAATACTAAGACACTGGTGTGTTTTCATGTGCTTTCACTTAGGTTTCACCACAGCGTGGAGTGCTGTGATGCTATCAGACTAAGAAATTCCTCTCCAGAATACCAAAGAGTTGTTTGTCAATGAGACAGTTGAATGTTTTAACAAGCATCACTTATCAGCCGGTTTTTACAATAAACACAGGGGTGCATTTTATTTTACCATTGTTGCATTCTTCCTTCCATCTCCACACTTAAAAATGCACATTCCCCCTACACTTCTCACGCCCCCTCCTAAATGATGTCTTTTTAAGTATGTCTAGTTGTCTCCATGTTACAACAGTAGCAGCTGTCACAGGCTGGCACAAAGCCTGCGGCAATGATGAGGGGACACAGACAACATTGACCATTTTAATGATTTATTGTAATTAATGAGTAACTTTAAACAATAAAAAGGAAGATGGGATGTGAGCATGTAAAATCTGTGCAGTGCATGGATGAATGTGAATGAAACAACCATTCAATTGTAATAATATTTTCAACATGATTTCCATCATTTTAAATGCATAATTTGATGATTTGAAGTAAAATAGTGAAATGCCATATGTACCCTGACTTTGTGGACACCCTGTAGTACTGAGGTAGGGGACTCCGGTTCCTCAAAAGCCATATCCTGCCTGTTTTGGATCTCTGTCTACTACAACACACCTGACTCAAATGATCAGGATCGTTTCAGACCTCTGCCGAGCATGCTGATGAGGCGATCACTTGAATCAGGTGTGTTGTAGTAGGGAGAGATCCAAAACGGGCCCTACCCCTGCTGTAGTGAGCCAGACGGATCCAATCAAGAGGACCCTCCACTGCCTGTCTGAGGAACCGCCCCAGCTGGGGTGGGGGTGCATTGTATTTGTCATTTCTTTTCAATACCACTCCCATACTTCCAATGTTACACTTGTACCAGACGCCAGTGCAAAAAAAAAAGGAGGCTACTGAGTAGGTTATTTTTTTTCATGAACAACAATACTGTCACTGCTTTTGTGTTAGTATTTGTGGAGTCCAACAATGGGAAAGTTTGAGTGTGGGGTTAAAACAATTTCCAAACATATCCCACATTAAAAAGTATATAGAGAGAGATCGTTTTCAATTTATACAGGAAATGAGAGTGTGTGATAATTACAAGATGTTTATTGGCTATTCAATTATTTGTCATTTGGTGTTATCTTTTTGGGATGTGGTTTGTAAATGTAGGAATACAGACAATTTGGATTAATATTTATTTTGCTATTAATTTATGTCTCAAAGTTATTAACATATTAGAATAAATCTGGTGAATTACTTTGTAGTTGTACTTCTTTCCACTCTTTTAGTAAAATTACACTTTACTGTATGCATGTTTCATTTTTCATCATTCTTTTGCAAGTACTGTATCTGTTTGTCCTTTGTTCTTATTTTTTTGGGAATACATTTTTAAAATAAAATTGCGAACTCGCTAAGTACATATTTACAATTAAAAAAACAGCAAAGAGCATTTCAAAATAAAAATTGGTATAAAAAATTTAAGTTTTTATTCTTTTAAGACAACTTTCAGTTTAAATGTTTTTTGTGCCAAGTCATTTGAAATACCATAATGTTGAAAAAAAAAGTCAAGATATCGAGGTGAACGTCCACAAGAAAGCCATCTTGACTTATCAAATGAAACTACTTTTTAATTATAATCAGGTTGCCTTATTCCACCTGGAAAAAAAACAAAATTCAGCACGTGAGCTGTGCACACTTGACATGAATAATCTCCAAGGTGACAAAACAACCACGTACCTGATAAATAACTGTTTATTTACACAAATATTTGCAAATACTAGTCTTCTACATAAGAACATAAAAATATATACAGTGGTGTAGGGACTCAATGTACACACTTTGATTTATTTGCATTTCCATGTTTACAAAAGATGTACAGCAGAGTCAAAAACTTACACTTTCGAACTGTGGCACAAGAACACAGGAGATTGATATCCTTCAAGCGCTATTCAGCATTTTGTCTTGAACAAGTTGGTGAACGTCCAATTGTTAGCCATCACAGAGCCGCACTACACTTCACCGAACTGCTGCGTTTTACTCCAAATTTAACAGCATTTCACTCACCTGTCAAGAACGATTAATCGAATAAAATGCTATGAATACTCACACTGCCAACCTTAACCCACTCATCGGAGGCATGGCCACAAAACATTAAATGCAAACTACTCACCTGCCATGCATAACACTCTTCATTTTGGCATTACGGACTTGTTCATTATACATTTGCATCAGCATATGAATCTTTTCTCCAGTGTTGTATATTACTTTGGACAGTCTGTGCAGTAACCAGGGCTCGAAAGCATTCCATCTTTGTCTCAACCAGCAACTCCACATTAAACATATGCAGGACAAGACAAACCCTTCGGTAGTTGTTTTGGCCATGATGCTCCTCATTCTCTCTCTCTTTTTTGTGTTCTCTCCACAGTTAATGAGCAATTTATTTGCATGAAGAAAAAACACCGCTGGTTTTTAAAGACCTTTGCCTATTGGGATCAAACCAGGTTTGTTCCACTATTCTTTCCAATGAATGGGGTAAAACTTTGGTTAGGTCTTGAAGTATTTCAAGGAACTACAAAGCAGCATTTCTCAAAAAAATCATTACTCATATCTACCGGGCCGCATCCAGCAGTCCAGAAGAGCGTGCGAGTGTCTGTGTGCGGTCTCTCACCAATGAAGATGGTTTGGTCTCGATGTTTTGGCTGGATGTTGGTGAAATGCTAATCGAGCAATAGTGTCATGCATCTGGAGCACAAAACAGCACCAGACACACAAAGTGTTCAGAGTTATTGGAAGCGAAAAAAGTTCATTCAAGATGTGCTCCTTTTGGTCCTGATGGGAAATATATCTTGTTTGCCGACGTACTCCTTAAAGTACAACATAATCCGGACAAAAACAAAACAACCGTGGATTACACCGTTTCCCCCCTTGAATGCATTGCTGCATTTGGAGAAACGAACACCTGTGTATTTCATCTACACAAGACATTCGTTTCATATGTCACATGAGCATGTGCAACTGATAAGAGGAGTTGAAAAATCGGAAGGTTTTGATGAGGCTTGGCCACGCAGAGTGAAGATGTAGAGAGCTGGTGGAGGTGCACCTGTCTCTATCTGGATTTGATGAGTGTGTCACTGGGGGACTCCGGCAGCAGTGGGCACCGGGGAGCTCAGAGCATTGGTGGTGGCAGACAGGACAGGCGAGCCAGTGAGTGGACCCAGGGCAGTAGACGCTGGTAAGGCAGAGATACCTGGAGAAGTGCCATAGCTATTGTTTGACAACAAGTAGCCAGCAGTACATGCACTGTAACACGTGATGATAATCACCAGCAGTTTGCAGTGTTTTGGGCCTACAGCACAAACGTCCCTCAAGGCGACACGTTGTTTTGATACATGAATACATAGGGATGGCGCTAGGTCATGACAACTCTTAGCCAATGTGGCTGGACAGAATAAAAATCTCCTAAGCCACACTTGAGTGTAGTTAGCCGTGACATTACATTTAGGTTTCGCCGCTGTTGTTTTACGTGTGCCGTGCTTGCCTGTACATAGCAGAGAAATTGTAGCCCAAATAACACAAAACACATTTTTGGGGGTTGTAGGCTTAGCTTGATGGCTAACTGCACGTTGTAGTGGTAGAAGTGGGCTAAATTACCATCAGTAAGGAAGCTGTTCTTTGACAGCTTGCCTGCGTTTCAGCCCCACCCAAAAAAATCTGAATTACTGGGAGGGTGAAAACATTTTATACGATAAATCTCAGCAATTCAGTTCTAAAATGTTAGCCAGTCTTTGCATGTTTTCAACACTTCTAAAATAATGTATTTAGGAAAAAAAACAGAAATGTCTTTACAGGGCCTTTAATGTTTAAGAAGTGTTTGTTTTTAAAGATTTATTGGAGAATGGTTTTTACTCAACACATTTAAATATAATCATGACTACATTTTTTATTATTTTCTTATATTCAAGCAGAGTATTAATGTTTCAACTATGAATTATACATTCTTTGTGATGTGCAATATATACAGGTAATCTATAAACTCATATTTTCCACAGGCAATTTCATTATACAGTTTATAATAATACTGACATTATGTTTTCTACATTATTACATATATCAAAATTCACATGCACATCTCCACTTACGCCATCCCATCAAAGAAAAATGACGGCTCTAGGAGATCTAAGTAATTTTAGAATTCAGTTGGTCCTAGTGTTAAACAAAAGGAGCGGTCCCTGTTCTTTTTGAGTTGGTTACGGACTTAGGGCTAGAGTTACATCTGGCCCTCACAGCGCACTCTGTTACAGTGTCTACCCTGCACCGGAAGCTTCGGTGTCTTACGACATCGAACGTGGAAGTGCATATAGTCCATTCTCTAAAATATCGCTCAGAAACAACGACCATTGTCGAGAGAGAGGGATATATCTCAATCAATTAGAATACATTTGGGGGAGATGGGGACCAAGCCTTGTTGCGAATAACAAAAATCCACGACTAATTCATGCCTCCAAAGAGGGTTTATAATTGTCTACTAGATGCCAGAGATGCGGGACTCGAGTCATATGACCTGACTTGCGTTGCTATTTTTTGAACTTGCGGCTTGCTTGCCAAAAACATAGGAATTACCTGACTTGGGACTTGGAATCTAAGTGACTCGACTTGACTTAGACTTGAACTACATGACTTATTTATAGTTTTAAATGTGCATTTTAACACAGTTTGCCTTTTTAGGAAGAAAAGCAAGAAAAAAAGAAAAAGAGTTTTTGTTCATTCACGCCAACTTGGCAACCCAGTCAGCGTGACTTGTTGGTGTGAAGCGGTGCCGTAAACACCAACGGCGTAGGAGCAAGTCCGAGCAACATTCATTTGAATTAATGCATTATTTTGAGGGCGGCACGGCTCAGTGTAGAGAGGTTGGCTCTCAACGCAGAGATTCTGGGTTCGACCCCCCGGCCCTTGTGACCATGTTGAAGTGTCCTTGAGCAAGATACCCAGTTGCTCCTGATGCAATAGGTGAATACAAATCAGTGTGAAGCGCTTTGACTGCCTTAATAGGTGGAACAGCGCGATATAAGTGAAAGACCATTTCCCATTTATTTTGTCCATGATGTAACTTCAGTTAATGCCTTTCGTTCACCCATTTACACACATGAATTAGATTTGGGTAACAGATTGGTAGTTGATCTGAAGATTGTATACTTCCTTATTCAGCATATTTCAATATTTCTCACCACATTAACCGTGCGTCATATAAACGTTATTATGAAAAAATAACATGCATTCTTCTAAATAATTTAAGTGTAGACATTCATTTTATAAGCTAATCATTTTTCGTTTCATTTTTAGAGATGTAAATGTTCATGACATTTTTAGAGAGAAAATGGACTTTTAGTAGTAGGAACAGTTACGTTTTACTGAGCAAGATTTTATGACTTGATGTATGACTTGCTTGAATCAAGTAATGGCTTGACTTTTTTTTCCACAGTGACTTGGGACTTACGTGGGACTTGAAGGTTTCGATTTGAGACTTACTCAGCAAAGCACATCCTTTGTCAAAGTGAATCTCCTACACATTACAAATAGTTCCTTGGCACCAAGAGGCCGCAAGATAATGGCAAAGCACAAATCAGTGAATACTCTCTATACTTATGTGATAAGATAAGAATGCCTTTATTGATCCCACAGTGGGGAAATTTTCAGTGTGTCATGTCTTATCATGTCGTAGTTGTTTGTTACTGCAACACTAGTGTAGGTCAACCTACTAGATACAAATTCCATGTGTGTTTTATATAGTTGGTCAATAAAGATGATTCTGATAGTTACATCTGCGAATGCAGGGGTTTTGTTGTAGATACTTATTTCAGTAGTTAAATTAAAAATTAAATCCACCTTACAAAGTATAGATTCATTAAACACATGCTCAGAAGCATAATTTCCAAGTTAAAAAATATGGTTTAATGATAAAAATATGGTAACATGAAAGGAACAAGGATAAGAGTAAATAAACATATTGTCACTGTCTGTCAGCCCTGTATGTCACATTACCTTTTTCCTATTAACAATAAAAAGAATCAAAGTATACAAGCATAAATTGTCAGGAAGATACTTGGAATTAACACTTTTGCAAAAATGCCAAGATATTAAAAAAAAAAAAATTATGGGTAACCGCAGCAAAATGTAACGCCACAAGTTTAGTCATTAAAAAGCAAAGTCATCACATTTGTGTTTCCCCACAGATACATTTTTTAAACCAGAATTCAGGGGCGGAAAAAAACAACTAACAAGTTATGATAAGTAACGGCTCAACCATGTACTTGGCTAATGGGCTGAAATGAATGTTGAAGGGGAGTAGGAGTTCTCACCAGTGATAATGCTGGCTGTGCTGACAGCAAGGTTCCCACTGGGGAGGTTAGTGACTCCAACTCCACCACGAGACTGGTCCTTCACAATGGGAACTACAGGAAAAACAAAAATAAGAAGACAATATTATCTGTATTTGCTTTAATCTGTGACGCCTTAATCTTCTTACAAGTACAAGAGCGAGGGTTGTTAATGTAAGTATTTCACAGTACCGTGTCAAGAACATGAGGGTTTACTTCGCGTGGAAGTTTAGCGCGAGCGAAGAATAGAGCCGAATGCATTGTTTACGTTGTTATAATCTGCCCCCGGCCAACAGCTTTCCGGTTGGATTTTTCTAACAATGAGAAATAAGTGACTACCGCCGCCGATGGTATGGAAGGGTATTACATCTTATGCATGCACAGAAGGTACTTTAATGATCAGCGTCGCTGTCTGTCGTGGTGTGTTTTGCCAACGTGACGTGCCGAAAGCCGGCCGGACGCCACAGGAGGTAAGCGTCTGTCACTGTTGGTGAACGTCGTATTGGTGTATCAGGGCCTTAAAAGCTCTCGAGGACCCTTGGATTTGGGAATCCCTGCCTAAACCCTAACCCAAGTAAGTCATCAACAACCATGTTATTCACCTATTAAACAAAATATCATACAGGAACTCAACAACATTAACACAAGTTCAAGTGATTATGCATGTTGCATTCATTTGAAACATTTTAGTGAAGCTTGTCTGGGGAATGTCTGGTCTACGTGGCTTCTCCTATCTGCATGTACAGTAGATCACAGATATCAGTCTCAAAAAGGTTTGATTCGTTTTCCATCTGAGCTTAAGTAAAGGAGAATAATTTAAAGACAATTCACAATAATAAAGTATAAATAAATTCCTGGACTGGCTGAACTGTGAAAAGACATATTTGTCAATGGCAGTGAATGAGTTAATGATTTAAACCTTAATTTAAAAACTTCATTTTGTTTACCTGTGTTGTCTTTGACTAATATTTAATTTAGTTTAATGATGGAAAACATTTAAGTGTGACAAACGCATTAATTATTTAAAAAAAAAAAAAACAGGAGGGGGCGGCACGGTGGTCGACTGGTTAGCACGCCCGCCTCACAGTTTAGAGGTCGTGGGTTCAATCCCGGCTCCGGCTTCCCTGTGTGGAGTTTGCATGTTCTCCCCGTGCCTGCGTGGGTTTTCTCCGGGTACTCCGGTTTCCTCCCACATTGCAAAAACATGCATGGTAAGTTGATTGGACTCTCTAAATTGCCCCTAGGTGTGATTGTGAGTGCGGATGTTTTTCTCTGTGTGCTCTGCGATTGGCTGGCAACCAATTCCGGGTGTGCCCCGCCTATTGCCTGAAGACAGCTGGGAAAGGCTCCAGCACGCCCCGCGACCCTTGTGAGGATAAGCGGTATCAATAATGGATGGATGGAAAAACAGGAGGGGCAAAACGTTTTCACACTACTGTAGTGGTAATTGTGAAACTGTTAGCGATTTTTCTAACAGTGTAGTTAAATCCAATGTTGTACCGTCAATGTTGCAGGGATGACACCTAGGGCAAAGGAGTAATTCCTATTACTAATCTAACACTCTTGATTGGATGCGAGTGCTTACAGAAGTAGGCATGATCCATGGCCTCACGAGCAGTGAGCCGGGCTTGGTGATCGTAGCGCAACAGCTTATCAAGGAAATCCAGAGCTTCCGGGGTGACCAGATGTTGGTTTTCGCTGTGGACAAAGCGTTCCCACCTCTTACGAGAATGCCTGGAGGACAAACAAAAATTTCATGATGCCACATATTAAATCTTCTTGATATACAGAATTGATATTAAAATACTGTAGCGCCTGAGGCTTAAGACAATTAAAGGGAAACCAACTCACAAATGTTCCTTACAATATGCTCTATGCGGCTCTACTAGTCCAAACATGGTACTTTGATTAATATTGCGTTTGTGGAACACAAATTAAACAGCAAAATAAACCTATTTTTATCCACCTAATGGGGCAGTCATTTTGCCACTTGCTGCCAACTGAAAATTATATCACGGGTACTCTGGGCTAACGAATCATGGCTCAGCATGCGAATGTCACATGACCAAACTCAGGAATCGGGTCAGTCGTAACTGGTTGTTACCCGAGCCCTGAGCAACTGTGATGCCATTTTCAATTTACAGCAATTGGCAAAATGGCCGCCCCCTCACATGAATCAAAACGTGAACATTGCTGCTTAATTCATATTCCACAAACGCATCAATCCGAACACTGTGTTTAGATTAATAGGGCTGCATGTATTATTGTAAAGAAAAAAATTGGGAGTTGACTTCCTCTTTAAACACCAAATATCGGTAGGTTTTTATTCTCATTTTCAAACTGAAATTTGCAGAGGTGAGACATCATTTAAGTAGAGGCTTGAGTAGCACCTTTACCTTCCAAGTATATCATTGAAGCGAGGTTCTAGCTCAATGTTGTACTTGTCAACGTAGTCATATAGATCTTCTGTTCCCAAAACCTTGGCTATTCTCACCAGCTAAATGAAAACAAACAGGCCTCTCAGATACAGTATGTGACAGATACTACCAGCAACAAAATATAGAAAAGGAACTCTCAGTTGAACAAGATATTCAGGGATGTGCAGAGGTAGGTAATTGAGGAAAGGCTACACTGCCCTCTGTTGGCCGTTCTTTGCTAAGTATTAATTAATTACAAATTTACAAATTACTTTAGTTGTATAAATTCACAACTAAAGTTCTTCATTAAAATAATTTTGAAAATGTTCCCGTCAGGTAAGTGAGCGTTTAGTTAATAAATCGGGAAAAATAGATCTGTTGTGTAGTGTGTCCCCTGCATGTACAATACAACCCGTGAGCAATTAACTCAACGTCTGAAAGTCGTCCTTTTTTTTTCTCCTCTACAACGGATCTCTGGTCCAACTGGACTATGTATCCGTACTTAAGATTGATTGAGTGACAGTTTTGCACTAATCATTGATTTGTGTTTAAGTAAGACCAGGGTGAAAGGTGAAAGGCCAGTCACTAGCTGGTTGGCAAAATGATTTGCTGACAGACTGTTTGGTTTACAGACTTGACTGTCTACCTTCTCTCATGTTGATGATTTCGTTTCAGATGGTCATCTTTCATCATTGGTTTAATTAAGAACAGATATGAAATCTATTGTGTAAGTAAAATGCTGTTAATCCCAATGGATTGTTCTGTGTGTATTAAGTTAAATTGACTGGCATTTTGAGTTCAAAGAAAGAAAAACAAAAAGACATTCAAAATACTTCATTTTTAATTATTTTTTATTTTACAAAGAAATCGTAATCGTAAAATCGGGTTTGAGAGAAAATAATCTGGATTTTCTTATTAGGCAAAATCCAACAGCCATAATATACAGTATAGGTTTATTAGTTTCACAAAGATGATTTAAACAATTTTAAAACTATATAATTGTGGCCAGAATGAATGCGCATTGTGTCATCATCATCGGCATATGATTTTGAGGATGCTAGAGGACAACTGTTTACAATACAAGACGTGCTCTGTCGTAGTGTTCCATTTGATTTATAGTAGTGTTGTTCCGATGCCATTTTTTGGCCCTGATACCGATTCCAATACCCAGCTGTGCTGTATCGGCCGATGCCGATACTGTACCGATACCAGACTTTTGAAAAAAAATAAAAATAAAAAAGATATATATGATCTTTTTTTTTCTTGTAATTCTAAAGAATTGCATACTCACTTGGATGTAAAACCATTGCTATCATGGCTTGGTCAGACTTATAAACCTTTGTGAAACAGGAAAAAATAAGAGATAATATACACGAGGTATCTTTGAGAGGGATTGTGTCGGATTAATTACAAAAGCTATAGGACATTATTATAAAAGTTTGTTTTGAGTATTAGTGACCCATCGCAACAACTTCCGCTCCCAAATGCACTTTCAAAACCAAAAACAAGCAGTAGAAAAATCCAACAAGTTCAACTCCAAAATCCAAAATTGAGCAGGGTTTGTTGTTGCGGTCCATTCCCCTTGTTCATGCACATTGCCGCTGCCGCCGCAAGCTCTTGGTGCTTGTTTCACATGTTTCGTCCTCAAATGTTTTATCAGGTTTGACGTATTAAACCTGGCCACTTTAGTTCCACCTCTTGCAACTTTCGCACCGCTAATTTTGCACTTAGCTGTTGTACTCGCTGGAGTTTCTATGTTGAAGTACAGTAGTTACATATCGCCGCCGACATTATTTCTCCTGTACCTCACTGTTTTTTTTCCTCTCAACATGAAAAAGCAGCCCCGCCATTGGTTAAGAGCGTCCACTCTGGGCCAATAGCGACGGCTAATACTGAACAGTCACCACACACCAGTGTCGTGAATGAGCAAGACACTGTACAAGGCGCTGCATTCAATGTAAATTGAGCAGGGTTTGTTGTTGTGGTCAATTCCCCTTGTTAATGCTCGCTGCTGCCGCCGCCGCAAACTCTTGGTGCTTGTTCACATGTTTCGTTCTCAAATGTTGCATCAGGTTTAACATATTGAACCTGGCCACTTTGGTTCTGCCTCTTGCAACATTCGCTCTAGCTGGAGTTTCTATGTTAAAGTATATCGCCAACATTTTATCTCCTGTATCCCACAACTTTAAATATTGATACGTTTTAGCAGTATCGTATCACAAAGGAAATCGGTACTGGTATCGATTAGCAGACACACAAAAACCACACAAGCAGCAGAGTGGCTTTCTGTGCAGCAATAAAAGTTATTACAACAGTTACATATTGAAAGGTAGCGGCAAAATCTTTTAGTAGCGGCCAAAATTCATTTGTGGCTGTCCGCCACAGCAAAATGTGTATGTGGGAAACAGCTCAATCTGTAATATTTTATTTTGCAGAGATGATCAATGACGTCATGGATCAATCAGCAAAATAAAGTAATTAATGCAAAATCTAGATCTACGTAGTCTAAAAGCACATTTAATGAATAATAAGGAAATATCATCGGGTTAGATAAAATAGAAAATATTATTACTGTGCAGAGTTAGTCAAAATCGTATTAGATTTATTTTGTTAACACTAAAATCTTTTTCAAATCCACAATCTAACCCTGGAAATTCATGGCGCTACAGCAGTATGAATGAATCTGAGAACGGAATGTTTAAGCAAAGTAATTGGGCTATATTGCTCTTGAAACTGTGATTACCTGGTCATAGTTGTCATGGCCATGGAAGAAAGGCTCTTTCCTGAAGATCATGCTCGCCAGCATACAGCCCAAGCTCCACATATCCAGACTATAGTCATACATCTGAAACACCGGAGGTGTGCATTTTAGTGAATTTTGCTGGTCCATCATTAATCATCGGTTAGCGGCCTGGTACCCGTCCGTCATTTGGATTTGTCAATCCATCATTCTTCCATTCGAACCGAATTATAATCGTCAGTTGTTCAGTCAGTCGGTTTTCAGTCAGTCACCTCACCGCACCCAAAAAAAAAAACACGTCAGCAAAACGTCAGTGATGGATGGTTCTCTCACTGACAGACGCGGTTTTTGACAATTACACTGACGGACAAAAATCTATTTTCGTCAGTGCTTAGTCCATCATTTATAAAAGGTGTCCCTTCAGGTGTCACAAAACGGGTGTCCGTCAGTGATGGACTGAGGGTCCGGTCCGGTCCGTCAATCTGACGGAATCCCCACCTCTGTGAAACAGAAGAGATGCCAATCCTGCTGAAGAGCCACATGCAATTATTCGAATAATACCCTTAATAGCTGAGATTAGTTGACTAGTCACACTGACATTGATTTAATTTAATACATGAATCCTTTATTCATGTATTTGGCGCTTTGTTTTTCTGTCGAAACTGCCTCATCTTATGCTTCTTCCGCTGGCTGCATGCCTTGTCATGCGCAGTAGTGGGAATCCGGGTCATCCGTGATGAAAACAGAAGCATTGTGGGTAATGCAGTGGCATGGCTAATCCGCTTTACCAACAAAATCCATACGTTTGGTCACATTTTACCCAAAATACGTGATACAATGCAAACCTCCCTTTCATGGCCTGCAGGGCGGTGATAAACAAGCTTCTAAAAAGAAAGCATGTTGTGGCTGATGCCCAATTTAATTTCTGACTGAATTTCATGAGTGACAGCCATGTGAGTTTGTTGTAACGTGATGTCCTGTTGTGGTACGCTAACATATTGTAGCGTCTACAATGGATGGATTACGGAGGCATTAACTCAAGATTATCAACAACCAAAACAGTTTTTGTATGCCGTTGGTTGACATCGAACAGGAATAGCACTCACTACAGTCTCCATTCCCAGTCACTCGCAACCACGCACAGTGTTGCGTTTATGAACTCTGGATGTAGCAGCTCTCAAAGTAACACAACATGACATATTTGCCACAAGCCCTCAACGGCAACACAAAACCTATCTTGTTACTATACACTAGGGCTCGATACTTTCGATACCTTATGTTATGTTTCGCACGTTCTATGACATACATTTGAGGTCCTTAAAGTTGAGCTCTGTGAATGGAGTTTTGAGTTATATGCACTTTTCAATAGTTCAAAGTTAAAACTTGGGAAACACAAGCCTCAGTTTTTAAAAAATATATATTTTTATAATATTTAAGTATCGCAATACGTATCGGATCACAAACCGAGTATCGGGATCCGTATCGGATTGGGACAAAAGTGTGTCGTCCCAGCCCCCCCATATACTAATTTATAGTGTGAAAAAAATATGCTCCTATTTTTTTCCCCTTTTCAAGTGCATAGCACATTTTGATTGTGTGGATCAATTTACAACTTTGCATCCTAGAGAAAGAAAAAACTTTTTGGATAAACGTTAAAAATAAAATAAAAAACTTATACAAGTGTTTCTTTTAGTTTTCTTTATCACATTCTAGTAAATACAATCGCTATAAGTTTAACTCTGCATGTTGTATAGTTTTTGGTTCCATTCTACATTTACAGCAAAAAATGTAAGGCCACAGTATTGCCTTCAATTCAAGTTGCTCCATCATTTCTAAACTTGTAAGGAATGATGGTACAAGCTGCAAAGTTTAATACGAGTTGAATGTACTATCATCTTAATTGTCTATATTATTAATTTGTAAATTCCTAAAAGAATTCAAGCTTTAAACTAATGTCATGTCATCTTCTAAACCGCTTATCCTATATAGGGTCGCGGGGAGTTGCTGGAGCCTATCCCAGCCGTCAATGGGCGAAGGCAGACTACACCCCGAACTGGTCGCCAGCCAGTCGCAGGGCACACCTAGACACTGTCACTGAGCGGGAATCGATCCCACGCTGCCCGCACACAACTCAGGCGTGTGTACCACTACACTATCAGCGGACAGCTTTAAACTAATGATTGTTATATCAGAGTTGCTGCTTGCTGGTGCAATATATCGCGATTTACAAAAAATCAGATTAGTCAACTAATCGGGACGACTGTTGATTAGTCGACTAGCAAAATAATAGTTTGTGCCAGCTCTAAATACAGTACTTGCATTTAGGTTCATATAAGCGCATATCCTGTCTATGTAGAAACCACCCAAACACATTACCTGTTTGAGTCAAAGCATCAAGACATCAAGTATACAAAATTAAGTTTTTACACAGTATGGGTTGGACTGTAGTTACTTTGACACATATACATTGGGTATGGAAAGTATTCAGACCGCTTGAAATGTTTCACTTTATGTGTGAGTGCAGCCATTTGCCAAAATCAAATAAGATAATTTTATTTCTAATCTCATCCTCTGCCATTCTTTCGGACGGCCAGGTCTATGAAGAGTTGTGTTCATCCCAAACTTCTTCTATTTGAGGATTATGGAGGCCACTGTGCTCTTAGGAACATTGAGTTCTGTAGAAATTCTGTTGTAAGCTTGGCCAGATCTGTGCCTTGCCACAATATCCGTCTCTGATCATCTTGGATAGTTCCTTCGACCCATCCATCCATTATCTCCCGCTTATCCGAAGTCGGGTCGCGGAGGCAGCAGCTTCAGCAGGGAAGCCCAGACTTCCCTCTCCCCAGCAACATCCTCCAGCTCTTCCGGAAGGATCCCAAGGCGTTCCCAGGCAAGCCGGGAGACATAGTCTCTCCAGCGTGTTCTGGGTCGTCCTCGGGGTCTCCTGCCGGTGGGACATGCCCGGAACACCTCACCAGGGAGGCGTCCAGGAGGCATCCTAATCAGATGCCCGAGCCACCTCAACTGGCTCCTCTCGACGCGGAGGAGCAGCGGCTCGACTCTGAGTCCCTCCCGGATGGCCGAACTTCTCACCCTATCTCTAAGGGAGAGCCCAGACACCCTGCGAAGGAAACCCATTTCGGCCGCTTGTATCCGAGATCTTGTTCTTTCGGTCATGACCCACAGCTCATGACCATAGGTGAGAGTAGGAACGTAGATCGACCGGTAAATTGAGAGCTTCGCCTTTCGGCTAAGCTCCTTCTTCACCACGACAGACCGATACAGGGTCCGCATCACAGCAGACGCTGCACCGATCCGCCTGTCGATCTCCCGTTCCATCTTACCCTCACTCGTGAACAAGACCCCAAGATACTTGAACTCCTCCACTTGGGGCAGAATCTCATCCCCGACCCGGAGAGGGCACGCCACCCTTTTCCGACTGAGGACCATGGTCTCAGATTTGGAGGTGCTGATCTTCATTCCGACCGTTTCACACTCGGCTGCGAACCGCTCCAGCGAGAGTTGGAGATCGCGGCTTGAAGAAGCCAACAGTACTACATCATCTGCAAAAAGCAGAGATGCAATACTGAGGCCACCAAACCGGACCCCCTCGACACCTCGGCTGCGCCTAGAAATTCTGTCCATAAAGATTATGAACAGAATCGGTGACAAAGGGCAGCCTTGGCGGAGTCCAACGCCCACAGGAAACGAATCCGACTTACTGCCGGCAATTCGGACCAAACTCTGGCATCGGTGGTACAGGGACCGGACAGCCCTTATCAGGGGGCTCGGTACCCCGTACTCCCGAAGCACCCCCCACAGAACTCCCCGAGGGACACGGTCGAACGCCTTCTCCAAGTCCACAAAACACATGTAGACCGGTTGGGCAAACTCCCATGCACCCTCGAGGACCCTGCTGAGGGTGTAGAGCTGGTCCACTGTTCCACGGCCAGGACGAAAACCACATTGCTCCTCCTGAATCCGGGATTCGACCTTCCGACGGACCCTCCTCTCCAGCACCCCTGAATAGACCTTGCCGGGGAGGCTGAGGAGTGTGATCCCTCTGTAATTGGAGCACACCCTCCGGTCCCCCTTCTTAAAAAGGGGGACCACCACCCCGGTCTGCCAATCCAGAGGCACTGTCCCCGATGTCCACGCGATGTTGAAGAGACGTGTCAACCATGACAGCCCCTCAACATCCAGAGCCTTTATGAACTCCGGGCGGATCTCATCCACCCCCGGGGCTCTGCCACCGAGGAGCTTTTTGACTACCTCGGTGACTTCAACCCCAGAGATAGGAGAGCCCACCTCAGAGTCTCCAGGCTCTGCTTCCTCAGTGGAAGGCGTGTCGGTGGAATTGAGGAGGTCTTCGAAGTACTCTCCCCACCGACCCACAACGTCCCGAGTTGAGGTCAGCAGCACCCCATCTCCACTATAAACAGTGTTAATGGTGCACTGCTTCCCCCTCCTGAGACGCCGGATGGTGGACCAGAATTTCCTCGAAGCCGTCCGGAAGTCATTTTCCATGGCCTCCCCGAACTCCTCCCACACCCGGGTTTTTGCCTCAGCAACCGCCAGAGCCGCATTCCGCTTGGCCTGCCGGTACCCGTCAGCTGCCTCCGGGGTCCCGCA
This sequence comes from Filicampus tigris, assembly GCF_054856515.1. Taxonomy (NCBI): domain Eukaryota; kingdom Metazoa; phylum Chordata; class Actinopteri; order Syngnathiformes; family Syngnathidae; genus Filicampus; species Filicampus tigris. The sequence goes on along the minus strand of NC_141225.1, from coordinate 1,976,410 downwards.
GGCCAAAAAGGCCCGATAGGACTCCTTCTTCAGCTGGACAGCATCCCTTACCGCTGGTGTCCACCAGCAGGTTCGGGGATTGCCGCCACGACAGGCACCGACCACCTTGCGGCCGCAGCTCCGATCGGCCGCCTCAACAATGGAGGCACGAAACATGGTCCACTCGGACTCGATGTCCCCCGCCTCCCCCGGGACGTGGGAAAAGTTCTGCCGGAGGTGGGAGTTGAAACTCCTTCTGACAGGGGATTCTGCCAGACGTTCCCAGCAAACCCTCACAATACGTTTGGGTCTGCCAGGTCGGACCGGCATCTTCCCCCACCATCGGAGCCAACTCACCACCAGATGGTGATCAGTTGACAGCTCCGCCCCTCTCTTCACCCGAGTGTCCAAAACATGCGGCCGCAAGTCCGATGATACGACTACAAAGTCGATCATCGAACTGCGGCCTAGGGTATCCTGGTGCCAAGTGCACATATGGACACCCTTATGCTTGAACATGGTGTTCGTTATGGACAATCCGTGATGAGCACAGAAGTCCAGTAACCGAACACCGCTCGGGTTCAGATCGGGGGGGCCGTTCCTCCCAATCACACCTCTCCAGGTCTCACTGTCATTGCCCACGTGAGCATTGAAGTCCCCCAGCAGAACGATGGAGTCCCCAGGTGGAGCGCCCTCCAGCACACCCTCCAAGGACTCCAAAAAGGGTGGGTACTCTGCGCTGCCGTTTGGTGCATAAGCACAAACAACAGTCAGGACCCGTCCCCCCACCCTCAGGCGGAGGGAGGCTACCCTCTCGTCCACCGGGGTAAACCCCAATGTACAGGCGCCAAGCCGGGGGGCAATAAGTATGCCCACACCTGCTCGGCGCCTCTCACCCTGGGCAACTCCAGAGTGGAAGAGCGTCCAACCCCTCTCGAGAGGACTGGGACCAGAACCCAAGCTGTGCGTGGAGGTGAGCCCGACTATATCTAATCGGAACCTCTCAGCCTCACACACCAGCTCAGGCTCCTTCCCTGCCAGAGAGGTGACATTCCATGTCCCAAGAGCTAGTTTTTGCTGCCGGGGATCGGACCGCCAAGGTCCCCGTCTTCCGCCGCCGCCCAGCTCACACGGCACCCGACCCCTTTGGCCCCTCCCACCAGTGGTGAGCCCATGGGAAGGGGGACCCACGTATCCTTTTCGGGCTGAGCCCGGCCGGGCCCCATGGGTGCAGGCCCGGCCACCAGGCGCTCGCCGTCGAGCCCCACCTCCAGGCCTGGCTCCAGAAGGGGGCCCCGGTGACCCGCGTCCGGGCGAGGGAAAACGTGGTCCATTAATTTTTCTCATCATAAGGGGTCCTTCGACCCAATGATTCTCATTTTCTCTGACATGCACTGTGAGCTGTAAGGTCTTATATAGACAGGTGTGTGCCTTTCCTAATCAAGTCCAATCAGTGTAATTAAACACAGCTATACTCCAATAAAGTAGCAGAACCATCTCAAGGAGGATCAGAACAAATGGCAAGCATGTGAAGGTCGGTGCAAAGGGTCTGAAAACTTATGACTATATGATATTTCAGCTTTTCTTATTTCATACATTTGCATTTCAAATTTCTCTGTCAAGATGGGGTGCTGAGTGTACATTGATGAGAAATAAAACACTTTTTTGACTTTGGCAAATGGCTGCAATGACACAAAGTGAAAAATTAAAAGGGTCTCAATACTTAAACGTACCCACTGTACAAATGGACAGTGAAGACATTTCAGACACCATTAGGCTAAAATCTTAAAGGAATACTTAACTAATTTTGCAATTTTCACCAGTAAAAAGTTATTTTGTCTATAATGAATCAGATAACTTCATTATTGTTTTATGTACAATTAACACCTTTTGCCACTTAGTGTTGACTGAAAATGACATCATGGTTGAGGGCCCAGGTATAAACCAATCACATCGCAACGTTCACTGCTGAAAATTGCAAAATTAGTGAAGCATCCCTTTAATTGCCATCAAGTTATTTTTAACTTACTGTGACTGACTCAAAAATACATTCAGAGCCATGAAAAAGCATTTGCCCTCTTCTCAAATTCTTATTTCTATTTGGACTTCTTGACTGAACAAGTCCGGAGGTAATGAAGCTTTTCACAAAATATAATTGGCCAAAGTTAATTCATGATTTAACAGAGCTTGGTAGCTTTGAAAAGTTATTTTTCCTTAATAAATAAACTCATCATTTAAAAACTGGATTCTATGACATTCCTCCAGACCGCCAGGGTAGTGCTTAAAGCATGGAATATTTCTTTGCAATCGCGCAGGTCGAGAATGCATACCAACAAACGTCATTAGCAGATATGGATACACGTGTACATATTTGCTTGTGACGTCCACGCGCACTCTCCCAGCTTTGTAGACTGTGGCGTTGTGTCATAAAGGCTATCATTGCCGTGCTTCACCGGCGGGTTGCCTTGATGTACAGTAATGACTAATGCTGCCGTGTTTGTTGGTGGTTTGTCATGATGCGGCCTCTGCTAGTGATGGCTGTGTTGTTTATTTTGCACCCTGAGAGGCAAAACACGTTGCATGCTCTATAACAGGGGTCTTCAATCCTGTTCCCCGAGGGCCGGTGTCCTGCCTGTTTTCCTTCTGTCCCTGCTGCAACACACACCCGATTCAAATGATCAGGATCGTTATCCAGCTTCTGCAGACCTTTGGTGAATATCTGTAGCAGGGAGAGATGGAAAACAGGCAGGACACCGGCCTTCGAGGAACAAGATTGAAGAATCCTGCTCTATAAATTAGATCTTTAAACTGGGATCCCTTGGATCCCTCCTTATTTAAGGGCTATCTGTTTTGTATTGGCCCCTGTTGGCCGTGTGCCCCTAGTGGGACTAACCACGCCTCCTGCCTTAATCTTAGTGCACACGTGCCCTGCAGGCATCTTCGCTAAGGAGGTTTTCCCCCCTTGTGATGACTGTGGTTCCCTCATTGAGGCCACAGACAACCAGGTTGACCGCTGTCGGAGGTGCCGCGGGTCTTTCTGCACTGAAACTTGCCTGTCTGTCTCGATCTGGATGTTGTCCATGACAACAGCCTCAGGCTCTTGAGGTTGCAGGTCAAGGGCAGCCGTCACCTGTTGGGGTGGTGTGGCTCCTGCGTCCCTCCCCTGCCCAGAAGAGTGTGATGCGGAAGACAACTAGATGCAGGCTGTTTTTGCGACGTGCTTTACAGCACCTGATGTTGGACATGCCTCAGCAATCACAGCCGCCTCCTCAAAGTGCTTCCTTCCGGCGTGGACATCCCTCTTCTGCCTTTTCTGCCTTTTCTGTCTTTACGTTGAGGGACTATTTTACAGAGCCCAGTGATACTGGGACTTTCTGCCGGCTCACACCGTAGGGCTGGGCTTTGGCTGCTATGCATGATGCTGCTGCTGCCGGCTTGGATTGGATGCCTGATGTTGAGCCCGCTGTAGCATTCTTGATTATGACCCTGGAGGGAACTCTTCAGCAGGCTGTGCAGTGCCCCCAGGGTCGGATGACTGACGACTGACGCCTTTCGTTGCTCACCTGATGTTTGTGTAACCTGGGTAATATTTGTATTTATTATATAAACATATTATATAAAATATGATACGTTATTATAGTATGTTATTAAATTGCCTTGATATTTTATATAAGTAAAATATGATACATTATTGTAGTATGTTATTAAATTATCTTTGTATTTTATTAATGTAATGTTGCCTTCGTTTTCCCTCTTTCTGGGTTTCATGTGATAATCACATGATTTCATTTTGAGTATAGCATCTGACAATGTAATTTCCTTTAAAGGACATTTGTGCTGCTGCCTCCTGGTCATCACGTCGCACTTCCTGTAGATTGTACAGGATGTCGCCACTCCATTTACTTAGTGTGGTTTTTGACTCTTCTGAGGCTTCCCTGTAAAGTAGTTTATGTCTGGGATTCTCTGTGACTTCGCTGGTATTTGTCATTCCATGCTTCAAGCATGCTTTAAGACCTGGCAGTCTGGAGGGACATCATAGAACAACAGTTAGGAATGTAACTATGGGTCTTTGAGTCCTGAATGACCGCCAGGATGTCATGTCAATCAGAATCCTTGTGTTTGTTCGAGAAGGTTCTGAGGGCCTGTCTTCCTGGTGCCACGGGCTTTTATACATGCCCTGGGTCACCTGGTGGTCACTACTGACTTTTGTTGGTATGCATTCTTGACCTTTGTGTGTGCGAAGGGATAGTCCTTGCTTTAAGACTCCTAACCAATAAAATGCAACGGAATATACATGTCACATGTGAGGCATGTGGCATGTGAGTGTCGTGACTCCTCAGAGGATGTCCACCAGTAATGCCGGACGCAGTTGATCGCAGGAGCTCTGAATTAAGTGAAAAAGCCAACGCGCTTGAGGACTTTGAACCAGTGGAACCAGTCGAACGTGATATATGGTTAAGATATATATTTGTAGGCAATGACTATGTTGACGTCTTTGTAACAGAACAGAGGAGGGTATTTACCACTTGATTTTAAAAAAAATTAAAAATAGTGCTTTTGCACTGTTAAAAAAATGAGTTATTGAAACAGTAACGATTAATAAACTCAGGCCGGTTTGAATGCCACATATCTAAGCTGTCAATTTCTTTTGGAATTATGTTTCTATCCGCAACAGTGGCTGAGATATTGATTATTTTATAGATGTTGAATTTCGGGGAAAACAGGTTTTCGAGGGTGATTCCAAAGACATCCTTAGGTTTTAGAGAGATGTTTAGCCAGGCACTTTAGGCATTAATGGGTTAAGCACTGCCCCTGGCAGTCATTCGGGACTCGTAGAACCGTAGATTCATATGTAACCATCATTTTACGTTTAGTTGGGTTATCTTTGTCTGATATTACAATTTTTTGATGCTCTTAAACATTAAAGTGGTCAAAACTATGCAAAAAAATAAATTGAGAAGTAGGCAAACACTTTCTGAAGGCACTTTACGTGCTTCCTAATCTTTTTTTTTTCCCCAAAAGCATTCAAATATGACTTAGGCAATTATCCTATGTGGCTAACAATATGCAATAATGTTTATAAAGTTGAGAAAACAAGGACATGTTCTCCTTGCACACCCTAGCAAGCCCATCTGTACCTGATAGTCCACCAAGAGCTCTGGTCCTTTAAAATAGCGTGAGGCGACCCTGACGTTGTACTCCTGTCCTGGGTGGTAAAATTCTGCCAGGCCCCAGTCAATAAGACGTAACTACAGACAGATACATTGAACAGTTAATAATAAGTTGTGACACATACATAAACCCTAGGGGTGCAACGACACACATATCTGTATTGAATCGTTTGATAAGGGGGTCACAGTTCGATGCACACTGTATCCAACAATACGCTTTTGTTTTTTGATCAATAGACTCGTTAGTTCATTGTGAAATTAGCAAAGAAATCTGTGGTAATTCTCATTGTCCTCTTCACTACAAATACACCTCTACATGATGTGCTCTAGGCAGGCCATTGAGATACTGTATATATAGCACTCACTGCACAGCTTTGTTACATAGGGTCTCAATAATTTAATACAAAAAGTAACAAAAAGATCATGCATGACTAGAAAACAACACCCCTGTAATGCTTGTAATATTACACACTGGCTGTAAAAATGAATTTATCAACAAAAACTGTCACAAGCAGAGCTGGGCATTCCTTCTATTTGACGGACCAGTCCGTCTATCTGCCTAAGACGGACACCCGTTTTGCTGACGGTTGACGAATGATGGAAAATATTTTAAAATAGACGGACTAAGCATAGTCAGAAGGCTATGTATTTAATCCGTCTTTCGTCTGTAGTCCATCTTTTTTTAGCGGCGAGGAACAATAGTAAGTTGTTGTTGCTTGGGGGACAGATTTGAGTGAGGGACCAGGCTGTGAACAGGCTTCCATGGGAGTGAGTTACTGTGAGTCACTTTTTCTGTTCAAATATCGGCCAGCGGGGGGCGTTAAGTGCGCAGTCGGAATCGTTAACGGAAGAGCGTTTAAAATCAGAGGCAGACCAGCCTATAGGCGGGTACTATTTTGTTCTCCACCAAAAAAAAGGTGAATGATGGACGACGGAAGGGTACCCACGCAGCAGACGGATGAATAACGGACACTCAGTTTTTAGTAAAATGCCCAGCTCTGGTCACAAGTGTTAATGATAACTGCAACAAGCCACTATGAGAATACTGCTTCTTGAATGAATTGTTGTAAGGCTAATGACACAAAGACTACTAATCCTATAGCAAATGCCAAAAGTTATTTATTCTTTAAGAGATATAAATTAATATTTTTTATTTAGGTGTTTTAACCATTGACTAATTTTCATGCACTTGTTCTTGTGTGGGTTTAGTTACATAATGCATGCGTGGTGATATGTGCAACGCAGTCAGTCTGAAGGTAACATGCACACATTAGGGCTGTGCGATATATGGACATAATTTTTGCCATATAACTCGATATCGATAAGCTAATGATGTTACTGTGGGTTCAATGAAAACATTTTTTTAAAGAAAAATTACATATTAGCCCAAAAGGACGAAGCAAGTGCAGTTTTTTCATTACAACTTACTGACAGCCATCAACATTAACAAAGTTAACAATGTATAATTAAATTCACATTGCACTGCAACGGTGCTTTGATAATATCTAATTTTATGCTATAACAGAAGTGTTTGCATGCGTGCGTGTGTTAACTACATGAACGTGTGTGTTGTTCTGTACCAATTTGTCCATGCATTTGGCTTGACACATTACGTAGCTTTAGTGCTCAAGCCCGCCGCACAGGGCACAATGCTTCCAAATCCGACTTGATCTGAAGGGGAAAAATGTTTACAGTTGACCACTCGCCCGATGTTAAGTGTGGACTCCCAGCGATGTGAATGTGCCAGCCTTGATTGCGTGTTTGAGGCTCCCCATACAATGCAATATATATTGTAAGTTTTTTTTAATCCACAGAAAGATAGTGGCAGTCAAGGAAGACATACAGAAACGGGACGTGAGCGATAATCATGAGGAAAGTGTGGATATTTTGAAAGGCAAGACGCTCCCGCTCCCACTCAATTGAATGGACCGGCGAAGCGCACAATACTCGTACAATTTTGCCGGCACAAAATTTGCTATTTTATCCACTCTACGTAAGAAATATAAATATGGTCACATCATGTTGGAAAACACAATATATGTGCACCGTATATAATGGATTTTATGGCTTGAATGCAAACGGCTGTCTCGCAACAGGCACATACACACCAAATCCGCCAAGGCCGTTTCTGGCAGCGCGATTTAATGGAAGTCAATGCAGTTTGCGCGTAACGGCGTGGTTGGGCGCGATTGCGGTGCAGATGATGCGCTTGGAGAGGTGGGACATGGAGCAAAGCACTGAAAATCTGTCCATCCTGTGACAAAACAAATGAACTTTTTTCTGCTCTTCGCTTCGCGGCAGCCAATCAGCATCAGGGCATACTACGTCACACACAGCGTCCTGTACGCTCAGTGGGTATTGTGTGGAGAGGAAAAGGAAAATGGAGGAAAAGATTATTGTCGCCGTTCGTGGACATCCCGAGCTATATAACACGGCTGGCTACTACTACCGGAACAAGAAAAAAGAGAGCTTGGTATATCTGGTATGTTTTTATTTTCTTTCCAGCTGTTGAACTTCACCAAGATGGCAATATTGTTTGCATACATTTAGCACAGTGTCGGCCACTTGATTGCAATGTCGAAGAATGCTGTCGTTGTCTACTACCAAGCAAAGCCCTTTCCCCTCTGCTGTGCGTGAATGAAGCGGCTGCGGCATTCAGGTTTCAAATTTCAAGCGGACAAATGCCAGCGAATAAAGCAAAGCGGAATTCTCATCCGGGATTGGTGTGAACGTAGCATAACACGGAAAAACATTTCTCGCGGGTGTGTGCGGTCTGCCAGTGGCTAGCTGCTAGCCGCTAATTCTGGAGCCGCCTCTACTCGCTGGCAACAGACGCCATATAATATAATGTCAGCACTGTGGGGTTTTTTTTAAGCGTCCTTAATTAGTGATTGAACTTCATTTCAGGATGGTGACGTGTAATTCATGGCGGTAGCAATAGTTAATGATGGCAATATACCAGTAAGCACCCCAACCACAGTCACTAGTCTGGAAGACGAGTCAAGTCAGCTGTTAAGCTGCAACAAGCTACCGGGAACAACTTCAAAAGAAAAGCATACCAAGGCATTGATGTCCATATATTATTTGGAAAGGTAAGGTTTATATTGAAGTTGGCCTTCTCACCGCGTTGGCGCTGTGTTACTGTCAAGTATAGTAGGAACACTTGTTGCTGCATTTGGCTTGACTACTTCTTTCTGATAGTGTACATGCAAGTAAGCGGGTACTCGAGGCAAAAAGAAATGCCTGAAGCATTTTTTCCCCCCTATAAATCAAGGTACTGGAATGACTCGGGGACTTGTTTCAATCCGAGTAAAATTACACAACTTCATTAAAACGTTGTGAACTAAAGTGGGCTGGTCTGAGCGATTAAACTCTAGTAATACAGTAATGTTCTTGACCAGTGCCGCTTTCCTGCATGTTTTTGAGGGTTCCTCTAGCAACACACCTGATTCAAATGATTGGGATCATTGTCAGGCCCCTGCAGAACTTGTTGATGGGATGATCATTTGAATCAGGTGGGTTGCAGGTGGGAAACTTCTCAAATATGCAGGAAAGCGGCCCTCGAGGACTGGAGTTTGAGACCCTGTTCCTCACATAATGATAAAAATATGGAAATTCATACAAATTGTTTTGGAAGTGGATTTCTCCAGGTTTGCAGCACTGCTCTGGGCTTTTCTTGTCTTTTTCACCTTTTCTACATTGTTTGTTTGTTGGCATTTCTGAACTTTAGTGTGTTCCTTCTACTGTCGAAAAGTGATGCACAATTTGTTCTCGTTCAGAATCACTCTGTGCTAACAGCTCGTGTGATTGAACATTACCCTGTGAGCTGAGCATGTAAATATGCATATATCCTGCTGGGAAAAAAAAACTGTCCTTGGGTCGTCTATCATTGGGAATGCAGAGGTATCCAAGTTAAAAACTAAATTCATTTATTAAAATGCTTGAAATTTTGCAACTAAATTATTCAAAAGATTTGTATCAAAACAATATCGAACCGTGACGAGTTTATCGAATCGAACCGAACCATGAATTTTGTGTATCGTTGCACTCCTAATAAACACGTGGACAAACCAAAAGAAAAAAATATCAGTCGAGCACCTACACTAAAAGAAAGTTTCAAAAAGATGGGTTGGAAACAGATCCCTACACATCATTGATGAGGAGTCTGTTTCTGCCTAAACATTTTTGGTTCTAATATTGTTAGCTTCTATTGCACAAGTTTAAACAAGATACAGCGGCTATAAAAAAAAAAATCTATACAACCATGTCGTAATAAGTTGTTTGTGACACACTTCAGAAAAATGAGACCAAGACAAATAATTTCAATGCAACCTACCTTATGACCTGTACAATCTAACTGGAAAAAAACAAAACTGAAATATAACACAGGCGAATTAAAAAACAATGAAATTGCGTGCAAAATGACAAGAATTGGGGTGAGCAGAGAGTGGCCTGAAGCGATTGCAGATTGACACAGACCATTTGAATCAATGACTGCATAATTTGCTAGTGATTGTTTAGCATATTACATTAGTGACTGACCTGGATTTTGGGGCGGTACTGTGTTAATGTTGGTACACAATGGTATATGACAGCAATCTAAGTAATAATTTGAAGGTTGTGGAGTTTGGCAAATCTAGCAATACAGCGATTTTTTGATTTCCTGAAAAGTAGTGATTTTGGAGATATGAGAATTCTGCCCGACAAAGACCACATTATTTCTTAATATTTACCAACTCTGTATGGTTTCCTGGGTAAATAAAGGTGGATAATAAAATGGCACAGATTAATAATACACGTCACATTCTCGCAAATTTGCATTCTCGTGAGAGTGAAAGGACCTAAACACGGGAGCCCCATTAGCGAGTACATTATGTTGTTTTAAACATATTTTTTAGAATAAATATTTGGTAGATATATTTAATGAAATATTTGGTAGATATAGCTGATGAAGACAAAATGCATATTGAAAATATAACAAAATGTTTTGACATCTTGGGTTTAATTCCCCTTACTAAATTTAGCTGTGCTGAATGTGTTAGCTAAAGACTATTGCAATTGTAAATGTGGTATGAGGTGACAGCAGCAAGAATGGGCCACCGTGCTTTGGTGTTTTTTTTGTTTGTTTTTGAAACAACAACCCATCTTCAGGTGTTCAAGCACTTACCTTGCGGTGTTCATGATCAATCATCACATTATGTGGCTTAACGTCTCGATGCATGATTCCCATACTGTGACAATAGTCTAGGGCCTGTTGAAAAAAGCCACACATCAACTCACAGTTTGTATGGAAAAAAAAAACAGAGCCTAAAGGTTTGTGTGCAGCAGACAATTGAAGGTTGACTCACCTTAAGGATCTCGTACATATAGAACCGGATGTCATAATCTGTCAAAGTTTGGTACAATTGCTAGAGATCAGAGCAAAGTCATTAGGGTGATCCATGTTAAACAGAATGATGACTGTATGACTACTACAAAAAAATGCAGTCAGAATGTACCACTGATTGAGGCTACAAAAAGAAGACATGACATTGGGCAATACGATCACATACACTGTAAAATATAATACGATGACTACTCAAAAAAAATATGCAAAGTCGTTGCCTCAAAAAAAGTAATTCACTTGAACTTAGATAAATTAGATTTCACCAACGTATTCGTTGTGAGTAAGCAGGACTTAAATAAATTAAGTTAACTTAAGTTGAGTTAACTAATATATTTTTAGTTTGCAGTTCTCAATTTAACTTAAATTAATTAGTATTGCAAGTTTGCTTTACTCAATTAACATTGTATTTATTTATCAATCTATTTTAGTAACTAACTTGAAATTTGTGGATTGTGAAAGCTTAATTCTCTTGAGTTTTACTCATACAGGTCAATTTAACCTTTTTTTTTAACCTACATCAATTCTACAATATACAATAGGTTGATTAAAGAAATTAAAGAAAAATCTGATCATTATACCTGTAATGAGCCCCAAAAAACAATGAATGCAGAACACTCAGTATATTAACCATTAACATTTATTTGCAGTGTATTTGTTTCATGTTTGTTAAATAGCGCTCATAAAATTAACAGAACACATCAGTGTATTTGTTTCATGTTGTTAAATGAACAGCTGTCATACAATTAACATAGAATACATCACTGTCTCACAAACACCAACTGTCAATGAACAAATCACTCAAACAAATACTATAAAAGTTACACTTGACCATTAAACATTTGCTTGGAACAAGTTTTTTTTTCTTGTTTTTTTTCCACAAAATCTGCAAAGTCTATATTTAGAAATTCAAACTGTCCGACGCCATTAGCTTGTTCTGCAGTGTGATTAATTTGGAAGGGAGGTTTTTGTTTCCTAATCCAAGCATCACTGCCTGAATGAATCGAAATGTGTTTCACATGGACTTCGGGTAGTCTAAGTTAAGGGCAAATGTGAGTTCAAACAGAAGACAGACTACCTGGGAAAAGTCACTGATATTCTCCATAACAGTACGTCCCACCCAAGTATGATAGCAGTTGGAGATGGGCTGGAGGTGCACTCCATTTGGACCCTGCAGCTGAGCATCTTCAATTACATTCAGAACCCCAAATCTGACTGAGGCAAGTGCTTGTTCTTTTGCTGTGTCCTGCAAAAAAGCACACAGGACTGGTTATTGAATGTGGTCTTCCTTTGGAGGAGGAAGGGAGGGAAATTACTAAGATTTGAAAGATTTTATATACAGTACTTTTGGTTGACAATGTCTTTTTTAGTTCATTAAAGGGATTTTTTAAAAATGCGTTGGGGAAAATAATTATATTTTAAATGAAATATGAAATACATAAACATGATTTAGCAATAAATTGATATCAATGTTTCTTTTACTTACAAGGCAAGTATTGTAAACTTCAGTGGAGTGAGGAGAACTGGCAGGCATTTGAGGACAACTGTCTGAAGTGCTGCCACATCAGGCGACTGAAATTACAAAGAACAGATACAAGTCAAGAACTTTGTAGCATTTTGAGAATTTAGGAGAATATGCGTTGTGTCCTGTATTTCCTGACTTAATATATTAGGTCCCAACACTTGAGTGATATGCAAAGTACGTGAAACAGGCCTATGGTAATGAACCTTCCACAAACTCAACATTAATCAGAATGCCTTGTTTCAACTAGTGGATCTGCATAGATCATATTCTTGAAAAAAAAAAAAAGGGTAGACTTTCGCTTTAAGATTGAGATTAATACTACAAATGTCAAAGTAAATAAGTACATTTGTTTTAGGTGCATATTTTTCATCAATATGTGCAATCATGAGATTCCACTTCCATACATGCTGCGGCCTCTGGATGTAGGGCCGTGCAATGTCGTTCGCTTTTGCATTCGAAACACTGAAGATGGAGTCCACTGATGGTGTCGTGGTACACTTACCTGAGTTGTGTGCCGGCAGCGTGGGATCGGTTCCCACTCAGTGACTGTGTCTGTGTGTGCCCCGCGAGTGGCTGGCGACCAGTTTAGGGTGTACTATGCCTTTCGTCCAAGTTTAGGGTGTACTCTGCCTTTCGACCATTGTCAGCTGGCATAGGCTACATCTCCTCCCCGCGACCCTGGGGGAGGAAGATGACACACGACATGATGTGCAATCATTTTTTCAACCCCCCCCCAAAGAAAAACTGCAATGAATGAATTTTAGATCCCAAATTTCAATGTATAGTGTGTTTGTTTGTCAACCCTTCAAGCGCCATGATTTAAAAAAAAAAACATTTTTGATATCATGAATGCAAAAGACTGCAACTTTTTAAACTTTAAAGTGGTGACAGATAAAACTATTCCATAAATCTGGAGACGGCTATTGATTGATCACTTTCTAAGATCTTGTGGGCACATTTGGTTGATTTGTGACGAGGCTCCACAATTCACCCTACTGTGCAAGAAATACAGGAAATCAGCGAGCTCAGACAATGTTAGGTGCCTGTTAATAGCTGATAAGTTTAAGCATCAGATTCAATCTGTCCCATCTCCCACACAAAACCAACCAGAGTAACCGACGCTGCTCTAATAAGGGAAAAGCAAAAATATTTACAACTAAAACAGCGTTTAAGTCACAAAATAGTGCGACTTTTGGCAGTTAAAAGGATGAACAAGCATTGAGTAGTCTTAGTTCGGAGAAGCCAAGCTATCAAGTGAAATGAATACTCCAACGGTTAATTGGAATTTCGCAATTATTTTCACAATGAGAAAACATTAACGGTAGCTTTTGTGTGCCTGTGTATGCGACAAAGTTTTGTGGAGTCCGGCGCCATTATTGCTGAGTACATCATGTATTTATGCCACTTAAGCCCTTGGCGGTGACACGCACTAATGTGAAACCACAACAACAAGAGCAACAACAATACCTTGGCGGTTCATAAAACAGTTTACTTACCAAGTAACACTGGTTCAGACGAAAGGGTCCGCTTCCAGTTTACAGGTCCATTAAATTCCACCGTGGATTTTCCAATGAGTTGAGAGGCGCGCGTACGTCCGTACGAAATGGTGCAGGTCTGCACATGTCTGGAAGAACCCGCAAAGGACCCTGGGACAATAACTTGTTCTATGTAATTTAACTGGACTCGGTTAAATTAAGTTAAGCATGTTCCCCAACCCAAAAGTCCTAAGTACTTATTTAAAATGAGTGTTCATAAGTTAATGCTTTTTGAGTTAGGTTCACTAATAATTTTCTATTAATTTGAATTTTTGTTTTTACAGTGTACATTAGTGATGCACCAAAATGAAAACTCGTCCAATACCGAAAACTACCAAGGCCAAAAACCACAAGAGATTTATATCTTAAAACCTTTTTTTTTTTTTTTTTAAACCTCCGCTGGATCATTTTCTGCACCTTGTAAACTTTATTTAAGTGTGAGCTTCATGGTTCCTTCAGTAGCGATGTGTGCTAACATAAGTGTCATCCATAGATGGCTGTCACCACAGGGGAGCTTGGAAATGTGATTGCACCAAGTCCAGTAAGAACGAAAGTACTTGCAAGCTTGTTAAAAATAAGCAGCTAGCTGAAGCTAGCATAAAAGTCCAAGTAGGTGTTTGATTATTAAAGTGGAAGTCAACTCAAACGTATTTTTTTCAAGAAGATGTTCCCAGCAGGCCCACAAGTTGAAACATGGCATTCTGATTAATATTGCGTTTGTGGGATATAAATTAAGCAGCAAAATGCACTCGTTTTAGCCATATCTGGGGGCGACCATTTTGTAGCTCGACTGAAAATGACATTACAACTGCTCCCAACGACCAATCACAGCTGACCTGTTTTCTGAATCTGAGCCAAAAGTTTCAACACAACCAACTTAATCCGACATTTGAAGAACAAACAATTGGGAGACTATGGTGAGTTTACGAGGCTCACTGCATTGAATAAAGTAAAGATGGACACAGCGCAGTATAAGTGGCATTATTGCCACGGGGAGATTAAAAGATAAACAGTGACTTTTTTTCTCGTTGACAAATGCACAAGTTTGTCTATGCACAAGACAATACATTTCCTGAGTCGTTTCAATTTAGGAACTCATTGAATAGTTTATTCAAGTGAAGCATGCATGTGACTATTTTTTCTACTTTGATTATATTCTGAACCATACAATGTTTAGGTGGCATAATTAAGTCTTTTGAGAGTCTTTTGACTGCTGATTATTTTTGATCTGTTAAAAACTGTGTAACTAAAAGCTGGTAAATTTAAGTTTTTCAGTTATCTTTGTGACTGAGTAATTGTTGTATTGTGCCAGCAACGGTTTTGTATTTCTTCATGCTTTTTAAAATATATATAGATTTTTGTCAAAATTGCGGCAATAATATGGCTGTTTTTTTTTTTGCAGATAACATTGCATAATAGCAGTCACCAGAAATAATTGGAAAAATATACAGAAATTCCATGTGATCAATATCGGCCGGTCTCACTCATGCATGATCGATATCAGTATCGGTGTCATAAAACCTGACCGGTGTCATAAAACCTGATCGGAACATCCCTACTATCTATCTATCTATCTATCAATATTTTTTCTTTTTTTCAACCTGTGTGAGTAATTTTTAACCCATGCTTTTTCAAATATCCGTGACAATCAGTGTTACGTGAGTAACGTGTTAGCTTTTAGTGATTTACGGAACAGAATACGGACGATCAATAACATTTGACAGTACTGTATTAAATAATTTTGGCCGAGTTTTCAGTGCATCCCTAACATATAAACACACACGGACAAACGTGTTAGTATCCCTCTGTTGATGAAAGAAAAACCCACTGTGGTCACATAATTTTAATCTGATAACAGTAATAATAAATAATTGTTGTGAAAGTTAATCAATGAAAATCAGAAATTGCTTTTGAATTTTGGGTCAACAGATTTAAAAAAAAAAAATTTTTTTGTAATTTTCAATTAAACTTTTGGATCTCTCAGCAGGTATTTTGGCCCACTCAAACTGCTCCAGTTGTCTCAGGATTGAAGGGTGCCTTTCCAGCCAGCATCCATCCATCCATTATCTATACCGCTCATCCTCACAAGGGTCGCGGGCGTGCTGGAGCCTATCCCAGCAGTCATCGGGCAGTAGGCGGGGTACACCCTGAAATGGTTGCCAGCCAATCGCAGGGCACACAGAGACAAACAAACACCTAGGGGCAATTTAGAGTGTCCAATCAACTTACCATGCATGTTTTTGGAATGTGGGAGGAAACCGGAGTACCCGGAGAAAACCCACGCAAGCACAGGGAGAAGATACAAACTCCACACAGGAAGGCCGAATTCGACCTCTGCACTGTGAGGCGGACGTGCTAACCAGTCGACCACCCCTCCAGCCAGCATGTTTCAGATAATGCCGCAGAAGTTCAATATTAGATGCAGGCTCATAGTAGGCCACTTCGGAATAGTGCAATGTCATGCTCATAGCCATTTTTGGTGTTTTTAATTGTGTGTTTTGGGTCATTATCCTGTTGTAAGACCCATGACTTGCTTATGAGACCAAGCTTCCTGACACTGGGCCGCAAATTTCTTTCTAGAATACCTTGACGGTCTTTCGATTTCATTGTACCCTGTTGTCGGATGGCGTGCGCCACGTCAGGTGAAATGATGGTACAAATAAGACGTTATGGGCTAAACCCTAGGAAGGAAAGGAATTACAATTGGCTTAGAACTGCAATTCCAAATTTGGACACCAGGGATCGCCAGAGCAGGCTAGGCCTTAAGCAGAATATACTTTAGATACCAAGTCAAGTTCAATGCAGCATTTATGGATAAGAATGTAATATTGATGTTATCAAGATTGCATTACAATGACAATGACAAATTGATGAAAAGCATGTTATGATACAAATGCCTTTGACTGAGATTAAGTTTTACTCTTAAGACGATACAGTGTGATTACTGTGTTAGGTATTTCTTTTGAACAACCCTTGTCTTTGAACAAATGTAAATCATTAGCAACATGAATGTTTATCTTACTAAGAATAGATGCTGCTTGTAACAGCGATCAAGGATAATTAGCCCATGTGTCATGTGTATTATTACTCTCAGAAATATCACGTGTAAAGAAATGTAACTAATGTCATACATATTGTTTACATGAGAGATTGACTGTAACAATGTTTGTGTGAACATTATTTTATTGTGTTTTATTGCTTAAGCATAAGAAGTGAAATGTGTTTGTCAAAAGTCTAACTTAGTGAACTATCGAACAAGAACAAAATCTTCTTTGTTGCGGGGCCTTAATAGGAGACAGATGGCCAGCAACTCAGAAAGGGGAAAGACACCCTTTCTCAGCACTGATGCTATGATTTCTCGGGAAAAGCGGAACAAGAAGCTCTTTGGCCAAGAACAGGAAACCGATGCCAGCAGCTCGAGAAGAACAACTTCTTTTCTCGGCAGTAGAAGTACATGTTGCCATGGTTTTTGCTATACATTAAGTAAATAGATGTTGACTGGCTGGAAAGTCCCAACCACAAGGGACTTTCCATTTGTTCAGGACGTTCCACATTTACTGGAATGTTCCATGATCTCATTGCTTGTGAGACGAGGTTATAAAAGCCAGCGTCTCAAAGCAACTTTGCTCTTTCTCAACCATCAGGCGTGTGGTGCAGTAGTGTGTGTAGACGTCTTCGACGGAGGAAGAAAAACTTAAGTCTTTTTTCCACTTTGCAACTTTTGCTCAGCCTAAAAGATTATTTTCCTTCTTCTTCTTTTTGGGACATCTCTAAATTATAGCAATGATAAGGTAATTCTCCAGAAGAGACACACTATTGCGCAGATAGATTGAGCCACTGATCACCTTCAAGTTCACCTAAATTAGACTTAGTATTTAATCGCATTTAACCATTTTACTATTACTATTTACCATCCTTGCAATTTTATTGATTATTATCATTTTACTATCTATCAAAGATTGGAACTTTTAATGACTTGAATTTGTTGGGACTTTTCTGTAACAATTCCAACATGTGATTTATCTGATTACTGATTGTATTCCATGCAAAGCTGGAATGATTATTGATTGATGATCATTGTTTGAATTATTACTATTTTCATTAAATCTCAAATTTTATCTATCTTTGTCATACTTATGAACCCATTATTATTCATATCCATTCAACCTTCTTATGTGGAAGTACAGTTACCCCCTCACCACCATAGTGTCATTATTGAAAACTAATAGTTACTCGGGCTTAATTTAATTAATGAATCCGAGGGGTTCTAACAAGAACACCTAAACCTTTCTAGGTCAATAACAAATGCAATTGATTCAAGGGATAGAGCTGCTGTGAAAAGAAAGTGTTCGTTTTATTCTCTTTTATTCCAGGCGGTTACTCTAAAAAGGGACATAAATGAATTAAAACCGGATTGGCTTTCTATAACTGGGGCAGTTAGACACCTAGGCGAATCTATCTCAACACTGACTTAAAGTGCTCCCGTCCCCTCGCGTGACCGCGTTAGAGTGGGCGAGGGAAAAGGAGAGTTTTGACCCTTTAAACGGAGAGTCGGCATAGGGACCTTTCCCGATGGTCCCTCGGGTAGGCGGAATCTGACACTGTACAGATTCGAGACAACCTGTGCCAGATGTACCATAGCAGCCACAGAAAATAACACTGCCTCCTCCATGTTGCACAGTAGGGACCAGTGTTCTTTTCTTGGTATGCTTCATTTTTGCATCTGAGAACATAGAGATGATGTGCCTTACCTAAAATTCCTGTTTTGATTAATCTGTCCACCAGTCTCGTTGGTTTTTTTTGTTTTTTTTTATTTACTTAGAACAGCTGTGTTCTCCTTGGTCATCAAGTCAATCCTCCTTGGTCATCAACTCAAACAACTATGGTAGGTGCAATCTGACACCGACGTACCTTGACATTGAGTTTGCCTTCAATTTCTTTTAAAGTTGTTCTGGTCTCTTTTGTTGTTGTTCAATTGTATTATCAGTCGCTTCAATTTGTCATCAATTTTCCTCCAGTGGCTATGTCCAGGGAGGTTGGCTACAATCCCTTGAATCTTAAATTTCTGAATCATAAATTTAAACTGTGGTCACCGAAACATCAAGCTGCTGAGATGATCTTACAGCATTTACTTTGAAAGTGTTTGTCTACAATGTTCTTTCTAATTTCCGGACACAACTCTCTCCTTTGCTTCCTCTAGTCCATGTTTAGTTTGGTACACACCATGTCACCAAACAGTCGCGTGACTACTTGCCACCCTTTAAACAAGCCGACAGATTACAATTTTGAAGACACCTGGGATGCTAATAAGAGGACACACCTCGATTCAACATGTCCCTATTATCAAATTGTTTTCAATCTTTTCTATGGTTATCATTTTTGTACTGGCCTGCTTCACAAGTTTTTATTAAATAATTCTGTTTAAAGTCAACTCAATTGTCATTGGTTAATTTTTATAAAATGTTCATGTATTACTTTTGTCTGATTCAAGTTATTTCTGTGACCACTATGGGATTTTCTTTCATGAACATAGGGGTACCAACACTTTTGTCCACCTGTGTACATCCATACGTACATGTAAACCATAAACCCTAAATGTAAAAGTGCAAAAAAAGAATAGACTTTAAAATTAATTAAGAATAACACTGGTCAACTATATTTTACTTTTTTTTTTTTAATCAGAGACGCAAGTAAACTTTTCTAAAAAAAATATTTTTTCGAATCATATTTTTTTTACTCTAGCACATCAGTTTTCATAATAATAATAATCATCATCATCATCCTGACATACTTAGTCATATTTATCAATTAAGGGTTAGGTTCAGCAAAAGGTGGAATGTTTTCTGAAACTTCATAGCTATAAATTACAATATATTGCGCAGGCTTTTATAGGTTTAAATTGAAAGGAGATGCATCATGCTGAAGCAACTCTTTTGAGCATTTAGCCATGTTAAAATGCCTTTTTCTCACCAGAGCCAGTACGCCAGAAGCCGTGATAAATCATATATGCGTGGATAAATGGCATTGTTATGGGATACGCAAACAAGCCAGCTTGAGCTATGGTCATAAGTATTCAGACCCTGTGCTCAGTATTGAGTAGAAGCACCCTTTTAAGATAGTACAGCCATAAGTCTTCTTGGGAATGATGCCACAAGTTTTTCACACCTGGATGTGTGGTTCCCCTGCCATTCTTCCTTGCAGATCCTCTCCCGTTCTGTCAGGTTGGATTGGATCTCTCCAGAGATGCTCAATCGGGTTTAGGTCAGAGCTTTGGCTGGGCCAGTCACGACCGGTCACAGAGTCATCTGAAGCCACTCCTCTGTTATTTTAGCTGTGTGCTTCGGGTCATTGTCCGAACCTTCGGCCCAGTCTGAGGTCCTGAGCACTCTGGAAGAGGTTTTTCTCCAGGATATCTCTGTACTTGGCCGCATTCATCTTTCCTTCAATTGCAATCAGTCGTCCTGTCCCTGTAGCTGAAAAACACCCCCACAACACGATGCTCCCACCACCATCTTTCACTGGAGGGATTGTATTGGGCAGGTGATGAGCAGTGCATGTTTCTCCACAGACACTGCTGAGAATTAACACCAAAAAGTTCTATCTTGGTCTCATCAGACCAGAGAATCTTATTTTTCATAGTGTGGGAGTCCATGTGTTTTTTGGCATCCTCTATACGGGCGAGACTTCCGTTGGGCCACTCTGCCATATGAGCCCTGACCGGTGGAGGGCTGCAGCGATAGTTGACTTTGTGGGACTTTCTCCCATCTCCCGACTGCATCTCTGGAGCTCATCCACAGTGATCTTTGGGTTCTTATTTACCTCTCTCACCAAGGCTCTTCTCCCACGATTGCTCAGTTTGGCTGGACGGCCAGGTCTATGAAGAGTTGTATTCATCCCAAACTTCTTCTATTTGAGGATTATGGAAGCCACTGTGGTCTTAGGAACCTTGAGTTCTGTTGAAATTCTTTTGTAAGCTTGGCCAGATCTGTGCCTTCCCACAATATCCGTCTCTGATCACCTTGGATAGTTCCTTCGACCTCATGATTCTCATTTTCTCTGACATGCACTGTGAGCTGGAAGGTCTTAGGCACAGGTGTGTGCCTTTCCTAATCAAGTCCAAATCAGTGTAATTAAACACAGCTGGACTACAATAAAGGAGCAGAACCATCTCAAGGAGGATCAGAACAAATGGCCGGCATATAAGTTAAATATCGTCACCCTCTTAAAATAATCGCCTAAGTCATTTTTGCTGTTTTTTCAGAAAACACGAAAAACTGAACCACTTTCTGATGATCTTGTATGCATTGATAATTTCATTTCAGGCGTAAAATTGAATCATCTGTTTAACTAAGGAAGCAACCGATTATACCAGGTGGCCAGCATCATGAGATGTTTAAGGCAATATAAATTTTGTCAAAATATAACTTAGGCGATTATTTTAAGAGGGTGACGATATGAAGGTCGCTGGAAAGGGTCTGAATACTTATGACCATATGATATTTCAGTTTTTCCTTTTTCGTATATTTACAAAAATTTCAATATTTGTTTTTTTTCTGTCAAGATGGGGTGCTGAGTGTACATTGAGAAATAAAATGAACTTTTTTGATTTTGGCAAATGGTTGCAATGACACAACGTCAAAAATTTCAAGGCGTCTGAATACTTTCCGTATCCACTGTATATGCTAGGGCTGAACAATTTATCGTTTTGGGACCGAAATCACAATCTCTGACAACGCGATTTCGAAATCACCAAAGATGCGGTTCCTTTAAAGGACACTTATCCCCCACGCTCACCATTAGTGGCATGCTACTGTGAGCAGGTCCACCGCCGAACTGGTAAAAAAAAAAAAAAAACAACGTCCTACATCACACTGTCACCCGTACTCCCGGAAGTAATTTCGCTCGCGGCTACTTGAATGCTAGGCACCAAGCTAGCTTGCCCTGTAGCAGCACAGACTTTATTTATACCATATGTAAGTCCGTGCAAAGCAACGAGCTGCTTATCATCTCCCCCGTTGTAACAAATAAACGACCCCACTTACTTGTAGTGTTTTCACCGCATAGGCGAATGAGGGATCGCTAAGTGTGCAAATCGCTAAAATGAAATGCAGTCGAGAATAGCAAAATAAGTGCTTAGCTGTACAGTAGACTTTTTACTGAAGCCTGACTAGAACCCCGTAAGGGTGGAGATCAGCAGTTATGAACACAAATGTTGTATTACAATCAACACTTAACTAGACAAAAAATAAGACGAGGGCTACATTAGCAATTAAGCACACGCTCTAACACCGGCCGGAACTCGCCAACAGCTTAAATAACCCAATCAAAAATATTCTCACTGTGATTTTTACACTGACCATTATTGTTAGGACCAAAAGATTCAAATAATACCATGATATGCATTTCAAACCATACCGCTAAGCCCCAGACTCTATTTGAAGCATTTAAGTCTCCAGCAAAAATATGGGAAAAATATTGACTTTTGTATAAAGAACATGTACATGAGTACCAAATGTAAAACATTTTGGGGTTTGAAATGGATTTTTATACATGCAATTGCACATAAATGCATATTTATATTTGACGGCAAGTAGTACAGTAATACTCTACTTGAACCATTTTTAAAAACTTGAAAAAGGACTGCCTCCCTCACAAAACCTCTTTAGTGTCCTTGCATTATTTGAGTAGCTTTTAATGTTTTTGATGGTATTTTTGTGTCATGTCTGTGAATGTTACTTTATATTGTGACTATTGCACTGAAGCTTGATTTCAAGAAAATCGCAAATTAAATCGAAATTGCAATAGTCGGAAAAATCGCAATAAATTTTTTTCCTAAATTCGTTCAGCCCTAGTATATGCTATAGTTAACTGTGAAAAGCTTAAAATAGCATCATACATCTCTAACAACAAAAAGTGAAAATATCTCAAAAACCTGATATGCAAGTTTTTAAATCAGTCAAAATATGTACACATATATTCATTGCTGACTCAAAATTTCTGTTGACCAGCGTGATTTAAAGAACTTAAAAAATTCTCACCTTGAAGTCAGTGTTGTTCACATGTTCAAAGACCAATGCAGGTGTTCGAGACTGAAAAAAAGAACAATGATGCATTTATAACACTACAGATTAGGAATAAACGATTAATCGAATTCAAACCGATATCGAGATGTAATAGAAGACACTTTTCATATTGCAGTGGCTGCAATTTGAAAGTCTGTGGATGAATACCATTTACAAGTAGGCTGTATCATTTATCATTTTTCGATCGAAATTGTGATCCAGACAATGCAAACACGTGACCGCTGAAGCTTCATTTTTTGCTGCGCTCCTGACTGACAGAATCAGTTGAATCATCCATCTCACACATTAACACAGTCTCCCTCCTCTCCCACCAATTTTACCAATCAGAAGTAGCATGCTACTCGTGACAGGTCATGCAAACCAACCAGCTCCGAGGTGCTGCTCGCAAACTGGGGGAATACTTCACACGCGTCATACAAGACACAAGCTACACGCCACGCTTGCGAGCTGGCGTGGTTAAATGGTATCCTCCCGCGGAGAATTATGGTATTTCTCGGACCATAAGGCGCACTTAAAATCCTTCAATTTTCTCAAATATCAACAGTGTGCCTTGAGATGAGGTGAATGTCGGCTTTTCAATTTGTCATCTTTAATTCAAATTCCTTAGCTTATGTTGTCATTCTCATCCAAATCTATTCACTAGCAGGTGTCTAGGTTTTCGTCATCGTAACTAGGACTACTTCCTGCTTCTGTGTCTTATAATCAATCATGGGAAATGTAGTCCTACTAGTCCAAAGTTGCAGTCAGCAAATTAAATTCCTTCCTATTTACTTGAACATTGTTTACATTCTTATTTTCATCCGCATCTAATCACTAGCAGCCATCTGTTTTCATCATACTGGAATTAGAACTACTTCCTGCTTTGGTGTGTAAGATCATGGGAACTGTAGTCCTACTAGTTCAATGCTGCGGCCGCCGTAATCACAACTAAATTTGGGCTTTTCTGTTGGCGTATTTAGAATCTTATAATAAGGGACCAGACCTGCACAATGAAAACAACACAGCCAGCTTCCAAAAGCTCGCAAGACCAAGCAAAAATTGTTAGATAATGGTGCGTGTATTGACTTCTTTACAGCTCTTGAACTGTCAACCAAGATAGCTGTTGGAAAACTGTCAACCAAGATAGCCGTTGGAATAATTGTACATAAGTTATCCCATATTTACCCTTATGGTATTGCAAAGCTTTTATTCAACAGTATAACCTTGTGTGAGTCATGAAAGTTGAAGTTGTCTGTGAAGACAGCAGAGCATGACTCATGCTGTAGCTACAGATAAGGAATTGTGCCCTTATCTCAAGAGCGGCAGGAACAGACTGTAGTCATCTGTTGAAACACTTTTTGTGTTTGTAATTGTCAGCACAAGCATTAATATCTGTGATTTATTCCCCCCCCCTAACCCTTAGACTAGAGCAATTGTCTATGTGACCAGGAACCACCCTTTTGTAAATGAGAGGCCACGGTAGAGTGTGTTTAGAACGGTAGGAGGTCTGTAACTAAGCACATCTCTGTCTGTTCTCCATGCGAGTGAAAAAGAGTTAAACTCTCGTCTTCCTTCCTTGTGTGATGTTTTATTAAATGTTCTAGGTTGACTGCACCTGACAATAGCATTTAGAATTACCCAAAGTAATAACACAACCACCGGTCACCAGACTGACTAGCGATGTTTAAACTTTTTTTTTTGTCTGTCGGAGGATTCCCTGCTCCACTCGAAGCAACCCCCGTGTAGTTGCACTGCGAGCAAAAACCAGCGAGGCACGTGGCGCTACTCGATGTTTTCTTCCGGTCAGAACGTAGGATAATAGCTAAATCTATCAATAAACATACGGTACAATTAGAATAAACTATTTATTTATATGCATGACTTTTTGGTATAAATTAGGGCTGCCACAAACGATTATTTTGCTAGTCGACTAATCACTAACAGTAGTCGCGATTAGTCGACTAATCGGATAATATATAAATCGTGGCAAATCGCAGCAGCAAGCTGCTGCTGTTATAATAAGCATCATTCACTTACAGCTTAAATTCTTTATGTACAAACTAATCATGAAGACGAGATGATATTACATTCAACTTGTATTAAACTTTGCAACTCAAGCCATCATTCCTGACATGTTTATAAATAAAGGAGCGACTTACATTGATGGCGATACTCTGGCCTTAAATTTTCTAGCTGTAATTCTTTAGTGCGTTTTAGAATTGAACCAAAACTATACACTATGCAGAGTTGCACTAATACAGTGAAATTATCTATGAATACAAAAATAAGTACTTGTATACATATTTCACTCTTCTTGGGCACCAAGACTTTTTTTTTTTAACTGAAGGTAGTGAAATCAGAGGAGTAAATTAGGCAAATGCTCTGTGCTAAAGAAAACTAAAATAAACACTTGTATTGGTTTTTAATTTTGTGTTCATTTAAACTTTATCAAAAAGGTTTTGTTGTTCTTTTTACTAGTATGCATAAGTAGTAAATTGATCTTCACAATCAAAATGTGGTATGCACCTATAGTTATTTTTTGGACTATAACATAGTATATTACAACAAACTTAATTATGGATTTTATTGTTATGTGATGCCGACGAGTGGCACATATGTCGTTTTTGTGTTGAGTGCTGATATTTCCCAGTTCATGAATGCATCACTCCGTTTGCGAGTGACAGAAAGAGAGAGAGCAAGCGTGCGCTAGGGCTGTGCAATTAATCGAAATTCAATTACGGTTTTGATTATTACACTCCACGATTACAAAATTGGCATAATCGTAAAAAAGTGATTATTAACACTAATTTTGAGTTGTTTTGAGGCATGCGCACACGAGTTACTTTGCTGCGCCACCCTCTCCAAGCTAGCCAGCCAGCCCGCAAGTCACACTGCACACGCTCCTACTCAACGTTTTAACAGAGTAACAGACCTAAAAATGGCACAAGACCCAGCACAGGAACGACTTGGAAACAAGCAAGGCAAGTCGAAATCACTTATTTGGTTATATTTTGGGTTTGCTGTGGAAGAACGCGAGCAAAGACGTATAAAGTGCAAGTTGTCTCTGCATCCACCGGCAACACAACAAATCTATTCACCCATCGTTTGGTTAACGATGATGTTATGATACACCAAAGCAAGAAAACACAGAGTTAGATTTGGCGTCGTCCACAATCGGCACGAGGGATTTATTTTAAGTAACATATCTTGTGCAAATATACACTACTTTTACTAGCACAAAAATAGAAACCTAACCTTACTGTGACTTAAGTTAAATTTCTTGTGTAGTCTATAATATGAAGTCAAATTCTTTGTGTTCATTTTTGCTTCAAATTGCTTCAAATGCAATTTGCAAACACATTATTGGTCATTATATTGTAATACAGTTTATATACGGCCTCCTGTAATTTAGAAGTATTGTATAGATTACATACAAGTATGTAACAGTCAACATTTAAATTAGTTTGACCCAATCAGCATATTAAATTTATAATTTAACAGAAGCAAATTACTTTAACTTTGTTTACTATGAGTAAATATTACTTTAAAAACAAAAACAGGCTCCAGACAAAGGTCTGAATGTATAGATTAATAGCATGTCTGTTATTCTGCCAAAATTGGCATTTTACTCCAAGCAGTTTACTACTTTGGCAATTTATGCAAGTGCATAGCAAGTTAACTTGTTTGTTTATACAAGGAAACCATACATTTACACTTTAATTTTTTTTTTTTTTAATAATTTAATAAATGTTGTTGGGTCCAAAATGAATTTAAATTATTATAGCATTTCAAAGAATTTTGTCTTAATATTTTTTACTTGTTTAAACCTGTTCTTGTTTTGTAGCAAAAAATAATCGTTTGAATAATTGTGATTTCAATTATTACCAAAACAATCGTGATTAATATTTTTTTCATAATCGAGCAGCCTTAGCGTGCGCTTCCTGTTTCGATGTCCACCACAGGCATAAACACACAGTTTTGGTTGTTAATCAACGCGAGTTAGCGTACCAAATAGGAGCGTTACATCACTTCTAGACACAACTGTGCCTATGTCAGACATGATCAGGCATATCAGGCATAAGCCATAACTTGCTTCCTTTTTTAAATGATTGGGCATCCCCATCGTGCTGCCATGAAAGGCAGGTTTGCATTGTATTGAGTATATTTGGTGAAATGCGCCGTAACTTTCGGACTCTGTTGCCAACACGAATTAGCCCTTACAGTGCAAGGCGTGCACTACTTTACCCACAATGCTTCTGTTTACATCACAAGGATTACCACCACTGCGCATGTGCGTTGCAGATAGGAAAACAGCCAGCGGGAGAAGAGCGAGACGCGGCAGTCTCAAAAGAAAAACAATGTGCCAAATAAATAAATCTATAAATAAACGACGCGTCGACGATTAAAATTAATTGTCGACGATTTTGATCGTGATTAGTCGACTAATCATGGCAGCCCTAGTATAAATAGACCCGTTCACTGATACTAAGCCTAATAATACAGTGTGCCCAATGGTCCGTGAAATACGGTACTCTGACGGACGAAAATCCACTTCCACCAGTGATGAGTCATTTTGAAAAAGTGTACCATCATTCGTCAATTGTCAGCAAAATGGGCGTCTGTCATAATGTCTGACATAATGCCAACCTGCTTTATCCTCACGAGCATCGCGGGGGTGCTGGTTTGGAACATGGGAGGAAACCGAAGTACCCAGAGAAAGCCCACACGTGCACAAGGAGAACATGCAAACCCCGCACAGGAAGGCCAGGGCCCGGAATGGAACCCATGACTTCTGCATTGTGAGACAGGCATGCTAACCAGTCGAGCACCCTGCCATGCAACTCAATTGTGTTAAATATGAATTTAATGCATTTTTACAAAACAGTCAATTGTATCGTTTTAACCCTTTGCCACTTCAACCACCCGTGCACCCGGGACATTCACTACATACTGAACAACTTCAAAGCATTACTGGGCATGTTGTTTATGGTTAGAAAACCGAGTTTCCGCAGATTCGAATGGTACCAAACATTATAAGATACAATCATATCTGCAGGCTCGGCGAGCATTTAAGTCAAAACAATGCTAACACATTGTGTGCAAAATGTGCAACTCACCATTTCATCCTCAAATGTCCGACATAATTTCATAATCCATCATCAATGATCATATTACGTCGACAAGGGTCCAGTAAAAGTATTCCAGTAATATAGTTAGTCCACACCAAGCCTGACATTCATAAAGCCTCGTTATTAGCTGCTGCAACCATTACAGGTTGCTATCAGATACGTATACACATACATTACATATGTACATATTTTCCATTGTAGATTGAGTTACCTTTGACGGATTTAGACACACGAGCTTTCAAAACATAGTCTGGACCTTAATTTGATTGATTGCTTACTTGAGCCAATACACTAATGTTTCCCATGTCAGAGTTCAACAACAAAGAACATATTCCATAGGTAAATAGTACCACCCCTGCATATGGATGACTCGTCAGTTATGTTTGCAGTCACAACCCAACATGCTAGGCTGGTGATTGACGCATTCAACGGCCAATGAAATTAAAAACAAAACAAAAAAAAAACACAGAAACACCCGGCGAACACACACTTTCAAAGCACAGCGACATCAGGGCGCACGTCATATCGCGTCACCTTCTTTGATTTTTCTGCGGGTTTTTAAATCTGGATGTAGGATATGATAGCGCCAAGTCATACTTTTCATTAGAACTCATGATTGTTGAAGCATTCCACAATAGCACCATTTTTCCCTACGTATGTAAACATGGTTGCAACATAACTGCAATGGGATTCAAATGGCACACTTTTGGTTCGCCTGGACATCCCCTTGGTAAAACTTGTGTAAAATGCTAATTTTCTGTCGTATTATTGTCAAATTTGAAATGGAATTGGAGGAGCCTTTGAGCTGTAATCCTGTTGTGTTACTTTAGTCCACCACCTAATACAAATTTTTCCAGGCAGACTTTTGGAAAAGAAAAAAAATAGGCGGACATAAAATCCGCCTTCTCTTATGTATTCAAACTTCCATAATTCGGTGCCAGCCGCAAAAAGATTCTGACAGTTGATGAAAAATTCAAAGTGTTATCTTCAAAAAGAGACCAAAACTATGCTGATACTCCAAATCAGGGGTGTCGTACGTTACTTCCTCCTGAGAAGAACCCGCTGCCCATCTTGTGATCAGCGGGACGTTTGCGTTTCTCCTGCCAAACTGGCAACAATTTTGTGGTTCACTCGGGCTGCAAGATTGTATGAAATATACAAAATGTGAAGTGTTTCTTAATAAAACGTGTTTTACTCCGAATAACTTTTCACCACAATCCGATTCCCAAAGCCACAGAACAGTGAGTGACGTCTTCAGTTGGCACGTAAACGACCGAAGGAGGAAGATCCCTGCAAAAGTAGCGGTAATGTTCGTTATTGTATTTTATTTTTCATATAGCAAACCCAACAGCCGGGGGGTGGCAAACATAGATGCAAAGAAATATATTACAGAAATGGTGTAACAAATTGGGTTATCTGCTTTGTGGTCGAATTTGTGTTTTGCCGAGTTGTGGCAAATATAAGGCAAATATTGTATTTTCCAATATTCGGCGTATACCATCCCAAGAAGCCTAAAAAAATAAGAGTTGTATTAGGTGTCCTGATCCGCTTCAGAAAAGAAGCTGTTGCATTCACTTACGGCTGGGTCGATAATTCGATATCGATATGTATCGTGATTGACACGTGATCGATACCAATAGAAAATGCCTTCGATAAAAACGTTCAATAGAAAAAAGAAAAACAAACTTGATCGCAGCATGGTGCGTGATGTAGGCAGCGCGCTTCCGCCTCCAAACATGAAGAAGAAGCGTTTAAACCAAAGAAGAAGCCGCTTTTAAACCAACGAGGAAGAAGCTGTTAACTCAACGGAGAATGCTCGCGGGCCTGGCGGCCGTGCGCTACGCTCGCGGGCCCGGCGGCCGTGCGCTACGCTCGCGTCCAGTGAGCGAGCGCCGTAACTTTGCTCAAATAAATCACCACTCGACTCAGTACAACTCTGACAATTAAATTATATTATGCATGATAACCCTATTAAAAACCCGTGGATGGAGCCATGGTGTAAATTTATATCGACCAGTTTATTTCACTCTTTCATAGTTACATTGACCTCTTATCAAAGGTATTATGTTAAAATAAAATAACCTACCAGTAAATTTATTTTTTTCTTCGGGTCATTATTTTCAATATCAACCAATATGAAACACTTATATCGTGATATACTTTACAGTCATATCGCCCAGCCCTACATTCACTTCAGACATAGAACAGATGTTCTATTCTTTTTTTGGTCAGAAAAGAGGACAGAAACTTCTTGAGATTTTTATGGTTCCGCGACAATGACTTCAACAAATACATTGTGGACTATCATATGACAGTCCACGTCTTCGGGAACAGCCCCTCACCTGCGGTGGCTATTCATGGCCTACACCAATGTGTTCAAAGCAATGAATTCTATATTGATCCTGATGTGAAACACTTTGTGATGAACGACTTCTACGTAGACAGTTGAAGCTGCTACTGACTTGCGAAAGAAGACACAAGATGTCCTCTCTAAATCAAACCTGAGACTTCACAAGATTGCAGCAAACCGCAAAGAGGTCATGGAAGCCTTCCCATCAAAGGACCACCAATTGACTTGAAAGACTTGGCCCCCCGTCCAGAACACACAATTCCTAGACTAGAGCTCTGTGCAGCAGTATTTACTGTAGAGTTAGCAGAATTGGTCTCAGCGGAACTTGATCTTGACCTTGATACCACAACATTCTACACAAATAGCAAGGTAGTTTTGGGCAATATTTGCAATGAAACTAGGAGCTTCTATCTGTATGTGAGTAATACAGTACAGTACCTTTCAGCATTAATTATGCCTTCACAGATGTCGAAGTTACACATGCTATTGGCACTAACACAGCCCCATACCATCAAAGATGCTGGCTTTTGAACTTTGCGTCGATAACAGTTCAGTTGGCTCTTCTCCTCTTTGGTCCGGAGGGCACGACGTCCCCAATTTCCAAAAACAATTTTAAATGTGGACTCGTCAGACCACAGAACTCTTTTCAACTTTGCAACAGTACATCTTAGATGAGCTCGGGCCCGGAGAAGCCAGCAGCATTTCTGGGTGTTGTTATAAATGGCTTTTGCTTTGCATTGTAGAGTTTTAAGTTGCACTTAAGGATGTAGCGCCAAACTGTATTAACTGACATTGGTTTTCTGAAGTGTTCCGGAGCCCATGTGGTGATATTTACACATTTATGTCGGTTTTTGATGCAGTGCCGCCTGAGGGATCGAATGTCACGGGCATTCTATGTTGGTTTAGCCATGAGATGTTACTAGCCATGAGTGCATAGAACATAAAATATAAAAATATGTTTGGGTTGACTTCCACTTTAAACTGTTCGACTATTTTCGGACGCAGTTGTTCACAAAGAGGTCAACCTTGGCCCATATTTCATTGTGAATGACTCGGCAATTCAAGGAAGCCCCTGTTACACCCAACCATGGCATCCACCTGCTCCCAATTAGTCTGTCCACCTGTGGAATTTTTCAAGCATGTGTTTGATGAGCATTCCTCAACCTTTTCAGACTTTTTTGCCACCTGTCCCCAGCTTGTTTGTAAAGTGTTGCAGCCATAAACTCTTAAGTTAATGATTATTTGCGAAAAACAAAGTTATCATTTTGAACATTAAATGTCTTGTCTTTGCAGTGTATTCAATTAAATATAGGTTGAACATAATTTGCAAATCATTGAATTAATGTTTAACACAACGTCCCAAAATAATTGGAATTGGGTTTGTATTAAAAGGGCATATATACACATGATAAGTCTTGCCCATATGTGCCGCCAGTCTTTAAGTTCATCCATTAGGTTGGTTGGAGAAAATAATGAGCAACAAACAACAACCTCTGGTGCTTATTTGAGGACCATGCCAAACTTTTATGTGCACCTCTGTATATGACCATCGTTATCTTATAGCTTGAATACATTGAGGTATGGGCAAATTAAAAATAAAGACAATTGAGATGACAATTGAGATTAAATTTTGTTGCATGTACCAGCATTCCTGACAAGTTTGTAAATAATGGTGCAACTTAAATTGAAGGTGATACTGTGGCCTTAACATTTTTAGCTATAAATGTTTTTGCATTTCAAAATAGAACATTTTTGATTGAAACATTAAATAATAATAAACTAAGGCCTGTGTGAAAGCCACAGGTCTAAGATCTTAAATTCTTATAGAATTATGTTTATCTGCTATAGGGGCTGAGATATCAATTTTTTGGTAGGAGTTGAATTTCCGGGTAAACTCCAGGTTTTAGAGGATGATTTTTAAGTTGCTCTTAAGTTTTAGGGGGATGTTTCACCAGCCACTTTAGGCCGTTATGGGTGAAATGTGGTGACAAGAGAAACACATGCATAATTGATTTGAGCATTACTGTACAGTATGCCAATGACCTAAAATGGTATACTTACCACAGGGTCTTTCACAATGTCTATAAGTGAAATAATATTTGGACCTCCTCGTAGATTCTCCAAAATCTTGATCTCACGTTTTATTTTCTTTTTCTTCACAGGCTGATGAGACATAAATGTAATTAATATTTGTGAAATGTAAGCTAAAACCGAGAATTGTAGCAACTAGGGCATCATCATTTTATGGATTTATTTACCTTTAGGATCTTTACTACAATCTTCTCATTATTCGTGATGTTGATGGCCTCAAAGACTTCACTGTATTTGCCACGGCCTAGCTTTCGCACGAGCTGAAAGTCATCTTGGTTACTGTGAATACATCATTGAGGTTGGAAATCCCAGCACCAATATGGTGAAAATAAAGTGAAACAGGCAACGAGCATTTTACCCCCATTCCACTACATGGGATTCATAGTCCCAGTATTCCCTCGGCCGGTGAGTGTTGACCTCATTGTACACCCTGGCCCGGCTCGGCACAGGTCCTGACATGTCCGACAGCTTGGCAGAGTGGGTGGAGGGCTCTCTCAGCAGCGGAGGGCTCAGGAAAGGAGGGGTAGGAGGAAAGGTAGTGGGTGTGGGTTTTGTTTCAAAAGAGGAAGGGGTGTGGGAGGGGTGGGGGTGGGGAGGGGGTGTTTTGAGGACAAGGGAGGGGGCACCAGGGGCACGTGGTTGTTGCTGAAAAAAATAGAAGAAAATGAATGAAATATGAGCAATCGCATCAGTGTGATCTACAATCCAGATGAATATTAACAGTTTGCCAGCACAATAATAAAGACGTATGTGCGTATGTACATACAAATTTGAATGATAAATTACTGTTTGTTCATTTCTTGCTCCATCTCAATTCTAAGGGTGGAAGAATTGTTTGATGCATCGTGAAACAGACATTAACAATTTTGAATTGTTAAATTCAGTTCAATAAGTTATTGTTAAATAACATAAAGCTCCTTAAACAAGCACTGCCGCCTGATAGTCACTATGGCGCACATAATAGAGAGTAAGTACTGTGAGTAAGCAATGACTGTGCCGTATCAAACCATCTCGGATGCTACCAGAATGTTAGCCCTTCGTTACTTCAGTCAGATGGGGTTAAAATGGCTCATTACAAAACCATGTTGGGTGACACTAGTGTTGTGCAATGTAACAAAATATATCCTAGTGCATTTTAAAAACGCTTATCTTATGATATAACCCTCTATTGCTTATATTATTATTGTATTGTATTATCGTATAATCAGCAAGGGCTACAGAAGCTGGTAAAATGATCCTGATCATTTGAATCAGGTGGGTTGCAGCAGGGTGACATAGAAAACATGCAGGATACCGGACTCCGAGGACCGGAAAAGATTGACATTACCAGCTGTCAAAATTGAATATTGCATTGTTGCACCAAACTGAGTGCTTTTGCATTTGTCAGACATTTTTTATGAGACACTTGGCTTGTGCTTCACTGAGGATCTTTGTCATTCTTGGTGGCAGGGAGGCAACTGATGTTATCAAGTTCTTTTGGGTGTTACTTTTTAAATATAGTTTAAAATCTCACATAAACTCTGAAGTACCTTCATGTATCCCCGGGAGTATGCGTACACCCATTTGAGAACCACTGCACTATAGGACGGGATATCAAATGTTGTGCTTCATATTTAATTTGCCAAAAAAATAAAAAATAAAGAAAGAAACGAGTAATGCTTAACTCCCCTGTATATACTCCAAAGTATCCCAAACTTCCTGTGTATATTGATTATCATGTCTTAGTATGAAAATGTTTTGGAATACACGTAGTGACATCTAGTGGTGACATGAAATACCATCTTTGATATTTTAATTATTGCACAGAGCACGTTGACCTTATCTTTTTGAGAGCATACATACACCCAATTCCTGTGGAGGGAACTTCAATCCTTGCTATTACATGCTGGAGTGGGACATTGCACAGGTCTTGGCGGGCGGCGTGACTCAGTGGTCACCTTCCAACCCAAAGGTTGGAGGTCTGATCCCTGGCTATTGTGATCATGTCCTTGAGCAAGATATTGAACCACCCGGTTGCTCCTGATGCTGCGTCATCAGCAGGTAAAATGAGATAACAGTGAAGCGCTTTGAGAACCGAAGGTAGAAATGTGCTATACAAGTGACAGCCTGTTCTGGCCAATTATTTCACAGGTGGCAGTAGAGGTGGGCGATATTTATCGTTATCGATATCATTGTCAATCTTGCTTTCACAATGTGTAATTTTACATTATTGAGTATTAATACTGCCTCTAAAAGCAAAACGACTCGAGTTAGTCGACGGCCGCAAAGTATGAGGAAATGCTGAAAATCAGGGTGCATTGACGGCAGAGGAGGAGGAATCATCCACCTCATCAGCGGGCAGGACCCGGTCACGTGACTCTGTCCGCATTGCAGACGAGCAATGTTTCAGACATGGAGGAGTGTCGAGCGGGGATTCATAGCGAGGCACGAGTCCACGTCGTCCGTAGTCTGTAAATGGTTTGGGGTTGACAACTGACAAGACTGCCGTCGGTGGGAATAACATTGTTAGACGTGCCAAAACGGTCACCGTGAAGAGCAATTCTGTTGCACCACGAGCCGTATGGATTCTGAGGAAAACTTGGCGACCGCGCAAGCACGCTAAACAAAAGCTTAAACACACACACACACAGAAAACAGTTGCCGAGTTGAACCAATAAATAACGCACGCACGCACACACACTCTGTACTTTAGCGAGCAAGTCAAACGTGACAGCCTGGATGATGGGTTAACATTCAGTTTACACGCTTTTAGTCTGCATCATTCACAACTAGGCTGTATTCCCGAGGCAAGTTGCACAAATTACGGCGTCTTATTAGTGTGACGCCAGGATACACCCAAACATGAATAAAGTCACGAGGCTACATATCACAGCGATGAATGAGTGGGAAAATGCACTTTTCGTAAATTGCAGTTTTGTTATTCAACTTTATTCTGAGTATGGTGGCCAGTGTATGAGAATTGGTGTTGTCATGACGATGTCTTTTTTTTTCTCTCGCTGGGTGACACTTTGTCACACGTCACATAAATGCATTTTTTCTCATTCTGATTGCTGTAGTTAACACCTTTTCTCATTCTGATTCCTCTAGTAGTTGGCAGTGGTACACCAGTACTTACTGCAGCTCAAAATGTCACATCATTATGGAATAACAGCAGAGACATTTAAATGACATAAATATTCCCAAAAATCAATGTAAGTCTATACATATTTATTTTGTTCTTTGTTGTTATATATTGTCATAGAATATCATTATGTTTTGCAGAAGCTGTTTTTAGCAATTTAAAAGAGATGTTGTTCACAAACGCTGTCTATCCACAATTGGTCTGTGAAGCAATTGCAGATTTAAAATATTTTTTGTTGAATATCGTCAAATTATCGTTTTCAAGTTTTTTTTAAAAAATAGTTGGGGTTTTTTGCCCATATCGCCCACCCCTAAACTGGCAGCAAATTATTTCACCCCAGATGATGCAATGAGAAGCGTCTAATTGGCATGCTTCAATTGGCCAGGGTGCATAAACATTCAATTCTGTAGAAACAGAAGTCTTTGATTCTTACTGAATTTCCCTGCTGTGATGTTTACTAGTAGGCTTGGACATGCAGTACCAAAAACAGCCACAAAAACCCCACCAATATCAGGATTTTAAAAAATTCAATCTTTGTGTCAAAATGAGGCAAAACTTCTTCCCAATTTCTTATTGACTTTTTTCTTTGATTTTAACAATAATTTGAAAAACTTTTTAAAAAATAAGGTTGAACCTGATACGCGCTGTCAGTTTTTTTTTAAAATGGCTCTGAAGTTGGGCGAAGATTTGTTTACTTCCATTTTTGAGCCTCGATATCTGTGAAACTAATCATCCAAGAGAAACCACATTGAATGTCTACGCTGATACCAGAGATAGAGGCAGACGTGACAGCCTTTTATCTGGAAAACTGTGAGTTCAGCCACTCCTCAAATTAACTATTTAATTTCGAGAAGCCTAATTTTGGGAGATGTACCACTACCTACCATAATAAGTTATACTTGGGCTACACGTTACTACACCCATGACATTCATCAGACTGCAGGCTATTAGTAACAGATATACATTGAATAACATTTGAAGGCTACAGGTGAGAGACAGTTTTCCAAACAATGCTGTTTAAAAATGGCTATTCAGAGTATGATGCCAAAAACAGTTAACTACCCTTCATTCAATGATTTATCATGAGAAAACTATTGACAGTAGAGACCTAATATTTTTTATTTTTCCTATCAACGAGCGTATCTTCATACTAGATTTTTTTTTCCGAGAAATTCTGTGATGGTCAGTAGGGAAGAGTTTCAGAAATTACATGGAACGACCCCAAACTTATTTTTCATTGCAGCAGTACCACCACCTACTGGCAAAAGAAAAAACATGGTTTATTTGCTGATGTTTCCCTCCAAGACCAGGGGTGTCCAAACTTTTGGCAAATAGGGCCAGATTTGGTGAGGTGAAAAGGCCGGTGGGGCAACCCTTTAACCCACATATGTCAAAGACATGACAGATGTGGCCCGCGAGAAGGTTGTCTACGGCCCCTGGGATGATGTCGCTTTATTATTAGATCCGCAGCAAGCCGGTGTGGGTAGCAGAAGTGATCGGGTCCTTCGCGCCTGCCGAAGACGTCACGCTTTAAAATATATTGTAGCGACTTCAAAGAACAGACGTCAGACGTAGTTTAATTATCATGTTTTTATTAGTCCAACCGGCTAATAAGGGCCGCAGCCGACGCCAATACAGTACGACAACCGCTCAGTCAAAAAAGAGCAACGGCTCTCCTGTGTTCGTCCTCCACTATTCTCGCTTGCATGCCCTCCCATCTAGCGTGCCGCACGATGCATTCATTATCCTCGGAAACAAAACAACTTGGCAGGACACAAATTCGACCACAACACAGATAACCCAATTCGTTACACTATTTCTGTAATATATTTCTTTGCATCAATGTTTGCCACCCCATGGCTCCTCTACATGCTGACTGAAGACTTCACGTCACTTTTCGTGGTTTTCAGAATCGGATTGTGGTGAATAGTTATTTGGAGTAAAACACACTTTATTAGAAATACTTCATGTTACAAATCTCACGTTGTTTTATTATTAGTAATTGTTGGCATTTGATCAATTC
This sequence comes from Filicampus tigris, assembly GCF_054856515.1. NCBI lineage: Eukaryota > Metazoa > Chordata > Actinopteri > Syngnathiformes > Syngnathidae > Filicampus > Filicampus tigris. The sequence continues at coordinate 1,939,041 of NC_141225.1, read as the reverse complement.
ATTGAGTTTCGACGTAGTGCCGAGATGTCCCACACTGTGAGCAGGCATTGAACTCTATTCGAGCGCTAAGTGTTGATAGCGAGTGACTTTTTTTTTTCTCTTTCCTCCTCGACAGCTCGTAGTTTGTTCGTGCCAGAAAACTCAGTAGTTGCAGATTGCCCGTGTTTTACCACGTTTGTTGTTGTGCGTAAATGTTAAAAGGTGAGTTTAATCATTTAGGTTTGTGTCAGGTAACTGCTGAACATAATAGCCTAGATATGTTCTCGTGAGTGATGTCACGTTGATGAAGACTAGTTAGATATTTTGGCTCATATGCTAACTATTCTAGTGATGAAACATGAATGTGTATTGTATGTATTGTTTGGCTGATTAATTTCTTAATACAGTGAATTATAATGTTTACGCATATTGTTAACAAATGGATATGCATTGGATGATGTTGCTATTATTCTTTGTCTGTGTTGTTGTAGACCACAATAAATAGACGTGTCAAGTGGAATACGGGCTTGTGTTTTCTGACAGGAGCGCCACATCCATACCTTGCCACTGTAAAATAGGGTCAGCTGGAGACATCATACCAATCATATAATCTTCTCCGTTTTACTTCACATTATGTACAGTTCATACAATCTTGCAGCCCGAGTCAACCAGAAAATTGTTTCCAGTACGAGCTGCCTCACAAAAGTAGCGGTAATGTATTTTATTTTATTTTTTATTTAGTAACTCCGAAGATAAAAACACAACAGCCAGGGGGATGACAAACATAGACGCAAAGAAATATATTACAGATATATAAAGCGTGACATCATCAGCAGGCGCGAAGGACCCGATCCAATCTGGACATTTTAAAAAATTTCAATGAACATTCTATCAGTCCGGCCCTCGGCTTGTCGCAAAATTTTGTATTTGGCCCTCCGTCCATTTGACTTTGACACCCCTGCTTTAACCTGACTTCCTTTTTAACATGGAACATTAATAAATGCAAGCACTTTGAGGGCCCTTTTTAAAAGCTTGCAGATTTACCTTCATTTTATATTTGTGTAAGAGTAAATGTTATAAAGAAGTTGTCATGTGCATCCATAACACATTTACTACACCTTCCAACCACACTTAGTTGCATGCTTAAAGTGTTATATTGGTATGAACTAAAAATAAAGAAACGGGTCAATTTCTTGTACTCTTAGGGGCAGCATGGCATGCTGGTTGAGTGGTCATCTCAAAACCCAGAAGTTGGGGTTTCGATCCACATTGTGAAAATGTCGAAGTAGCCTTGAGCAAGATACTGAACCACTAGCTGTTCCTGATGTTACATCATCAGTAGGTAAATGAGGTAACAGTGTGAAGTGCTTTGAGTACCGAAGTTGGAAAAGCACTTTGTGTACCGAAGGTTGAAAAGCGCTATACAAGTGACAGCCCATTTACCATTCTATTTTATAATGATGATAAAGGGTTTATACGGCACTGATAGTTTGGACTTAGAAATGAAAAGTTAAAAAAAATACACATCCCAACAGGAAATTGTGCTAAAATACAAACAGACGTTAAAGCTGAAGTCAACCCAAACATATTTTTTTCAAGAATATATTCGTTTGCGGAATAAGTGTTAATCCACTCGTTTTTAGCCATCTCTGGGGGCAGCCATTTTGTCTTCTGTCGACTGAAAATGACATCACAACTGCTAACATCGACCAATCATGGCTCAGATTCAGAAAACAGGTCAGTCGTGATTGGTCGTTGTGAGCAGTTGTGATGTCATTTTCAGTCGACAGAAGACAAAACGGCCGCCCCCTGAAATGGCTAAAAACGAGTGCATTTGGCTACTTAATTTATACTCCACAAACGCAAAATTAATCAGAATGCCGTGTTTCAACAAGTGGGCCTGCTGGGAACATCCATCCATCCATTATCTATACCGCTTGTCATCACAAGGGTCGCGGGCGTGCTGGAGCCTATCACAGCTGTCTTCGGGCAGCAGGCGGGGGACACCCTGAATTGGTTGCCGGCCAATCGCAGGGCACTCGGAGACAAACAATCACACACACTCACAATCACTCCTAGGGGCAATTTACAGTGATCAATCAACAACTTACCAAGCATGTTTTTGGAATGTGGGAGGAAACCAGAGTTCCCGGAGAAAACCCACGCAAGCACGGGGAGAACATGCAAACTCCATACAGGGAGGCCGGAGCCGGGATCGAACCCACAACCTCTGAACTGTGAGGCGGACGTGCTAACCAGTCGACCACCGTGCCTGCTGGGAACATATTCGTGAAAAAAATATGTTTGGGTTGACTTCCGCTCTAAGTGGTTGTGAACTACTCCATTACTCAATCAAGATACAACTAAATTTTACAGGTTCATATGTAGTGGAGCATATCATGCATGTTCCACCAAATACATTTCAAATCTGTTTTAAGTATGGATATTTTTCATTTAATCACAAGAGCACTAATAACAATTGGTTAAGCGACCATTAAACCACACAAAACAGTGGTGAAAAGAGTCCAACTGAACTAGTGTTCAACTGAACTAGTCTGGAGATTAAAGGAGGGAAGTCACCCCAAAAAATGTCTTTACAAATATATGTTCTATGGGCCTACACTCGTCAAAACACGGCATTCTCATTAGTATTGAATTTGTGAAATATGAATTGAGCAGCAATATCCACACATGTTAAACCATCTCAGGGAGCAGCCATTTTGTCACTTCTGACACGTAACAACCAATCACGGCTCACCCATTATCTGAAGCTGAGCCATGATTGGTTGTTACCTGAGCCCAGAGCAACTGTTATGTCATTTTCAGTCGACAGCAGTTGGCAAAATGGCCACCCCCTGAGATGGACAAAACAGGTGGATTTGACTACTTAATTCATATTCCATAAACACAATATCAATCAGAATAGTGTGTTTAGACTAGTGGTGCTGCATAAAACATATTCTTGTAAAGAAAATTTTGGGGTTGACTTGCCCTTTAGTGAGGAGATTTCTCCTGTCATTCAAATGGCTTATAATAAGAAACCTAGTGTTTAGTATCACGTTAACGGTCGTAATCAGCAATATCTAGTTACACCACTTCACTCTCGATAATCATGGTCTGTATGAGTCAGAATAAAGGAAGATTACTATGGAACCAATGTACTCAACAACGACGAATGACAAAATGACCCATAAAATGCTGGATGTCCAGCATTAGTAATCAGACAACATCTATATCCTACAGTCAAACAATCAGAACTAGATTTAGATCAACAGATCTAAATTACATGATAAGAAAACCAAGCGTGGCAGCACGGTAGTTGACTGGTTAGCACGTCCGCCTCACAGTTCAGAGGTCGTGGATTCGATTCCGGCCCCGGCCTTCCTGTGTGGAGTTTGCATGTTCACACTGTACTTGCGAGGGTTTTCTCCGGGAACTCCCACATTCCAAAAACATGCATGGTAAGTTGATTGGACTCTCTAAATTGCCCCTACGTGTGATTGTGAGTGCGGATGTTTGTCTCTGTGTGCCCTGCGATTGGCTGGCAACCAATTCAGGGTGCCCCCCGCCTACTGCCCGAAGACAGCTGGGATAGGCTCCAGCACGTCCCGCGACCCTTGTGAGGATAAGCCGTATCGATAATGGATGGATGGATGAAAACCAAGCGTATCACTTACTCGGTTTGTTTAGTTTTAGCAGTTAGTTTTCTGCTGTTTGGTAAAACACAATCAATTAGATTAACTGGAACTCACAACTGAATGTAAGTTGGTAATCAAATTATGTTAAGCGTTGATGTTGAAAATGTGTTTTGAGCAATGCAGAAGGATAAGAAAAGAAAGAACACATTGGCCTGAGAGATGGTTGGCGTAGTTGATTGGGTTTTGACTTCTAACAGAGGATGTTGGGCGGACCCTTGACGTTAACATCCTAGCCTTAGCAAATGGCAAAGCTTATTTGTTTTTATCATCCACTCTTGACTAGTTTGCATCATCAGCAGATATACTGTATATATTTACCCCCGTGGTCGATGAGACGAGCGAAACGCTTCCCCAGAAAATCAGTTGTCAATCCCAATGGCCAAATTTCGTACAGTCGCCGGTATGCCCGTTCTGATGTTAGATTTCTGCTGTATCAGAGACAATATGGCGGACCACTACCACTACGTCACCAAGTACCGCGACGGAACGCATTGAGGGACAAGCGCCTCGAGTCGGCAGAGATACTATTGATACAATACAATACAATACAATACAATACAATTATATTTAAGTGTGTCTAGTCTACCTACGCAAAATGTATTGTCAATAACATTCCTGACTTAAAATGAGATCTATAATTAAAATATTGTACTGTATGATGCCGAAGGAAAGAATATGCTAGAGTTGTGTCGTAAATTGACTGAGCATCTCGTGAAAACAGGAAGCCAGGCGCACAAAACAACCCTTAGCTTCATGGGGGCATTATATAAGCACCACACTTGAGTAGTTCAATAGCTAAACTATTGTCTGTGTCCTTCCACCCTTATTCTTACCCAGGAGTCAGTTTGTGGGGGCAGCATCCTAAGCAGAGAAGGCCAGACATTTCTCTCCAAACCAAAGCCACTTATTACAGAGGGATCCCCAGATGTTCCCAGGCCCAGCAGTAGACATAATATGTACAGTAGGTGGCGGTATACACCAAAGAAAAAAGAGCATGTTATTGGAATCATGTCTATAGTCATGTCATGTCATCTTCCAAACCGCTTATCCTATATAGGGTCGCGGTGAGTTGCTGGAGCCTATCCCAGCCGTCAATGGGCGAAGGCAGACTACACCCCGAACTGGTCGCCAGCCAGTCGCAGGGCAATGTCTATAGTCACTCTGGCAAAATAACAAGTACATTTCTGGAGAAATTGCGTGTGAAGGCGAAGGAAGCTGAAAAGAATCTGCGGAATGAAGTTGAATAAAGTGGAATGAAGTGCAATGAAGTTGAATGATACTGAATTAAGTTGAATGAAGTGGAATGAAGTTGAATGATACTGAATTAAGTGGAATGAAGTTGAATGACCTCTATGAAAAATTGTGGAATGTTTTGGAATGACATTGAATTGGGGGATTATCCATAATTACTATCCAACTGCTGAGACTTTATGCAAGAGATTTGGGTTTGATGTGGAGCCATGTGTTTTTTGTCATACAAACAATGAGACTATTGAACATCTTTTTTACTCATGTCCAGTGATCAAACTATCCATCCATCCATTATCTGTACCGCTTCTCCTCACAAGGGTCGCGGGGCGTGCTGGAGCCTATCCCAGATGTCCTTGGGAAGTAGGCGGGGGACACCCTGAATTGGTCGCCAGCCAATCGCAGGGCACACAGAGACAAACATCCGCACTCGCAATCACACCTAGGGGCAATTTAGAGAGTCCAATCAACTTACCATGCATGTTTTTGGAATGTGGGAGGAAACCGGAGTACCCGGAGGAAACCCACGCAGGCACGGGGAGAACATGCAAACTCCACACAGGGAGGCCGGAGCCGGGATCGAACCCACGACCTCTGAACTGTGAGGCGGACGTGCTAACCAGTCGACCACCGTGCCGCCGTGATCAAACTATTTTGGAAATATTTGTTTGATTGGCTAAAAATATAATATCATAAATATCACTCTCTTTAATAAAGAACAAATTACTTTATTCAAAGATGAATCCCTTATCAAATTTGATAAATATAATAATTATACTCGGTAATTACCACATTCACTCCAGCAAATGGAGAAATAAGTGCCCGTCACTAAAATGTTTCCAAAATGAGTTGAACAAATATTTCCAATCTTTGATCCTAATGGTGGATATGTATATATATATATATATATATATATATATATATATATATACACACACAATGCCACAATCCCTATAACAGCAGTTGTCACTCGCGCCGACGCGGGAGTAGAAAGAAGCCTAAAAATAAGCCTTTCACGAGTAGGCTGAGATGAATTTTGGCCACCTCGTGACCACGTCACACGCACAAAGGCCGATAGTGGGCCGGACTAAAATACACCTCCGGCCATAATTAGTTAAGCCATTTTTTTTTTATTTCTCTGGCCTCCCTGTGTGGAGTTTGCATGTTCTCCCCGTGCCTGCGTGGATTTTCTCCGGTACTCTGGTTTCCTCCCACATTCCAAAAACATGCTTGGTAGGTTAATTGGACACTCTAAATTGCCCCTATATGTGATTGTGAGTGCAGATGTTTGTTTGTTTGTTTGTCTTTGTGTGCCCTGCGATTGGCTGGCAACCAATTCAGGGTGTCCCCTGCCTACAGCCCGAAGACAGCTGGAATGGGCTCCAGCACGCGCCGCGACCCTTGTCAGGAGAAGGGATATAGATAATGGACGGATGGATGCATTGATGTACTGTAATCACGTCAGCCAATGGTTGTATTCGTGTTTGGTGATAATGCACTGGACTTTCAAAAAAAAAAAAAAAAAAAAAAAACACTCAAAAATAAGTTGTGATGTTAACGTACGATAAAATTTAAACCATTGTCATAACCATTAAAATCATGGTTATAATAACGGTGATAAATACTAACAACAACAATACTGGCAGTAGACGCTATGCCTACATATATGAACATTTGTTATTTGTAGGACATAACACACAGCCGTCACGCGCCCAATGTATTTATGTTTTCACACGTTACGAACTACATGTCAGGTTAAACGTTCTATTGCGCTGAAATAAAAACAAGAATTAATAAAACACTCGAGCACCAAACAAGTTTTGAAATAAAAGTACAATTTAATGGCAAACCAACATTATGATGATCGCACCACATTATAGTTGCAGTGGACAGAGAGGATAATAATATTTAGTGCACATATGTCATGTCATGTCATCTTCCAAACCACTTATCCTATACAGGGTCGCGGGGAGTTGCTGGAGCCTATCCCAGCCGTCAATGGGCGAAGGCAGACTACACCCCGAACTGGTCGCCAGCCAGTCGCAGGGCACACATAGAAACTGTCACTGAGCGGGAATCGATCCCACGCTGCCCGCACACAACTCAGGCGTGTGTACCACTACACTATCAGCGGACGTGCACATATGTGTATTGTAATAAATGTTTTCGAATAAAGTTGTCCCATGTCCACAACAACGTCATCTCCCAGCTGCTGCAGACCGGGGCGCCTCATCACGATCTGGCGAGGGACTTTAAGTTTGTCAGAGCTCTTATTTGTTTTCATGCGCTTGCCCCCGGTACTTCATGATGACTGCTCTTTTTGCATGCCAAATCATTTTGACACCCCTCTTTGCATGCCTGCATGTGTGGGGTCAACGTAAAAAAAAATACTGAAGCATAAATCACAATCTGGATGTGAACAAAAATATTTGATATTCTTTTTTCTTATTTATTACAAATCATCCATTATCCTAACTGCTTATCCTCACAAGGGTTGCGGGCGTGCTGGAGCCTATCCCAGCTGTCATCAGGCAGTAGGCAGGGTTCACCCCGAATTGGTTGCCAGCCAATCGCAGGGCACACAGAGACAAACAAACATCCGCCCTCACTTTGGGTTGACTTCCACTTTAATAAATTCATGCGGATGATAATGTATGCATGTGATGATTTGAATGAATCAGCTTTAGCTGAAGAATAAAGGTAAAATGTCACATTGGTTGGAGCACACCTGCTCCAATGTCTCCGCTTTACCCCATGCATGATGAGAAGAATGTCTGGGGGCAGCTGCTTTCTGTCAGTGAGACTATTCAATGTACTCTGGTTGATTGAGGATATCCTCAATACAATTGCACTAGCAGTTAAACTGGCTCTAAGTTGTCCCACACTCTTCCTATACCATTCGCCCATTTACGGGAGGCTCCAGTCACGGAAAATTGGATCAAGGGGAACATAATCATTTTTTCTTTTTTTTCCATTCTCTTCACTCAAAAACGTTCCAACATATTTCTTGAAATACTGCAATTATACTATAGTGACCCACACATTGGATAAATTGGTGCTGACTCACAAAAAAAAACAAAAAAAACAGTCCCCCTACGTGGAGGCTGTTGGCCCATTGCTTCCATCCAGGTTTTCCATCTTCCTCCAACAGTCCCAAAACTTGTATTTTAAAGTCACTGAAGCGTCTGACAGCAAATCGGATTGCGCATTGTAGTTTTCAGTTTATATACTGTATGTCTATGGCGTAAGATCGCTGTCAAAAAGGCATATCCGTGATTTAAAGATTTGTATCCGTAATAGTAAAAGGCTAAATCTGCACAACATGCAAATTAGAATGACGTCACGCAGAACAGGCAAGCCCCAAAGGGAGCTAATCTATCCGCGACAAGGTTTATGAATATGGCCGGAGGGTCGCGGCCGGAAGGGTACCCACATCAAGGGTGGAGGGTCCAGTGCCCAACTTGCTAATTTGCATGTTGTGCAGATTCATGCTCTCACTAAAGTGATTTGTCCTCAATGGCACTCACAGTTTTTATTCGTACTCAACAGTTTTTATTCGTACTCACAAGAAAAGAAGTCAAACTTTCACGATTTTGATTCGTACTCACAAAAAAAATTCAAACCCTCACAATTTTGATTCGTACTCTAAAGAAAAGAAGTCAAACCCTCACAATTTTGATTTGTACTCACAAATTATTACTATTACGGATACGAATCTTTAATCACGGATATGCCTTTTACTATTACGGATACGAATCTTTAAATCACGGATATGCCTTTTTGACAGTGATCTTACTCCATATATGTCCAGCCTTCAATTTGTAAGTGATCAGTCCAGGGTGTATTGTGCCTCTTATCCTGAGTTAGCGGAGATCAAACATCAAGAAAGCATTCACTGTATTTTCCTTTGTGGAGGTAGTTCACCCAGCTGCTGAATTACACTTGTCAAATAGAGTGCAGATCTGTAAATATGGTGCATGTACTGAAGTGGACACATCACGAAACACAAAAAAACCCACTAACCACGTCAACAACTTTAATGAACAATCAAGTTTGTGCCGCTTACCAGAGGTTACTGCTGATTTAATGCTAATCCTCGTACCTTTTTCCTTTGATATTGTGCTTCAGAGTGTGAAAACTTGGCGACAGACACTGACTGTTGCTTGTAGCCTGTCGCTCTTCATCCAGCCTTGCTGTCAAGTTATGGGGGGGGAAACTCAGTGTGAAGGCGGTTATTATATACCGGTATTCGTATAGCCACACAGGTACATCAAAGAGGGGCGCAACTCAGGTTCAAAAGATTAACTTTGTCGATAAATTTCGAACTTGATGGGTGGGCAGGCACTCCAGAGACCATCCATAGGCATAACCAGCCCGTTTTGGGGGTGCTCAAGCACCCCTAAATTCAACCCAAGCTCCCCCAAAAATTATGGCATTTTTAAAACTCTCTATTCCTTAATAAAGGACAGGATATGCTTAAATATGATGAAAAACGCTACATAAAAAAATAAAACAAAACAAAGGTGAACAACGCAGCATCGGAAATACCCCTGCCTCGAAATGGTTCAGTCCATTTGATTCCCAGCACCGCTCTTGCCCCCCTCCCCGCTCCTCCTTCCTTCGGCAAGTGATGCGGCATTACGATGAGAGTATGTTATACAGTGGTTATGTTGAACAACAATTTTACTACCCAATACCATGAGTTTGTTATCATCAACAGATATTAGTCCTCATTTTAGCTGCATTGAATCGAATGCAACAATGATCAGCCTATCTTAATTGTTGCGTGTGTGTAAACTATGTGTGTGGTTTAGGGTTGCCAACTGTGCCATATTAGCCGGTACGTCACGTATTTTGGGCTGATTTGGTTTGTCCCATATGGGACCTTAAATGTCCTGTATATTGACTATCAACTCTTGCAAATACAGAAAACTGCAATCTGCCGATCCTGTAATATAAGATGCTTTTAGTAAAGCTATGGATGGCGATCGATTGTCAATAACGACGGACACAGACGGTTGGCAGCTCAATGTCTTGTCTTTTACTTGTATACTAGTGTTGGGTCATTCATGAAAGATTCGTCCAAAAAGAACGAATCTTTTCAGTGAACGTGAGTGAATGGATCACTTCCTGAAGTGATTCGATCTTTTCTGAGTTCATTTGAGCTCAGCCGCGCGCATCTTGTCAATCTTCGCGATCGACCAATCAGCAGCCAACGTCAGATGTAATCGTGATTTACCAAGCATACTGCCACGCTATTTGCCTTCACGAAGGAATCAGTGATGTAATTTCCCGTTCACCAACGATTTGGTGAGTGAACGTATCGCTGCGGGAATCAGTGATGTCATTTCCCGTTCACCAACGATTCGGCGAGTGAATGTATCGCTGCGGGAATCACTGATGTCATTTCCCGTTCACCAACGATTCGGTGAGTGAACGTATCGCTGCGGGAATCAGTGATGTCATTTCCCGTTCACCAACGATTTAGTGAGTGAACGTGTCGCTGCCATTTCTTGTTCACGTGAACGAGGACTCCATGCGGTCAGTGAGTGAACTGAGTTTTGCTATGAATGATTCGCGATTCGCCAAGGAAGGAACCACTTACCAACACCACTCCTTTCGTGCTCGCGGGGACAAGCTTTCTTTGGCATCCGTTTCTCCAAGCTAACGGCTAATGTTAAGCCCATCCAAGTACCGGGGGCAAGCGCATGAAAACAAATAAGAGCTCTGACAAACTTAAAGTCCCTCGCCAGATCGTGATGAGGCGCCCCGGTCTGCAGCAGCTGGGAGACGACATTGTTGTGGACATGGGACAACTTTATTCGAAAACATTTATTACAATACACATATGTGCAATAAATATTATTATCCTCTCTGTCTACTGCAACTATAATGTGGTGCGATCATCATAATGTTGGTTTGCCATTCAATTTTACTTTTATTTCAAATCTTGTTTGGTGCGCGACTGTTTTATTAATTATTGTTTTTATTTCAGCGCAACAGAACGTTTAACCAACATGTAGTCATCCGCTTCATTTGACAAGCCTGCACTTCGTAACGCGTGAAAACAAAAACACACCGGGCGCGTGACGGCCGTGTGTTATGTCCTCCAAAATAACAAATGTTTATATACGTAGGCATGTCTACTGCGATTATTGTTGTTGTTAGTATTTATCACCGTTATTATAACCATGATTATAATGGTTATGATAATGGTTTTAAATATTTGAGTGGGTTTTTTTGTGTTTTTTGTTGTTGTTGTTGTTGTTTTTTAAAGTCCGGTGCATTATCACCAAACAGGAATACGACTATTGCCTGACGTGATTACAGTACATCAATGCAAATACATAGGTTTTTGTTAGCAACGACAATCCAAATGCACCAATTATAATAAGTAGAACATCGGGTGTGGACAATTACATATATATATAGGGCTGAGAATGCCACAAGATTTCTCGTCTCTGCACAGCACGAGATCTATCTTCTAGACATGTCTAGCGTATGGTTTCTTTTCTTTCACCGATGCTCAACAGCAGCAGCACTTTCGACGTCTAAATAAAGACAGCTCGAGCTGCCCGCGCACAAACTAATTAGGGATGTAATCACGCGCTAGAACAGCTCTTGGACATGATGGCTCGCGATCTAGAGCAGCGGGGTGCCGTATCTGCAGCTCTGAGGAGCCCAGAACTACGACGAGTTGCAGAAATCTTGACACAGACGCAGTGACATTCCTCTTGTTAAAGATCGACTGAGAAACAAGTTGAACTCTACAATACAGTACAATTTTATTTATATAGTGCATTTCATAACAGCTAGAGCTATAACAAAGCACTTACAGTAACAGTACAATAAATAAAAAAACAATAAGAGGCAGTGATACATCTATTAATAAATATATAAATACATATTAACAAATATATAAAATATAACTAAAAATATAAATAAATAAAGCCAATAAATTAACATAAAACACTATATACAATTGAGTTACTGCCCCACGAGCATAGTTGTATTTTGTCAAAGTATTCAGTAAGAGGAAAGATCTCCGCTTTAGCTATTATTGCAGCAATATTTGAGAGCATGTAACGAAAGTGACTCCTGTTTGCATTCGCACTTTAGAGCTAGATGATTAATTTTCTTTCAGTCTGTTCGATAAAAAAACATTTTGAAAACTGAAAAAATTACATATTTTTTTTATATTCTAAATTTAGCAAAAATCTTGTCTCGTCTCGTTCTCGCGGACTCAATCTCGTGAGACATCTCGTCTCATGGGATTTTTGTCTCGTCCCATCCCTAATATATACATATATATATATGTATGTATATATATATATATATATATATATATATATATATATTTATATTTGTATAAATATAAATTTATATTTATACAATGTATATTTATATATGTATACAAATATACATATATATGTATATTTGTATACATATATACAAATATATATATATATATATATATATATATATATATATATATATATATATATATATGTTCATCAAAAGGAATCGTTCACCGAATCATTCACCCCCATATATATATATTCCTTTTGATGAACTGATTCTAATAATTCAGTTCACTTAAAAGAACTGTTATGCCCATCACTATTGTATACTTGCTCGAACATACATTGCTGGTTCTTAAACAGTGATAGCACATTACAGCGCTCCTAATGGAGACTCTCGGTACTACATATGACAGATCCTAGATCAGATAACGCGTCAATCTCAGAACAAGCGGCAATCACTCCAGCTGTCATGTAAGGACTTCTCTCTGGCTGCGCAAAATGACAGAAGACTGCATGTGTCAGTCAAAAGCAGCCAGAAATTTCCATGGAGAAAATACATTTGGTGAGTCACACTCCTCCTTTACATTTCAGATTTCTTACACCCGTTTTTTGATGAAAAGGGCCAAATTGTGGTTTCATATGAGGTGAGTCGCTGTCCTGTTTAAAACACTGTCCATTTTTTTCATTTTTTTTCTTATTTTTACGTGAATGTGGTTTCAGCATTAACGTGAAAATTAGAAAATATCTAATGAATGATCCTAAATCACTTTAAGTGAAATTTGAACCAGCCAGACACTCTGGGTGTCCAGCAACCCCAAAACTCTGAACCTAAAATTGTCCCTGGACCCATCTATTTGTATCCAAGTAATTCAAAAGTTAATTTTCTGTTGCTTGTCCCCTTTACACATTGTTCATGAATATTTAAGTTATAAAAAAATATATACGGACAGGAATATAACTAAAAGTAATCAATAAATCCCTTCATACAAACCTTTTATAACACGTGTAGCCTGATTTTTGTATTACAGTACATATTGCATACTATATCGCATTTAATCATATATAATTCACAGTTTTGTGACAAAGAGAAATGCATTTTTACAGCCACTCTTCAGACATCTAGGTCCCCATAGATGTCAAAGCTACCGCTGACCCAGGATACAAGGCCCCACAGGGAGGGTTGAACAGGGTCAAGCCTTTAGGATGTTTCCTTCCTGTTCTTCTATGACAGCTTCCTGCTTTAGGATACCTCTGGGAGTCATTAAGCAATGTTCCACCTGGCCTGAAGAGCTGCAAGATCATTCAGAGCAGCAGCTTCTAATTAGGCCTTTGCACAGGTGAAAACATGGAAGGTTTTGGTGCTTTATGAAACTGCATTTTTTGTGCTGCTTGACTGTTAGTTTAGTTTATCAGCTTTGGTATTACTTTTAGTCTTATCTATGTGTATATGTATACATTATATATACCCCTTGAAACTTTTCACTTACTGTGTCTTTGCAGACAATTGCCAAAATCAAAAAGGTTATTTTTATTTCTCACTGAACACCCCATCTTGACAGAAAAAAAAAATGAAAAGGAGAAATTTTTGCAAATTTATGAAAAAAGAAAAACTGAAATATCATATGGTCATAAGTATTCAGCCCCTTTGCAGCGACCTTCATATTTAACTCACATGCTGTCCATTTCTTCTAATCTTCCTTGAGATGGTTCTGCTACTTTATTGGAGTCCAGCTGCGTTTAATTAATTGGATTGGACTTGATTAGGAAAGGCACACACCTGTCTTTATAAGACCTTACAGCTTACAGTCCATG
>NC_141225.1:1865000-1920000 GCF_054856515.1 Filicampus tigris | reverse complement strand
GATAGGATTTTACAGAACTGCAATGTTACTGACATACACATACATTTATTTGTGTAAAATTAAGATCCAGTGCCATACATATTTTAACAATTGTTTTAATTCTTAGGTAGACATGTAAAAGTCAAACATAATAATGTTACTTAGGCTCCCACTCAATCGTTTAACCTGAGGCTGGGCATTTATAGAATACAGTATGTGTGAATCGAAAGTAACAAAACAAAGACAGCTTCCCGATCACAATATGAAGTGTGCACACTACTGCTGCTTTCCCATACAGGATTTAATAGTTCTTGAGCATACACTATTAATTGAACTCCATTTGGTGACCATGATCATCTATAAAACAAAAAGCTGTGATTAGTTAGAAAACCTTATTAAACATCAGACAATTGGTCTCTGTTGAACGAGTAAAATTGATTGATTTGAAGCAAGTGATGTCTAAGAACATTCTACAAACATCATGGCTCAGTGAAACACATAGCAGGCAATTTATTCATCATAAACAAACAGAGGGTAAAGCAGAAAATGGCAGGGGAAAAAAAATGCAAACTATGTACCGGTAGTTATTTTTCTTTCTTTTTTTTTTTTGTTCTCATCATTGTTATCTGAAATGATAGCCATGAGAATTAACCAGTCAATTATCAACACTGAAAAACTAATCCATGTTTGAAATTTGAGTTTGCTCCTATTTGTTTGTGCGCAAACGCTGTTTGTGAGACTTGCCGCAGAAACCATTAATTGGGCTTTCTTGTTATGTTGCATTCCGTGAATGATTGAATTTTCAGCATTCCTTAGTGGTTAAGTGCATAATGCTCTAATCTTACCTGTGTACAAGAGCCTTGGACTACTGTTATGAAATTTGCCAATAAACATGAACTGATCAGCAAATTATGTTGATGCTTTATGCTTAATGGTTCTCAAATTAACATTATCCACTGTTGGTAATATGAAGCCTTAGTAGGCACTCTTGAGTCACAAATCATCTTGGATCAAAAACACAAACAGAACAGTGGCATGTAAAGAGTCTTTGGTTGAGCTGTACATGGCTTAAGGTATTTCCTCAAATCAACAGGCAAATTTCAGTTCCAAATAAGGGAGACTTTTATCGAGAATGTATTTTTCTTACTGCCCCTCCGTGCATTTTCACACAATATCGTCTGTCTTTAACCTGTGAACAAAGAAGAAAATGGCTGTCAGTCAGATTATTTTACAACTGCCATGTTCAGATCATTTCACTGTATTTCCGCTATCCAAAGAAAACATTGGCAGGTTCAATGCAAAGACAGAGGCCTGCAGTGAAAAGAAAATGTTTCCTTTAAAGGATAGCAGCAGTGCATCTATAAAAAGAAAAAAAAAACTAAATCCCAACAGACATTTTTGAACATCTACAATACATGAACTATGCTTGCAAGGTTTCGTTAGAAATCCATGTTAAGGGAATTAATGTAAACTGTTACATTAGGTTACATTTCACTGCAGTATTATATTGATTGTCTCAATATCTATATATCTATATCTATCTACCTAGTTCTCTCTCTCTCTCTATATATATATATGTCTATATATGTATATATATATATGTATATATATATATATATATATATGTATATATGTATATATATATAGGTATATATATATATATGTATATATATATATATGTATATATATGTATATATATATATGTATAGTGTATATATATATGTATAGTGTATATGTATATATGTGTATATATATATGTATAGTGTATATATATATATATATATATATGTATATGTGTGTATAGTGTATATATATATATATATATGTATATGTGTGTATAGTGTATGTATATATATATATATATATATATACATATATATATATACATATATATTATGTGTGTGTGTGTGTGTATCTACCCACACACTCACGCGCAGCCTAGTAGCTTAGCAAAACCCATTCACAAAAGCATGACAGACCGACACATACGAATTAAGTCATTAACGCATGACTAAATTTATTTGAGCTGTTCCTATTTTGTATTCTACAGAATTGGTAATGGTGTTGCAAATCTGGTTTTGCTCCTCCGCCTTAGTGTCATTCTCAAAAGAAGATTAGACTGTAGCACGTTTTTTGTGTGGATTGAAGTGCGCTGTGTACACATAGGATAACAAATTTGAATTATTACCCCTTTTCGCTGTTTGCTGAGGCAGAATGTGCAGATGCTCCGGGGCTGTCTGGGGTCTCCACTACCCCTCATCTCCTTGTACACGGCGCGCAGACACGGAGCTCCGTCCTCCCTCTCGTCGCCCACCACTAGCACATTGGCCAGGTGCGAAATATAGCTGGACGCCAGGCGCAGCGTTTCGATTTTCGACAGTTTCCGGTCCACCGGTTCCGTGGGGATGAGCGTCCTTAATGCGCTGAAAGCCGTGTTGACGTTCTGAGTCCGGTGTCTCTCTCTGGCGTTGGCAGCGTTCCGCTGCTGGACCACGACCCCGTTGGTGCCCGGCAATGCGCAGCAGCTGTAACCCTGGTCCGTGCTGCCTTCGCTCTCGCTGCGGTTCCCTTCGTCCTCGTCTGACGTCAGGGTCAGGTCAACGGAGAACGCGAAGGGATGAGCCGACATCGGTCGAAGCATCGTGAAAGCCATAGTGCCGATTAGAGGAAGTCCGCTCTCTTTCGTTCCAGTTCAACAGCGGCATATAGACAAAGTATGCTTACACAGCTAAATGTTTGGTCAGCCGCGCCAGTTTTCACGTTTCCATAAGATGGTGTTGTCTGAGGGTCTATCTTGGGGGGCGGGGCGGAGGGTTCTATCCCTGGGGGCGCGGTGGGGATTCTGCAGGGTCACCCCTTTCATGGGGAAGAAGTAGCACTACACTCATAAACTTTGAGGCACAGTCCTCAACAAACAGATAGCGCCTTATACATATATAATAATTGCCTTTTAAATGTCTGCATCTCTCTCTCTCTCCCTCTCTCTCTCTCTCTCTCTCTGTCTCTCGCTCTCGCTCATCCATCCACAATGCTCATCCTCACGAGCAGAGATGGGAAGTAACGAAGTACAAATACTTTGTTACTGTGTTTTTTTTAGTTATTTTTTAGAATACTTATTATTTTCATCCGTTACATTTTAACACCAGTATCTGTACTCTTTACTCGATACATTTTCAAAACAGGGTCCTTACTTTTGTTTTATGTTATGCATGATGATTAAAACTAAATTAGACCAATGTTCGTGGCTCCGCCAATCATATGAAGGGTTACACCTGGACTTCCCAGCTCCTAGCTCTATCTCTGTCATGGTTTGTTTTGTTTTTGCCTCCAGATCCTGCAGGAGCGGTGGGCGTGCCCTTGGCAGCACACCTGTGTTGCATTAGAATGATTGGACTATTTGAGGCCTGCCAGGCATATTACACACCGTTGGATCTTTCGCCTTGCTCGTGACTCTGTCGCCAAGTTCAAATCTTATAAACGTTCCATGGTTTTGCCCGTTTGCTCTTGCCTCAGTTTTTGCCTAGTCTCATGTAAGTACAGCGGTACCTCTACTTACGAAATAAATTGGTTCTGGAAGTAGAGACGTGTTTTCCATGCCCTAGTCCGTTCCAAGCTCCCCAAAATTCAGACATAAATGTTTTATAAAGCATAAAAATTCATCAAAACAATTAGATGATTGCACAATAAATGAGAGTTGTGTATAATGTAAAAAAACAAGAATCAAGAATAAAAATGATGGTTTACGATTTATCTTTTAATTGCTGTCCTCTTTGCTTTTTGCCCTCTTTGGTTCATGTTCTCTCTCAGGGGTAGTTTTTGCCTGGTGTTTTGTAAAGAGCTGATTTAATAACGTGGTGACTGTCGATACGTTACGGTCATATTCTTTGGCAAGATCAACCAAATGCATCCCTGTTTCATACTTTTCTATTATCTCTTGCTTTGTTTATATAGACAAAAAAACTATTTTCTTCTTTTTTTCTTTTCCTTGTTTCTCCATCACTTTCTTGGGGTCCATAGCGAATACTGCAATTCACGTAAAACTATCAGAACACCTCAGGGCGAATGACGAGGACACTGCATAGACACATATCTCATATATATAGCTATGTACCTGTCTATCTACACACATAGACACATAAGGTATAGGCCCCTCTTAGCCAATGGGATGCCAGGAGGATGCTAGGTAATAGCCACTGGCAGAGCAGCTATGAGTATGTTGCGTTCAGGAAACTCCGGAGCTGCGAGTAGCAGCCCATACTGCGAGTATCAGCCCATACTTTTACCTTTCGTATCCTGAAATTTCTTTCGTGTCTAGAGGCAATATTTTCCTGTTGAGGTGAGTTTTACGTGAATTAGAAACGAGGAAAATCGTTTTTTTTTTCTGTCCATACAAAGCAAGAGATAATAGCAGCTATGAGTATGCTATTGAAAGGGGGAAGTATGAAAGGGGAATGCGTTTGGTTGATCTCGCCAAAGAATATGACCGTAATGTATCGACAGTTGCCACGTTATTAAATCAGTTCTTTACAAAACGTCAGGCAAAAACCACTTCTGTGAGAGACCATGAACCTAAGAGGGCAAAAAGCGATGAGGACAGCAATTAAAAGGTAAACGACCATCATTTTTATTCCTTACTCTAATCTTTGTTTTTTTTTTACATTATGCACAACTCTCATTTATTGTGCAATAATCTAATTGTAACATGTATTTGTTACATGTTTTCATGCATTTTTATGCTTCATAAAACATTTATGTCTCAATATTGGGGGCTTGGAACGGATTAGGCCATTTACATGGAAAACACGTCTCACAAAATGTTCTACTTAAGAAATTTCTTCCAGAACCAATTAATTTCGGAAGTAGCGGTACCACTGTATTTTATGCACATATTAGACTTCATTTGTTTATAATACACAGATATACAATATGTTAAAATACTGTATTGTACCTTTTTGTTAGTGTCACGTGACTGGCGAGAGTGTACAGTTAAATTCGAGTGAGCTGGACGCAAAACAGATTAGGTCAGCTAATGATAGAAGCGACACCGTTTTTTGACCAAACAAACAGTCAAACAAACCAACAGGCAAACAGAAGAGTATTTTTTTGTACAACCTTTTGTTTATTAAATAGTAAAGACCAAGTCGTTGTCCTGTCGTTTGCGTTCAAGACTCATCGTTACTCTGACCTCAAAGGTGTTTCGTTTTGTGGAATAACACCTACATTTTGTCAAAAAACTTGCTAAGAAGCTAATTAGCTTGCGCCGCGTCGGACGAGAGAAAGAGGCCCGCACCGAGGAATAGCTTGCGACGCGTCGAACGAGAGAAAGAGGCCCGCACCGAAGGAGACCCAACAGCAAGGCGGTTGGATGCAAATCAACGGGAGACGCTTGGAAGTAGTAAGCCGAGTAATCCTGTGATTCTAGGAAGCAAGCTAAAGAGGACTCTTTGTGTCTATTTTGACCGCAAGAAGCGCGGCGAAGATATAAAGTTACGACGAACGACGCTAGCGCTAGCTAACAAGCTAATCGGATCCGACGTGATTGAAAACGACGAGTGACACGTTACTTTCGCCGGCATCAGAACGCACGATAACTTTGACTCGTCCATGCAGAGTTTGGGATTGAATAAGGAACTGTTTGCATTCGTTTTTATGAAGAAAACCGACCATTGAAGAAAAGGTGCTTTTGAACATTGCATACAGCCATTATGAGCCACTCAGCAACTGATAGAATGGATGAAGAAAAGGAGCTTAGACGTGTGCTAAATACAACAGAGCAAGGAAGGTCACGTAGGCTAACTGAGAAAGGAAGAGAAGAAAAATTGCAACGATGCAATGCATTGATAAGACAAAGATTAAGAGATGTGTCTAACAGAATGAATATGATGGAAGCTCTGATGAAGGATGTGCAAAACGTTCAGTTGGTGCAAGATGGAATGGAAAAAGACTTTGTATGTTTATTAGAGGAATATAATGGAGAAATAATAAGCCCCTTACCAGTCGATGAACAAACATATGATGAAGAAAACTGGTTTGAACCCAAAATGGCACCCATCAGAGACTTTATGAAAGCAACAAAAGCATGGATTGCAGCTGCAAATTTATCATATTTGAGCGAGTATGGTCAAGAGGATTATCAGCGGAAAAAAGATGTGCAGCTACTAAAGCAGCTCAAAGCTCAAAATGAGTTACAAGATGGTGTTCAACCTGATGATAGCGCATCACAGACTAGTGTCAGCAAAGCTGCATACGCTCACCTGCATGGTTCTCAATTAAGCCGCTCATCAGTATGTTCACGAGTCTCAGCGACACTTGTTAGACAAGAAGCAGAGAATGCAGCATTACTGGAATGCGCTGCAGCAATGAGGAAAAGACAGAAACTAGAACAAGAGGAAGCTGAGTTGCAAAGGTTTGAGTTGGAAGAAGTTGCCTTAAAGCAGCCTCGAAGCATAGAAATGGCTAGAATTAAAGCTAAAAAGGAAGAACTTGAGATTGCGACTGCACTGGCTCAAAGTAGTGCAAAATTACAGGTGCTCAACGAATATGAAAGGTCAGAAGACGGTGCAAGTAGTCAAGCGCGAGGGTCAAGGAGTAGATTTAGCATGAAATAGGAAGTAACTCACGCTCTGCCTCCTCAACTAGACAATGTGAACCCTTACACACAGCCGCAGCTGCGCGTATCCAAGCACCACAAATACCTTTACAAGACTTTACTTCTCAGTCCAACATTTGTAGAGATGACAAATGTAAATCTCATGAAAAAACAGAACGTAATCACAGAGCTGCTGGTAAAGCAGGCAATCTCAGTTACCAACTAAGGACATCCCATTGTTTAGTGGTGATGTATTACAAAGTCCTTCATTCGAGCATTCGAACGTTTAATAGAGCAGAAGACAGATGACGATTAAGACAAATTGTACTTCTTGGAGCAATTTACAAGTGGCGAACCTCAAGAGCTGGTCCGCAGCTGCATCCATATGCAACCGAGCCGTGGCTACAGAGAAGCAAAGCAACTGCTTCACAAGCGCTATGGAGATAAATTAAGAATTGCCAGTGCGTACATTGAAAATCCGAAACGTATCTGATCTAGGACCACATATGAAAGTGGCCAAAAACTTTGACTTAATAAGAAGACAATACACGCTTTTGAGACAAATAACATGCACTTCAATCGGACATAATTTATTTCCCGAGCCACGAGAGCCGCAACATATGGATGAAAGAGCCGCATGCGGCTCCGGAGCCACGGGTTGCTGACCCTTGATGTAGACTGTTCAACAAGAAGGTGGAAAAAAAATGCACTTCCTCTATGCCTAATTCCAATGTGACTGGAGCGCGTCTTGTATATTTAATTAAAAACAATATTTGTTAATTAATGAATGTATTATTATTATTGATATTGTTATTATTATCCATGTATTTAATATTTTCCTTCTTTTAGTGTATGTTTTTTGTTCAATCTTATGTACAGCACTTTGTTACAGCTGCAGTTGTTGTTCAAGTGCTCTATAAATGAAACTGGGTTGTGTTCAATTCCGTGTTTGCAAGCAAACCTTTTAAAACCAAAAGAGAAATAGATTGGCTACATTTCTATGTGGAGATCAGCATTTAATATGAAGGAAGTAAAAATTATATGCTTATGAGTGTTTTCTTACATTTGTTTGTTTGTTTGTTTTCTTTCTTTAGTTCCTCCATCCGGACACTTTGAACACTCTGGAATAAGTGATATATTGTATACTTAAGTATTACATACCATAAAAAAACAAAATTAGTGACTTTTTAATGAGATGCACAATGTGGAAGCACAGTTGACCACAGGATTGGCTCGTGCCCACAAAGGGTCAATGTGAGCTGTAGATTTTTCATTTTGTCTAATGGGTTAAGAGCTGAGGTTAAATAAACACTCAGCAGATGTGAAGGGTGATGAAGTCTGAACTTTCCCTGTGGAAACTGAGCAAATGGCTTCCAGATTGACTCATGCTATGGAGGGAGGGTAGGACTGAGTGGCAGAGAGCGACGTGCCATCACAGCGCCTGTTTTTACAAACGCCACATCTCAACACATCAAACCAGGCCACCGGCGGCCCTTGGCCTCCAGCTCAGCTGCACTAACAACTGTGACCTATGCAGAACCTGGCTCTGCTCATAAAGCAGGACACCATGGTGTTTTACCACATTCAGCCTGCCAGTAACACGACCCCACAGCACTTTCTCCCCCTCAGTGCCTCCATCACGTCACAGTTTGGAATTGTAAATACTTCACCCCTCGCGTCCCCCCCAAACACGCACATGCATGCACACGCACACACTGACTTACGAATGCCCTTAAATGCCTGCTGAGGGGATTAAAGTACTAATGAAGTGTGGGATTGGTCGGGTGTGTGTCAGAGACCATTGTGAAAATGTGACATTATTGTACAGTGCACCTCCAGTATTCATGGGGAATAGGGACCGGGCGAGCCCGCAATTAACTAAAATCTACAAACAAGTAGCCGGGTTTACATGGAGCCATGTATTCTGATTAGAAAGGATCGGAATGATCAATCGGAATGAAAATGCTCCATATAAACACCCCAATCGGAATAAAAAGGGCCCAATCCGAATGGAATTTCAATTGGACTAGCCATGTTTACATGGAGCCTTTTTTGTCATTCGAAATTAAATCGGAATCGGAAGCTCTCTGGTCACCTGTTTACATGTGACGTGATCTATTCCGATCGACCATTTACTTGCTCCACCCTGTTAATCAGATCTGCCGCGTGACACGCGGAGATCGATGTAAACGTCACGTGATCGATCAAGATGGAGTTCATTCATCCATTTAGCACAGTATTCGCTATTATTTTAGCACTTGTATTAAAACAGCATCTTGATAAAAACAAGTTACCAGTATTTTAAAAGAAGTTCTCACGTCACAGACGAGCTCAGGCCAGACACTGCCATTTTATAGTGCGTATAAAACGACATCTCTACGCATTTATTTATTTATCAAGACAGAGCATACGCAGACCAGACGCAGCCTGGATATTCCGATTTAACTGTTTACATAACGCTCGTTTGGATTGGCAAAAGGAATATACCACCCCTGTGAATACAAATGAAATTCCATTCGGATAGGGCCTTTCTATTCCGATTGGGGTGTTTATATGGAGCATTTAAATTCCGATTGGTCATTCAGATCCTTTCTAATCAGAATATATATATATATATATATATATATACATATATATATATATATATATATATATATATATATATATATTAGGGGTATAACGTATGCTAAATCACCTTTCGGTTCGGTTTCTTGGAAACTTCGGTTCGGTATATTTTCAGTACAAAAAAAACACTTTTTTTTCTAATATGTTTATTTTGAGCGACACGGTGGTCGACTGGTTAGCACGTCCGCCTCACAGTTCAGAGGTCGTGGGTTCGATCCCGGCTCCGGCCTCCCTGTGTGGAGTTTGCATGTTCTCCCCGTGCCTGCGTGGGTTTTCTCCGGGCACTCCGGTTTCCTCCCACATTCGAAAAACATGCATGGTAAGTTGATTGGATACTCTAAATTGCCCCTAGGTGTGATTGTGAGTGCGGATGTTTGTCTCTGTGTGCCCTGCGATTGGCTGGCAACCAGTTCAGGGTGTCCCCTGCCTACTGCCCAAAGACAGCTGGGATAGGCTCCAGCACGCCCTTGTGAGGAGAAGCGGTACAGATAATGGATGGATGGATGTTTATTTTGAAAAGATGACAAGTAAACAGTACATTTTTAGAAAAAATAAATAAAACCATTCGGGTGATATTCTAATTCTAAGAAATTACACCAGAAGAAAAAATACACTAACAATAAAGATCTCTTAATTTTGTAAATTATTAAGACACTGAAATCTTTAAACACTCAGCAGCAACAGCCTATGACACATCTAAGTATTCAAGTTAAAGACAAGTTGTCATTACAGTACATGTATACACTTTTTGTGATGAAAAAAATACATACAATAACAGTTAAGATTATTGCTAACTATACTTAAACTCTTAATAATGAAAAAAATACAGTGACTTTAAAAAGTCTTTATGAAATTATATACACTTTTTAGGCATTGATATCTTTGAATGCTCAACAGCATATTGTAATGAATTGGGTTATCTGTGTTGTGGTCGGATTTGTGTTTTGCTGAGTTGTAATGTGTCCGAGGTTCATGAATGCATTGTATGGCGAGCGAGAGGAGGAGCAGAGAATGAAGAAGAGAAACAGCTGTTGTAATTTTGAAAGAAACGATTGTTGTACTGTTGTATTGTTGCGTCGGCTGTGGCCCACAGTAGCCGTTTGGATTAATAAAAACGTGATCATTAAACTACGTCTGATGGCGTGTTCCTGGAAGATGCTACAATATGATAAATCTCGCTATTTAAGTGTGACGTTTTTGGCTAAAACGACTGCTTGCTTCCTAGTCTAAGAAACATTTTAAGTCAGATATTCGTATATGCATATTAGCATATACAATCACACAAGAGCCGTGGTGGAGCATGTGCTGTCCTCTGCTGCGCCGTAACTCTTAAAATGAAGTCAAAAGTTACTAGTTGGGAATTAAGTGCTACCTGACTTTATCTGCAACCTCATTCTATCCATACAAGAAAGGGTGTTTTCCTATGTTTAATCTTTTTATTATTATAATTGTTATTATTATCATTATTTATGAACAACCCTAATGCACAAGTTTTTATTCTATTTTGTGTTTTTATAACAGCGAAGGTTTATAGCAAATTGAATTGTAACTTGCACTCTGTTAAAACAAAAAACAAAAAAAACTATCCATCCATCCATTATCGATACCGCTTATCCTCACAAGGGTCGCGGGGCGTGCTGGAGCCTGTCCCAGCTGTCTTCGGGCAGTAGGCGGGGGGCACCCTGAATTGGTTGCCAGCCAATCGCAGGGCACACAGAGACAAACAAACATCCGCATTCACAATCACACCTAGGGGCAATTTAGAGAGTCCACTCAACTTATCATGCATGTTTTTGGAATGTGGGAGGAAACCAGAGTACCCGGAGAAAACCCACGCCGGCATGGGGAGAACATGCAAACTCCACACAGGGAGGCCGGAGCCGGGATCGAACCCACGACCTGTGAGGCGGACGTGCTAACCAGTCGACCACGGTGCCGCCACAAAAAAAAAACTAGTCTCATGCATTTGAGACTTATTGCTGTAACGAACCTGGATGTGAACCGTTACGCCCTTAATATATATGTGTATACATATACTGTATATATATATATATATATATATATATATATATACCCGGTATATATATGTATGTATGTATGTATGTGTATATATATATATATATATATATATATATATATATATATATATATATATATATATATACCCGGTATATATATGTATCTATGTATGTATACATATATATGACAAAGTGGACACTACCTGAGATGCCTAAAAACGGGGTGATTTTGCTGCATAACTCATTTGCCACAAATGTTATATTAATCAGAATTCTGTGTTTAGATAGTGGGGATTCATATTATTGTAAAGAAAATTTGGGGGTTGACTTCCGCTTTAATGGACAAAGGATGGTTTTGTACACATCCATACTAATAACTGTCATTAGAACTTTACTACTGAGCGTTACCGGTAGTGATAGGTTACAGCAAGTTACTTAGAATTTCAGTTACATTACCGACATTGGAATGGAACTCATACACACAGCTTGGACTTGTCTTTTGCTCTGGTAAAAATATTTAGACAAGCGAGCATCAGAACCATTCTTACTGAGTGCATGTACTACGGTACTGAACAGAGCCATACTCCCACACAGAATATTTTAAATATGGCGCAAGAAGTGGAACTGCCTCACCCTCTTACCACCAATTTACTCTGTAAACAAATACAGGGTGGCTCAACCTCTGGCTTGTGCACACCATACCTCACAATGCGTTTTTGGTGGTATGTAAAACTGATTTGAAGCTGTGTCTTGTGAATTTGAACATCACCACCTCACAAAATAAACTAAATATTTTAAATAATGCATTTAATTTGTTCATAAACTCCATAAAAATGACTGCAACATCAGGGTGATGTAATGTGGTGTGACAACAGTTGAGAATCAACTTCAGCCTAGCACATGCGCAGAGTGTCTCGTTCGTGTCTCGTTCGTGTCTTGTTCGCGCGCCGGCAGTAATCTTTGCCTTTTTCGCCCTTCTCTCCTCTTTTTCCATCCACTTCTCAGCAGTAATGCAATATGGCATCTTATGCTTTCTATTTTAATGTATTTTCATTTTTTTATACAAAGTATTTTGTCTTGAATTTCGACTTTAATGGTGAAATCCAACATACGCGGAATTATGCACTGAAATGGACAGCATACTTGTTGCTGAAAGTTCCTTTCAGTTCAGCATAGTTTAGGTCGACAAACGTGAAAGAATGCCACACAGTCAGAATGGCTGAAAAATCCCCCCCAAAATTGGTTAGGGCCATGCAACCTAAACACACAAGGGAAATACACATCAGTATAAAATAAATGACATAAAGGGGAGGTCAACCCCCAAACTTTCTTTGGAATAATATGTTCTACGCACCATCACTAGTCTAAAAACAGCCTTCTGATTAATATTGCGTTTGTGGAATATGAGTTAAGCAGCAAAATCCACCCATTTTTAGCCATCTCAGGGGGGCGGGCATTTTGCCACTTACTGTCGACTGAAATTGACATCACAGTTACTCAGGCTCAGGTAAAGACCAATCATATTTTGACTAGTGGGGCTGCATAGAACATTTTCACATGATGAACTAGTTTGCGCAACGGAATAATATAATACAGCACTTGGTCATGTGGCACAAGAAGGCACACTCACTAAAGCCCGGTTCACACGGCAGAATTTTAAAATTGTCAGGCGACTTCCAAACTGAGAGGCCCCACACGTGACTAGAAAAAAATCACGCGTATTACAGTTTTGAACGTACCGTGTGTGGTGTGCAGCCACACGGCAACAACACATCACACACAAACCACATTCATTCACAGATATTCTCACGTCAAATGGAAAATCTCGCAAAAGCCCCTTGAGATTAAACAAGACTTCGGAGTGAACAAAGATGGCGGATGAAAATGCAGAAATGGTATCAGGTCGTGACGGTGGCGCTAGTTTGCGAATTATTTTTAGTGGAAAAAAGTGACACGAAAAGAAAAGACTTTGGGCTCTGTTGCGCCATGACTGTTTCCATTTTGGATTCCCAGCGCACTTCTTCGCCACCCCATCACCTTGCTTTCTGATTTGCTGTACGTCATTGTCAGCCGGCTATGTGCTCGTTGGTCGTCGAGGCACAGCACATACAATGCAGAGTCGAGCCAAAAAAATCCAACATGTTGAATATCCCCGATTTGAGGTCGTACGTCCTTCTGAGCGGCCAAGATCAGGCTGAACACAGCACACACGGCAGGATTATCTGATAAGATTATTTTAGGAGCCATTACGAGAGTCGGCCCCGACCTACGATTGTCGAAAAGGGAGATTTAGGGCTAAAATCGGGCTGATTATCCTGCCGGGTAAACCAGGCTTTACCGCCGTACTTGCTGTTTTTCATTTGATTGTTTGTTTTAGTGGTTTGAAAGTGTTTTTAGACAAATTGAATGCCTAAATTATCTATTATGACTTCACTAAATTCTGCTCTAGCATAAGTTAGTGATAGACGACAGCAGTAACAGAGCGTGTCGTCTTGTGCCGCATGGCGATGTATTGTATTTTTATTCTGCTGCAAACTAGACCATTGAAACGCAAAATGCGGTATGTTGTCACCTGTGTAAACTGAGGGCCCCCTGTTTACGCCACGGGGCCACTATCTTGAACAACAGCTGCTTCTTGACCCTGCACTGATGAACAAGTGTGTCATCGACCCCAATGGGACCCGCGAACCGACAGAACTTCAAGTAATCCAGGAAGTTGAATCACACGCGACAATTCATTTAGTGACCCACTCTGTTGTCTTCAATATCCGCGGGGTCTGCTTTTGGAGCTTCTCCAGCATCTGTCTGTTTCCTCCAAAGCCACCTGGGACATCTGAGTGAAGGCTTTTGCTGATAAAGAGTTTATCACATTCATGAAATCTACAAGTTGGTCATAAATCTCTGTCCAACATCGTAGCAGACATGCATTGAGATCTGATAAAGGAGGCTATAAAAAGTCTCATCCGCCTTCTGTTATGGACATGACAGTCATATCCTCTTTGTTGATTGGCAAACAGTGCTGACCCAAAGAAGTGATCTACACCTTTGTCTGTGCACACTGTTAGGGCATGAAGAGGTCAAGTCAATCTCTGGGAATTGTGCCTCTACTATTGGAAGCTCAAACTACATAAACAGAAGCAAACATTTCAAGGAACAAATAGCTGGCGTCGGGCCATGTCCACCCACGTCCACATCTATACTTCTGTCAGTGTCAGTCCCCACATGCGTGTGTTATTCTTACTTATTATTGAGTAATCTAAAGTGTTGAAAATAGTACATGATCTTTGACAAACCAAAGTTAATAGCTCAACAAATTTGTTGTTTTTTTTGTGTTCCCTGAAAAGTGATATCAGGTAGACGCCAGTGAAATACAGTACACTTTATACTGGGGCAACAATTATTGTGTGTTGAATTGTTTGCATAACAAAACAAAAACATACATATATTATATTGTACTGCAATATATATAGAGCCGTCAAAAAATGATTAGATTGTTGTTGTTTTTTTTGCAGTTTCCTCACTTTGTTTACAATAAGATCCTCAAACAAATCCCCATTTAACAATGGAATTTTATGTTTACTTGGGCTGTCTTTGTCTGATAGCTACATTTGATTGGTGATATTAAACATTAAAGTGGGTAAACCATGCAAAAAAAAAAAAAATAATAATTTGAGAAGGGCGAAAATACTTTTCATGGCACTGTATACTATTTCCAATTTAGTACACGTGTAAGGATGAATTTTTTTTAGTGTTTGTTGACCATTGTGTCTAAAATAGCTGTATCCAGTCCAAGGTCTTTTGAGACACATACTTCTTATTTCCCATGAGACATCAGGGGCTGAGGTCACAGAGCGCTTGGTGTAAGGCAGATATCTTCAATCCTGTTCCTTGAGGGCCGCTGTCATGCCTGTTTTTAAATCTCTCCCTGCTTAAACACACTCATTCTAATGATCAGGATTGTTATCCACTTTCTGTAGACCTTGCTCATTATCTGATCATTTGAATCAGGTGTGCTTCAGCAGGGAGAGATGGAAAACAGGCAGGACAGCGGCCATCGAGGAACAGGATTGAAGACCCCTGGCTTACATGGGCGCAGATTGCATGGGGGATGATGCATCCAATGTTAATACCAAATATATATTAAAATTAGGACTGTCAAAGTTAAAGCATTAACTATGGAGATTAATTTCAATTTTGTAACGCACCAAAAAAGTAACTCAATTAACTCAGTTTTATTTACTTCCTGTAGCAGCTGACCTCTGCTCACTGAGCCAAACTTAAAGAGTCACTGTTGCAAAGATAGACTTTTACATAGTCTTACTTTAAAAAGTTGCTCGATGGCTTATTGGAGAAATCCAAAATAATTTCCACACTTTGCTAAGCCAAATTCAAATACTATATTATATATATTGTACGCCTTTGGTGTATCGTTCAACTGTTGTATTTTACAGGAAAATAATTGAAGGATCAAAGAAAGCTATTAGAACAGTCTTCGTATCGAAATATACTTTTTTTCTACATTAATTATAAGATTTTACCGCTACTCAACTAAATATCGGTTCCAAGCTTTGTGAAAATTGTAGTTGAAAAATATGATTAATTCGCGATCAATTATTCATTCATTCATTATCCATACCGCTTATCCTCACAAGGGTGCGATCAATTATGTTTTTTTAAATTAAAATTTTGCGATTAATTAGTTTAAAAATGTAATCGCTTGACAGCACTAATTTAAATATAGAAATGTATAATATGTATATATACTACAGTATCCAATACATTACAAATGTTATACGTAGTAGTACTAATATGAATACAAAAGCAAATATGGCACGTTTATCTTATAATTTAAGAATAAGCAAGTTTGATTGATTAGATTTCCAAGACCTACACACCCAGTTCCAAAATTTCATCTGTCCCATCTGCAACCCTGAGGGCTTGGTTGGTCTGGACCAGCAAGCCTAGTTCTCATGACTCTTGACCCAGCATGCTTCATGTGGTCAGGCTGCAGCACTTTCCAGACATGGCTGAATGGAAGGTGATGCTTCTGATACAAACTGCAGTGTTGGCGAACTTCTTGGAGTTTTTATTCGGAACTTGTGCAACAATCCTGACTATCAATTCGGAAGTCTGGTCTCAGGAATTGAACGTTGGCGAGGTGCTCCCTCTGCTGGCAGGAAGGAGTAACGAACTCTCAAAACATCCGATAAATAGAAGTCAGGAGTAGAGTTGTTAAGAGAGGTGGTCATCCGCTCATAAACAGAATAAGAGGGAAAAGCAGCAGCTTCACACATTCACTTATTTCTCTTAATCATTTTTTTTTGCTCGGCTATCATGAGGGTAATTTGTAAATATGCTACAATTCCTTATAGATTGACCAAGTTCCGCTGTACTCTAGTTTTTGTGGGAGGAGAGAACGTACATTGTCATCTTATTGAATATGAGAATAAAGTATGCAGTTTTTTAAAATCATTTTTCTACTATAGGTGACCACTCATTCAGTGACCCTGGATTAAAAAGTCATGCCATGTCATCTTCCAAACTGCTTATCCTGTACAGTGTACAGGTCGCGGGGAGGCGCCGGAGACTATCCCAGTTGACAATGGGCGAAAGGACTAGACTCTGAACTGGTCGCCAGCCAGTCGCAGGGCACACACACAGACACCGATCCCACGCTGCCCGCACACAACTCAGGCGTGTGTACCATCAGTGACCTTGGATTAAAAAATTCAGATATAATATTGAAAGTTTTGTTTGCTACATATTATTGGGTACAGCGCAAACAAAACTAGCATCTACTAAACACAGACAGATTCAATTATTATTTATCATAGAACATATTATACACCATATAGACTGAACAAAATGAGAAATTATATATCTGACAAATGTCAAAGGTGTGTTATGTGTATTGGAACTCTTGTGCATATGTTCTGGAGCTGTATTCGTTTACTTCTCAGCTATGTGAACAATTTCTGGAAGAAGATCCCAGGATATGGTTGTTGGGTGATGTAACTACTGAAGCTGAACTCAAACAAAAAATATTTTGTACTGCTTGCAGCGACCACAGCGAAGAAATGTATACTTAAGAACTGGAAAAAACTAGGCCTATTGTAGTCACACTTTCATCTGATATGTCAACTTCGCCATTAACATATCGTATCTTAAAGGCTTTTTTAAAATGCAAACAGGTATTCCAACTAAATAATCTCACTAAATATTTCTATTTTCTGTACTTTATTTTAACCTAAATTGGAAAATAATAAATGTGAACTGCACACTCTTGAAGAAACCATTACAGTTGCAAGGCAATATTGTGGTATATACTACTGTATTCTGCAAGAAAATATATATATATATATATATATATATATATATATATATATATAAAATATAATATAATATATATATATATATATATAATGTATATATATATATATATATATATATATATATATATACCATACGTTTGAGTTTGTCGCAAAACAAAAATTTAAAAGATAAACAAAATCTGCTTTTGCTCGGTGAATTTTAATCTTAATGTTGATTTTTTTTGCATAGTTTGACAAACCATAAACAAGAGGGATATTTCATTAAGTATTCCTTTTGATCATCTTTATTGTCTTCACCAATCTAATCAGACAGAATAAATATAATACGGCAGAATATATCTTGTCTTTTGTTCTCAACAAAACAGTTCATGGCTTTGAAAATCCATCCAAAAATAAAGAAACATAAATACAAATAAATAGTTGCATAAATTAATCCATCCATTTTCTGTGCTGCTTATCCTCAGTAGGGTCGCTGCTACTTGTGAGCTGGAGCCTATCCCGGCTGACTTTGGGCTCGACCCCGGACTGGTCGGCAAGGGCACATACACTTAAATATACACAAACAACCATTCACACCTAAGCGCCATTTTAAAGTCTTCAATTGATTTAAGAAGTGTGTTTTGGAACGTGGAAGAAAGATGAGATCGGAGCCCTGATGTTTAGCAGCTAAACATTCGGTCACCGTGCCGCCCTGATATTGTCGAATAAAATGATAGTAAAAAAATGATCAATTAAATACAATTCATGAAAAAAGACAATTCAGAGTTGATCTTCGCCTAGAATTCCTGAATAGTTTGAGTTGTTATTCAAATGTTATTGCATGTATCAAAAGGCAGGATTAAGGACGCATGCATGTGATAAGCCTGAGAGGCCTGGCAAGCAGTATTACTCTGTGTAGGGATTATTTCATAGAAAGAATCAAGTCAGTCAGTCAATCCTCTGAGCCGCACTCGTCCTCTGCTTGGTGCCCTTTGAAGCACGCTGACTCGTAGTGCTTGTTCAGGTAAGACTTGAGCGCAAAGCTTTTGTTACAGCGTTGGCACGAATAGTGCTTGAACGCCGAATGCGTCTGCATGTGGGCGCGCAGGTTCGAGCGGTCAGCGAAGGCTTTGCCACAGTGGGCGCAGGCGAACGGTTTCTCGCCGGTGTGGGACCGCATGTGGCCCTGCAGGAGCCAGGGCCGACTGAAAGCTTTACCGCACACCGTGCACCCGTGCTTCAAGTCGTGGGTCAGCATGTGCATGGATAATGCGGGCATTGATACGTAAAGCTTGTGGCAGGTGGGACACTTCCTGGCTTGCTGGCTGTCCAGGCTCCGATGAGTCTGCTTGTGTCTGCTCAGATTTGATGACGTTGCGTAAGATTTGCCACACTCAGCGCACACGTGGCGACCTTGGGTTTTGGATTTCGATCTGTGGCCGGCTGATCTTTTACCCTTGCTGCTGTCTGATTGACACGCCCGGTTGGGTCTCCGGCTGGAGCGTCCGTCTGAGATGAGGAAGGCATCGATGGCGGCGCCTACTGCCGTATCTGACTCGACTGAAGTGCTGGAGACTGGGCTATCTGGATCATCCATGTCATGGTCGGAGAATTCATCGCCACTGCTGCCCCCGACACATCCTTGGGAGTACAATGCTGCAGAGGCCACTTTGGACAGCTTCGTGTTTTGCAACACTGAGGGAATTGTGTAATCATGGATATAGCCTGGGGAAAAATATATATGTATATTTAAAGAGGAAGTCAACATGTTTTTTTCAAGAATATGTTCTGTGTAGGCCCACTAGTTGAAACAAGGCATTCTGATTAATATATTATTACGTTTGTGGAATATGAGTTAAGCAGCAAAATCCGTTTTTATCCATCTCAGGGCTTGTCACTTCTGTCGATTGAAAATGACATCACAGGCCTTAGGTAACACCCAATCACAGCTCACGTTTCCTGAAGCTGAGCCATGATTGGTCGGTATCTGAGCCCTGAGCAACTGTGATGTCATTTTCAGTCGACACAGAACATATTCTTGAAAAAAAAACATGTTTGAATGAATGCCACAACTTCTTTGACCCAAATTCATCAATATGAAAACTAATACAGGAAGCGATTTGTGGGAGGCAGATTCAGCAGGCTTTGAGTATGAAATATTAATGAGTGCTTAGTGTGCAGTTGTCCCAATCAATACATCTTGTGACTTCAACAAGTGCTCTTAAAAAAAAAGACATTCTGAAAGGCCGTCGTGGCTGAATATAAGTCAAACATAATGTGCTGACTTTGGCAAAACACCCAGAGTGCAATCACTTGGCTTCCAATCGATCCACCTGTCGGCGCTTCACAGCCAGAGCAGCATCTCTAGTGTGCGCAGTTAAAGCACAGCGCCTCGGTCTCAGCAGTAAAATCCCCTCGCTAAATCATTTTAATCAGATCATTGCCAATCTGTGACATTTTTCCGGGGGTTCGTAAGTATGATAACGGTGCTAACGGAGTGACAGGTGGTGAGGCGCATTTTGGCAAAGGGGGAAAAGGGGTCTTTATTTCAGACTGTGTGAGATGTGCGGGGGGTGGGGGAGGGGGGATCTGATCTTGACAGCAGTCCATGGTTTTACTGAGCCCCCACCACCTCCGTCACCGCACGCGGCAAAACAAAGGCAAGCAGACAGCTGGCACCCTGAATCTGGGGGACAAACGATTCAACTCGAACGGGGTTGGTGAGGAGTGGGTGGAAAATCTGTTCATGCATTTCTTTGGATGCTCCTCACAGACACATAGAACCAAATACAAAGCACCACGTGTTGTTACTATCACAAATACGACCGATTAAAATCTACTGCGTGCCAATTTAGTGCTCGTGTTGCACTTGATTGGATTACCTGCAGCACTCTCTATTTCCTGGTCAATACCCATCCTCTAAAAAGCCTTCTCCATCACCTCTTACTGCTCCACGTATGGATTGTGTTGCTGCAATCCTACTCCCTGTGGCTATCTAACATCCTGCACGATCAGATGGGGGAGACATGGAGAGATGAGGTATGGAGGAGGGAACGATAAGTGGGGAGACTCAAGGGCACCTCCACCATCTAAGGATGACATGGTCCCATGTGGCTAACTGGTTTCTTTTTTGTTGTTTTGATTTGGATCTCACAAGCGCTTGTGTTGTATTTTGTAGCCGATCCCCACATATACAGTATCATTCATATCGCATCATTTCAGTCCAAAATTCAGCTAAAGCCAAAGACAGCTGTTTGATCTAGTTTGGGTACTAATCTGACTGAGCAAGTGTGACCTGAATACTATTTAGTGTCCTGAGTAACAAAACAAGTCCTGGGCTTTGTAGATGGGACAAAAGCTGCCTGCAGAGGATTTGAGGTCATTTCCCAGAGTGGTTTAGTAGCAAAAGCAAGTCATTTCTTTCATTGTTTAGTTTGTTCTAATTTTAGAGAGAAAAAAAAACATTTGCTCGAGCATCCCCAAATGAAGGAATGCTACTACACCAGAAGTACTCAGAAAGAAATGGAAATGAACTCACCATTTTCACTCAAATGGACGGCCAAGTTGGTAGCTGACTCTGTGATGGCATGTGTCACAGAGTAGGAATCGTCCCAGTGCTGTTGACTCTGGTGGTAGTAGTTTGAAGGCAGGGACTCATGACCCTTGGGCTGCTTCACTAAAAAGGAGCGTGGCATTTTGTTCCTTATTAGAAAGCAAGAAAGAAAGCAAGAAAGAAAGAAAGAAAGAAAGATAGAAAGAAAGAAAGAAAGAAAGAAAGAAAGAAAGAAAGAAGAAAACGTCTTCAGCCCCTCGTTAAAAAAATGTGACTGCTGAGTTTTTAGACAGAAAATTACAGCAAAAATGCACTAATCTTGCAGGTGGCTCAAATACCTAACACAGTAAAAAAAAAATAACTTAAAATGTCTGACAAGCTCAGCTTTATAGGAAGAGAAGAGGAAATGTGTTTAAAAAGCAGCAGAAAGAGAGAAAGCATGGACAGGATGGAGATGAAGATGGAAAGTGGTGCGGAGGGGACGGAAGCACAGAAAGGGAGAGAGAGAGAGAGAGAGAGAGAGAGAGAGAGAGAGAGAGAGAAATAGAGAGAGAAATAGAGAGAGCTAGGGGCGGAGAGAGTGGGGGGAATGATGCTCAACAAGCTGAGCTCAGCATTACTGCAGCTTTTTATATGTGGGGCACGAGCCTCAAAGATCAGGTGGTGATTCTGTGAAGGGAGCTGCTTAGCATTAATCCATCAAACATCCCAAGGGACACACATCAAATTACCACCAGCCGTCTGTGCTTTCTCCTACACACGCACGCACACATCACCACCGTCGTCTCCCCCTCGTACGTCCTCCTCCCCCTTACTCCCCTCCAAGTGGAGACAATAGTGGTGCAGGAGCATGTGGGTGACACTACACAAAACATCTTGTCTGCCATTGTCTCTCAATGAAGTAGCTAACACAGTTGATAGCACACCTCACCCAACACACGCCACCTTCCTGCTAACTCCTCCATCTTTGATAGTTCATCATTACCACGCTTATCTGTTGGAATCTGAAACTGCAAATGAAAATCGAGAATTTTTTTTTTTTTTCTGCATTGATCTACAGAATTTTTTCCAGTTTCATACAGATAAAGTAAAAGCTCTCCAAAGTTAAGTGCATATTTTTTGGTGTATATTTTTATTAAACATTGGATAGCTTCATTGTCAGATATGCCAGATTTTATATGGCATATAAACCGTGCAATGCAGACAATTTTTAATATATATACATATATAGTCGCCGTCTGTTAGGCTGGATCAGTGGCATTTATTTGACTTCAAAACAACTTATTTTATGTGAGTTTTGGTACTTAATTATAATCTTAAAATGAAAAAAACAAAAACAAAGTATAACTCAACATTTTTCTTTTCATGTTTTAACAGTCAGTTGGGATGAGAAGTGTGAATTATCTTCTACTGTGTAGCAAAATCTGACAAATATCTCAAATCTGGTTGTATAGATTTCATCATGTTTGCGTTGGACAGTAAATTGTGACTAAATGGCGCACCAAAAATATGGCCCCTGTTATGACTGGTTGTTTACGTGATGTATCAGTTGCTCTGCAGTTGCTATGGTCCTTTTATGCTTTGTCCTTTATGATGTCATATAGGCCTGAAGTCTTACTGTTTAAATCTTTGAGTTACACACTGACACATTATCAGTACGTCAAACCTTCTTGGCGTGAGGATGCACTCTCTTCCCGTCCTGATCTCTGTTGTTACTTTGTATTTTTCTTGATAAAGACTTTTTACTCTTCAACATCAGTGTCATATCTGCGAATGGGTCCAAATCCCGATCCCCCTTGGCATTATTTTGCTTGGGGCCCCAAAATGGCCTGGGTTGTGCCCCAACTTAGACCTGCTTTTAGCTGGTTTAAAGATAATTTCCGTCACCAAATTATCAGGTGCATCGGTGATGTGAAAAAGATCAAAAATGCCGTTGACCCATCGGAATGCCCAGGATTATGCATCACGGTCTGCCAAATTCCCAAATATACTAAAGGAGACTTGCACCTGCACGAAAATCAAGATGCGCCAGTTTTAATGCCCGAGCACATATGCGCTGTCTACGAAAATCGAGTCCAGGGCGTTTGATGTGCTCCAGATCCACTAAGGTCTGACACAAAAAAATAAGTCACTGTGCGAGACAGACCATGTGTGAGGATACTTAGGATAACAACCAGGATGCTAAAAAGATACAGGAGGAATGGTACAACTGCAATTTAATCTAGTCAGTCCTCAATCTTGATAAAAGGAATGTGTCCATCTCTTTCTTTTCCGTTAAGTTGGTCATCAATCACAAATGTGAAAGTCTGGAGGCAACAGCAGGCTGCCAGCTTCATTCTGAAATTGAAAAACTAAAACGATGACAGACAAATACATTGAACAGAAAATGTGATGACGTGTGATAGCAAATGAAGGAATATGGTAATTAATGGCGACCATAGTTAAAACAAAATCTGTATCAGAAAAATAGTGATGTGATAAGGTGGAAAAAGATATTTTTGGGAACAATTACTACTTCAGAAAGTTTTAATATATGAAAGTGTATCCATTCATGTATATTATTTCACAATCAACATTTCACAAGTTTTATTCACTATATATATGTAAATGCATATGTATGTATATATATATATGTAAATGTATATGTATGTATATATATATATATATATATATATATATATATATATATGTAAATGTATATGTATGTATATATATATATATATATGTAAATGTATATGTATGTATATATATATATATATATATATGTATATATATATATATATATATATATATATATATATATATATATATAAACGTTCAAATCGGCACGTTCAATTTTGTTATTTTTGGTTTATCTAAGCGTAGCCCATTTGTACTTTCTGTATTGTGTTCTGTTTGTTCATTCTCTTCGTATTTGTACTTTCTG
The DNA here is from genome assembly GCF_054856515.1 of Filicampus tigris. Lineage (NCBI taxonomy): Eukaryota > Metazoa > Chordata > Actinopteri > Syngnathiformes > Syngnathidae > Filicampus > Filicampus tigris. The sequence continues at coordinate 1,895,999 of NC_141225.1, read as the reverse complement.
TTACTCTTCTCTTCGTATTAAGATCTCTGTTTTCCGGTGGTTACTTCCGTGTTTGTCATGCAGTCACGTGAGTAGCGCGTTCAATCCAATTGCTGAAATGCGGAAGTGATTGTCCGCTGGCCGATGAGAAAGTGACGCATGCGTCGGATTGTTTGCTGCAGGAGTCGACTATCTGAGCCGACTGCCGAGTGAGTGGGGGAGTGAAGTGGAGCGTATGCTCAACTGACGGAATTGGCCAAGTCGATGGTGAGCTAGGAGCCCAGGATTGAAACTTGGAAATTGCCTGGAATAGAACTGAACCATTCTCTCTGCTCTGTGGTCGGGCCGGTGGGAGCCTGCATTTTAGCCAGCCGATCCCCTTCATTGAACTTAAATTGACTGGCATTTTGAGTTCAAAGACAGAAAAAGTTAAAAGTTAAAATAAAAGACATTCAAAATAATTCATTTTTCATAGTTTTTTATTTTACAAAGCAATCATAAAATCGGGTTTGAGAGAAAATAATTGCGATTTTCTTATTAGGCAAAATCGAACAGCCCTAATATATATATACATACATATATACATATATATATACATATATATATATATATATATATATATATATATATATATATATATATTGTAATATCTGTTCCTTGTTTTGTGCATGTGCTGGCTGGGCCTATGGGTAGTGAGTGACGTCATAGCGAGGGGACAAGGAGTTTAGGAGGGAAGTTGAGGGAGAGAGCGTGGGGATGATTGAGCGCATGGGCGTGAGTTGTGGCCACCAGCAGCTCTTGTGTGAATGTGTACGGTTCTCTGTTACGATCTGTGATTAAAAACGACGATCAGACTGCATCCGCGACTGTGTGCATCTTTGACCACTTCGAGGGGCATTACATTTGGTGTCAGAAGTTTCGGATTCACTCGTCGCACGCTCGGCTTTGAGGATGTTCGGCGATCCCCTTATTCGACGAAGGGTGAAAGAAGAAGCCGTGCCGTGCGTGATTGATATGCCTGAGTCAAGTTGCACCGAGTGCGGCCGGCATAACGCTGCTGTTCCGCGCCAAGATGAGCGTGAGCCCGCAAAAACGGGGTTACGCTATGACGGAGCAACAGCTGCCGCCGTGGACGAGAATGTGAACGTGCATGGCGGTGCTCTGGACCTCGCGTGGCCCGCTATGAAGGCACTTAAATTCTCCGGAAAGGGAAGTTGGGAGGCTTATAGAGCACAGTTCGAGTTGGTGGCTGATGCCGCGCATTGGCCGAAGAAGACGAAAGCGGTGCAGTTGGCGCTTTCGCTGACGGAGGATGCCACATCCTGTCTGCTGCTGCTGAGCCCCGAAGAGAGACTCGATTACAGCGCGCTGGTAGGTGCTTTGCAGAGGCGCTTTGGGGAGTTTAATTTGAGAGACTCCCTGCGCTGTGAGTTCAAGCACCGTGATCGACATCCGGGGGAGCCGCTCCGTTATCTCGCGCATGAGATCGAGAGCCTGGGTCGGCGCGCGTATGCTGGAATGCCAAATGAGATACAAAATGAACTGATACGTGATCAGTTCATCCAAGCCCTCAGACCAGATGAGCTGCGGCTGCATGTCCAGCTTGCTCACCCAGCAGCCCTGGGAGACGCGCTTGCTCTCGCCACGGAGAGGGAGATTGCAGCCAAGGGGGCGCTGCAGACACCAAACTGTCCCGTTTCGGCAACGTCGTTCCCGGAAGGGGAGGAGCGCAGACCGGCATGGGTGGAGGAGCTGGTGTGTGCCATTAATACTCGCTCAGCACAGCATGAGGATGGAAGTGGCCGGCGTGCACGCCCTGTTGTCTGCTGGGGGTGTGGACAGCCAGGTCACCTTCTGCGGCGCTGCCCAAAGATGCTAAATCAGCAGGGAAACGAAAAAGGGTCCGTGTAGCCCGGATGACGCGGACCCCTCCAGTCGTTAACCGGGAGGTGTAACCTGCATGTGCTGGCGCTATGAGCAGGGACCCTCATGTCCAGGATGAGACCGTTGTAACGGTGGGATGGACAGACGTGGGGGACCCCAGTCATGTTCGCGTGCAGATTGGGGACACTTCTTGTACAGCCCTGGTGGACACTGGGTCCTCAGCCACGATTGTGAGGCCTGACGTCGTTCCAGTGGGAACCGTCTTAGAATCGACCTTTACAAAACTGAGGACAGTGACCGGTGAAACGGCCCCCATGAGAGGCAGAGGGACATTTGTGTTTGTTTTGGGGGGTTTGTCGACAACTCACTCAGCTTGGGTGGCGGACGTGAGTGACCCATGTATTCTGGGTCGGGACTTTTTGAAAGCTGCAAAAGTTGTGGTGGATTTGGGAGCTGGGGTGCTCAACCTGCCGAATGGTCAGCGTGTGGGGCTAGTTCCGGCGTCTCAACGGGGTACTTCGGGGGTAATCATCAACACTGCTGACCCTGCAGCAGACAAGCTGCAGGTGGGGATGATGCTACCCAGCCCGACCAAGGTAGCTGCAGCACCAGCTCCTAGGCAGTCGACGGTAGATCGGGTAGAGTTCGCTCACCCCACCTGGACTTGTTCCCAGTTGGGGCTACCGGAGTCGACCTCACAGCGACCGACAGTAGATCGGGTAGAGTTCGCTCGCCCCGTGACGGACGACCCTTGGGGGGGGCAGTGTCGGCCAGCCCAGCCATGCCAGGGAATGTAACCCCGGGTCGCCTAGCAGAGAACCGGGCAGAGGCGATACGGTTCATCTGGGAAAAGAACTGTGATGGCTTGGATGTCGAGCAGCGGGAGCAGCTGTGGCAGGTGCTGTGGGACTTTGAGAGCATTTTTGCCCTCAGTGAGAATGAGGTGGGCCTCACTCACTTGGTTGAGCACCACATCGACACCGGGGACGCGCGACCAGTTAAGGTGCGGCCCCGACGCCTGCCTTTGGCCCAGCAGGAGGCTGCGGATCAGGAGGTCCGTGCTATGCTCGAGGCGGGAATTATAGAGCCTTCCGACAGCCCGTGGGCGTCTGGCGTGGTCATGGTTCCCAGAAAGAAAAGTACCAGACCGCGGTTCTGTGTGGACTACAGGCCGCTCAATAAAGTGACAAGAAAGGACTGCTACCCGCTCCCGCGGATAGATGAGACGTTGGATCTGGTCTCTGGGTCTGCGTGGTTCTCATCGCTCGACCTGCGCAGTGGCTACTGGCAGGTCCCCCTCACCGCCGAGTCCAGACCTAAGACAGCGTTCTGCACCCCCAGAGGACACTGGCAGTTTAAAGTAATGAGTTTTGGACTCTGCAATGCACCAGGAACGTTCGAGCGCTTGATGGACACAGTGCTCTCGAACATTCCGCGGCAAGAATGCTTGGTGTATTTGGACGATGTCCTCGTCCACGGTGAGTCCTTCCAGACTGCGTTGGAGTCTCTAAGGCTGGTGCTGGGTAGAATTGCTGCGGCTGGACTGAAACTGCACCCTGAAAAGTGCCACTTTATGCGGCGAGAGGTGGAGCTCCTGGGTCACCGAGTGAATGGAGACGGCATCAGCACACTGGAGGAGAAGGTCAGCGCCATCAAAGACTGGCCAGCCCCAAAAGATCAGAAGCAGCTTAAGAGTTTTTTGGGGCTTTCCTCATATTACAGACGGTTCGTGAGAGGATTTTCTTGCATCGGGGCGCCCTTGTTCCGGCTTCTTCAGGGCAACCAACCCTTTTTGTGGACGCTGGACTGTCAGGAGGCATTTTCCAGCCTGAAAAATGCCCTCATCAATGCTCCTGTTCTCACTCCACCTGATCCAGCCTTGTCTTTTGTGCTGGATACGGACGCTAGCAATGTCGGCATGGGGGCGGTGTTGTCACAGGTGGGGCCGGAAGGTGAACGAGTGGTGGCCTACTTCAGCCGCATCTTCAATAAGAGTGAACGACGATACTGTGTCACCAGACGTGAACTGCTGGCAGTTGTTTTGGCTGCGCGTCATTTCAAGTACTACCTATGTGGCGTTCCGTTCACCATCAGGACGGATCATGCTGCGCTGCAGTGGTTGATGTCGTTCAGGGAACCAGAAGGCCAAGTGGCACGGTGGCTGGAGGAGCTGCAGGCGTTCCACTTTACTGTGGTACATCGGGCTGGAGCTCAGCACGTCAATGCTGATGCCCTTTCCCGGCGTCCATGTGCTGTTGGCGGCTGCGGCTACTGCGACCGGCGGGATGCCAGGGAGTTGGAGCTGTGTGGGGAGGCGACTGCCGCTGGACCATCGTGCTGCATCCTGGAGGCTGTGGACATTGCAGAGTGGGCTGTCAAGCAGGAAGAGGATCGTGATCTCAACCCTGTTCGACAGTGGGTCCAGAGTGGCAGGAGGCCACCCTGGGAAGGAGTGATGGGACTCTCTGTTGGCGCCAAGGGCCTTTGGAGCAAGTTTGCTCTCTTACGCATGAAGGATGGCGTGCTGCAGCGTGCGTGGAAGGATCCAGCGACCGGAGAGGAGAGGTGGCAGGTGGTGGTGCCCAGAGCTCTTAGAGAGTCGGTACTGAGAGCATGCCACGGGGGCACGGGTACCGGACACTTTGGCAGCACAAAGACACTCAGACGGCTTCGACAAGGGTTTTACTGGGGCCAGCATCGACGGGACGTGGAGGACTTTTGCCGGCGGTGTAACGGGTGCGCGGCCTACAAGGGCCCTCAAGACCAATCACATGCACCGCTTCAGCAACAGAGAGTTGGGGCGCCCATGGAGCGGGTTGCTGTGGACATTATGGGTCCTTTTCCCGTGACTGACAGAGGGAACCGTTACGTGCTGTGTGCGATGGACTATTTCACAAAGTGGCCCGAGGCATACGCACTGCCAGATCAGGAGGCAGAGACGGTGGCGGATGCACTGTTGGAGGGCATGTTCTGCCGGTTTGGGACTGCAGATATACTCCACAGTGATCAAGGAAGAAATTTTGAGTCCAAGGTTTTTGCTGCCCTTTGTGAACGCTTGAACATGCAGAAGACGCGAACCACCCCTTTGCATCCGCAGAGTGATGGTTTAGTTGAACGTTTTAACCGCACCATGCAGCAGCAGCTTGCCATCCTCACCTCCGAGCGCCAACGTGATTGGGACCAGCATATTCCAATGGTGTTGATGGCGTATCGTTCGGCTGTCCAAAGTTCCACAAGCTGTACTCCTGCTCTGCTGATGCTTGGCCGGGAGATCCGGACACCAGCGGAGATGGCGTTTGGCAGACCACCAGGCAGCCCCGTGGATCGGCCGGGGTTGGAATATGCCCGGAGACTGCAGGATCGTTTGGAGGCAGCGCATGTCTTCGCCCGGGACTAGCTAGAGAAAGCTGGTGCACGTCAGAAGCGGAACTACGACGTACGCAGCAAGGGGCGGAACTTCCAGGTCGACGAGCTGGTTTGGGTGTATACACCAAAAAGAAAGAAGGGACGCTGCCCTAAGTTAGACAGTCATTGGGACGGGCCGTGTAGGGTCCTTGAGCGGGTGGGGGAGGTAGTGTATCGAGTGGCAGTTCCCCCCAGGGGCCGGAGGGTTGCCCTACATCGGGACAGGTTGGCTCCGTACCGGGGCAGTGGTGTTCCGATATTTGAGGCCGGGTCTGTTTCACCTGCCATTTCAGGACGAGTGGTGGATTCAGGTTCCCCAGATCCCACTCATGTTGTCCCTGTTCCTCCGGTTGGAGACAGAAATGGCACGGGTCCAGGCCGACCCAAGAGACAGAGGCGTACGCCGCAGCGCCTAGAGGATTTTTTGTTGTTGACCCCCTCGGGGGCGAGGGTTTCATAAAGGGGAGGGCAGTGTAATATCTGTTCCTTGTTTTGTGCATGTGCTGGCTGGGCCTATGGGTAGTGAGTGACGTCATAGCGAGGGGACAAGGAGTTTAGGAGGGAAGTTGAGGGAGAGAGCGTGGGGATGATTGAGCGCATGGGCGTGAGTTGTGGCCACCAGCAGCTCTTGTGTGAATGTGTACGGTTCTCTGTTACGATCTGTGATTAAAAACGACGATCAGACTGCATCCGCGACTGTGTGCATCTTTGACCACTTCGAGGGGCATTACAATATATATACATATACATATACATATACATAAAGGTCTGTCAATTTAGCTCGTTATTTCCGAAGTTAATCCAAACCCCTTTTGACGCCGTCAATTTTTTTGATCGCGTGATAGCAACCAGCGGCTGCATTGATAAAGACTGCTGGTCACCATAATCTATACATGTAGCTTGAAAAAAAAAAAGCTTTACAGTAGAGGAGGTGTTACATCTGCTTCAAATTATTGACGATGAGGATGAATTGCTCGGCAGAGACAGGCACGGCTGTGTCCCCCTTAGGGTTGGGCACCGAAACCCCGGATTCGAGTGGAATCAGTTCCATCATTCCGGTTCACGGAACCGTTCAGATTTTAGAATGTCAGTGCTAAGTTTAGATTTCTAGCGAACAAGAACCCAAGATACTTGGAACTCCTCCACTTGGGGCAGAATCTCATCCCCGACCTGGAGGGCACTGCACCCTTTTCCGACTTGGAGGTGCTGATCTTCATCCCAACCACTTAACACTCTGCTGCGAACCGCTCCAGTGAGAATTGGAGGTTGCGGCTTGAGGAAGCCAACAGCACCACATCATCTGCAAAAAGCAGAGATGCAATACTGAGGCCACCAAACCAAACTGGACCCCTAGAAATTCTGTCCATAAAAGATATGAACAGGTTCAGTGACAAAGGGCAGTCTTGGAGTCCAACCCACACTGGAAACGAATCTGACTTACTGCCGGCAACGCAGACCAAGCTCTGACATCGGTGGTACAGGGACCGAACAGCCCTTATCAGGGGGCTAGGTACCCCATACTTCCGAAGCACTCCCCACAGAATTCCCAGAGGGACACGGTCAAATGCCTTCTCTATTCTTCTATCATTAGCTGTGGCTTGGTCGCGGCTGGTTGCTCTACATTTATGTGGCAGTCTTGAACTGGTAAGCAAAGTCCTTCTTACAAAGAAGGCATATCACTCTGCGTTTATCAATAGTGCCGTCAGGGCGCGTTTTTAAATTTGCCATTAATCGGGCCAACAACTCTAACATGCTCCTCCATTTTCACGTCTTCTCTCTGCTGCTGAACTCCCACCTACAATAGGAGCCTATCATGTTATGCTAAACACAATGACAGCTAATCAGTGTCCATTTCAGGGTGTGACATTGACCATTGTTTTTTACACCTACAGCAACTCAAGCACAATCCCCACGCATCAAAATGGATCTCATCGTCATACAGAAACAATAAAGTTAGAGATTAAAAATGTATTTAATTAATTAAAGATTAATGCGATTAAAAAAAATGCTTTAACTGTGACTGTAATTAATTGATCAATTAATGCACTATTTTGACACCCCTAACTAGAATGCCCCAAATTCTTATATATATCTTATAGAAATTTTAAAAAGTTATATAAATAAATTTGACTTGACCAAACTTTTTGAATGTGAGAGCTGGGATAGGCTCCAGCACGCCTGTGACCCTTATGAGGATAAGTGGTTTAGATGATGGATGAATGGATGGATGTTTTTGAATAGTCAATAGTGCACAGAGTTGAGTACAGACATAGAATACAGTTTTTGTAATCATTAACCATGGCGAATGATGGACCTACAAAGTAAATTATCACAGGCAACAACAGACTATCTTAAATAAATGATTGTGTTCATCTCACCTTTCATATTCAGTCATTACATTAATGCTCCAGCTCCAGCATAATGTGTACATAGGAAATAGTAGTTTAATCTAGGGTTAATATTAGAAATATTTTATGACAAACGGTGCAGCGATGAAAAATGCATCTAGCAGACAGTTGGTTGATTAATACATTACAATTTTATATGCTGTGGTTTTAGTGCTGTTTTTATCTACTGTTATAAAACAATGGTTCTGACAGTAAGTAACTTGACATAGTACCAACCAAGTCAGAGGAAACTAACTTAAATAAGGGCCATGCTCGTACTGATCTCAGGAGCAGGTGCATAACAGCCTATGGAGTAACTGTATAAAAGTTTTTTTTTAAAACATTATCAGGTTACTGTCACACTGGTTACCAGGGGCGGAGCCACGGGTGGGCCTGGGTGTGCACAGGCCCACCCAGATTGACAGACTGCCCACCCAGTGAGACTCATGAAAAAATATACACTTTTATATTTTCAGTAAATTATTATTAAATTATTTTTGAATTTGTGTTTTGTTGTGTTTTTTTTTTATTTTATTGAATATCTGAAGATCTGAACTTCATTATTCACTGTGTCATTTTATTTGAATATACGATGTGTTGGGACAGGAGGATTGTGCTCAGTCAGAGAAATATTCAGGCCCACCCTGATTTTCCCAGGCCCACCCATTGGCCACATTCTGGCTCCGCCCCTGCTGGTTATGCTGCCTGATCCTCACAAAAAGGGGGGGGGCTTGCCGGTTGTAAGCGCCGTTAATGCATATTTTGCAACTTGGAGTCACTGTTTTACAACTCACTGTTTTACGGTAAAACCAACAGTGATAAAAGGGGGAAAACGTGCCGTTAGTAAACACTGTTAATGCGATTTTTCCAATTTGTGTCATGTTTGAGTTTTAGTTTTGTTTTCTCAGCATTTGTCTGTCTCGTCAATGATTGTGTCCATCTGCCAGCATTCCACCCCTTAGTGTTAGCCAGTCAGCTCCCTCCTACCTTGTGTCTCGTCCAGGTGTTTCTCATTGTCTTGTCAGTATGCTTGTATTTAAGTTCCTAGTTTTTGATCAGTCCTTGTTGCATCATTGTCGCTGTCATGTTTTTTTGTTTCGCCTGGTGTTGCGTTTTGGTTCTCTAGTGTTTCTTTGAAAGTTTGAGTTTTGGATTTTTGTTAATAAATATTTTCTTCAGTATGCCCTGCTTCTCCTGCCTGCCTGCATTTGGGTCCTCCATCCCGCAACCATGACAGGTTGGGGTGAGAGTCACTATTATACAATTTAATGTTTTACGGAATAAACTAACAGTGATGAGGTTATGCTGCTTGATTGTCAGAAAAAGGAAAAAAAGTGCCGTCCCGTTTGTAAGCACCGTTAATGCACATTTTTTAAGTTCTATACTACCATCACTTCCTGCTTAACCTTTGTAATGTGTTATAAAGCTGCCCACGTCTTTAGTGTTTGCGTGTCAAATTTGACCCATGATTTAACTCATGAAAATTCATAAAAACACTAGTTATCATTCAATATTGCTTTTCAACTTATAGCCAACTTAGTATGTATTCATATCCATGGAAACAATGTTTTGAAATTGTATTTTTTATCTCCACAGAAATGTTGTCTTACAATGTACCACTCGTGTTCAATTACAAAAACTGGTTAAATTCACAAATTAACAATAGTGACATCTGTGATGTTGGGGGTCAAAACTGACCCGTATAGATTAAACCACAAACTGAAAACGTGTGTGTGCGTACGTGTGTGTGTTTGTTGCTTACATGCAAGAATCAGAGTATGTGATGATTATAGACGTGTGCTCCTTGCATTTCACTCAAAAATGCATTTCTTGCATGTGTGACAAGTGACAATGGTTTGCCTGTCCTTCTTGGAGGGGCAGGACTGTCACCTCTTTCTCTTGTTCCCCCTGGAATCCCCTGCCTAGTTCCTATGCCATCCATCTATCACCAAACACTCTTCCCCCTTCCATGTTGGTCTGCTCAAGCAGGATCTTCTGAAGAGGTTGTGGAAACCAACAGCAAACATGGACTTGATGTCTTGGGCATGCGACATAGCGTTTCTAGTAGGCCCTGGAGTCATTTTGAGGTTGTTCTCTTCTGGTGCCCTGTATTGGGTGTCCAGAGGGCTTGATGACCACAAAATGTCATATTTCCTTGACTGGAAGACCTCTCTTTCAGCATCTGTGAAATCTGGGTCCTCCTCATCAGATGTATGGTCTTGTTCAGGGTCATACTGAACCCCGTCCTCATCCACATGCTCATCAGGTTGGCTTTCCTCTCTGTCTTCAGTATCACTGACTGTCAAGACCAAAGATATGATCCAGCCCCTCATAAACTGTACACCTCTTGCTCATGTAGACTACAGCTCCGACAGAACGCAACCGATAATATCTCACCCAAACCCTGCTTATATATGGCAATGTTTATTTCCATTCAAAATGTATCAATATGCTGCAAGAAAGCTTGAGTTCACATGGGGTGAAGATAGCCTTTGTGTATGTGTGAGTGCGCGTGTAGCAATAATTTACGAGACTGCGTGTGCGCATGTTTGCGTGTGTGCGTGTCTCCGTCTGTCTATTGTGGAGCATGTTGAGCCATATTTGATCCACAGAGCTTTTAAACAGCCAGTATTCACTGATGGGTCAAATTTGACCCATAACACCACAAATGTCACTTTTTTTTTTAGACACGTAGAATTTGTTAAAATGGTGAAAATTAATTTTGTTGCGTTAAAATAGTTGTGTCTGAGGACTAGATGAAGCCTCGTTCCGGTACAAAAAAGCAAATGGTACCTTTTACCTACCTAAACTTCAAAACGGGTCAATTTTGACCCCAACACAATATTAGGGTTAACTTATTTTGAATTATATTGATAAGAAAATTGCAAGAAAACCCATAAAATAGCAAGGCAAAACTGCAATCGATGAAGTTATGGTCACAAATGAAAACCCGCAGTAGAGTGAAGCCACAATAACTGAACCGTGAAGTAGTGAGGGAACACGATAGGACAGGGGCCACCAACTGCTGATTCAAATGATCAGGATTATCAGGCTTCTGAAGATCTTGTTAATGATCTGATCATTTCATTCAGCTGTGTTGCAGCATGGAGAGATGGAAAACGTACAGTATAGGTGCCCACGAGGACCAGGGTTGGTGACCCCTGCTATAGGATGTTTTCCCCATTGCTCAATATGCCTTTTCCATGAAAACTAAAACACATGCATCTTGGTGTCTTAAGAGTTCCCTTTTTTGTTCTTTTACAAATGGTCCTTCTATGGGACTAAAGCTGTCTTTACCGTTAATACCACTGGAGGGAGCTTCATTACGTTGTTACAATACGCTACAGAAGGGGTCACCAACCTCTTTGAAACAGAGCGACTTCTTTTAATGCAAGGGTGACCAGTTTTAAACAATTCTGAAACAAATTTGCACAAATTACCTGTAAATGTTATTAATTCTATTCATTTGTGAAGACACTCATCATGTTGATTTCTCACTAATTATAAATGATTCTCAATAATTAGGAAATCTGCAACACTTTGTTTCTATAAATCTATGTCAGTGTTTGTATGTTCAAATGACACCTTCTTCAACATTCCTACAAAATCACAATGTCCCATCACTGGTGAGCTATTTTTAGAATAGGCCCGTGGGCTACTCATGTGGTGCTTGGGGGCTATCTGCTGCCGGCAGACACCACATTGGGAATGGGGCTGAAGTGACAGGATGAGACAGCCATTTTGAATTCACGCAATACAAAATAAAAAGCAAAATAGGTGTCAAAGTTATTTCTGAGCTATGTCTGAATTTGTGAAAGTGTTTGTTCAAGGTGAACGATTGCATGTCTTCACAGTTCTGATGAATACAGGACAGTGGGAACAGTAAGTATTCCGACTCCTTGACATTTTTCAGTCATTGCCGCCATTTGCCCAAGTCAAAAAAGTTCATTTTATTTCTCAATGTACACTCAGCACCCCTTCTTGACAGAAAAAAACAGAAATGGAAATCTTTGCATATTTATTAAAAAGAAAAACGGAAATATCATAAATATTCAGACCCTGCTCAGTATTAGTTAGTACAGCCATGAGTCTTCTTGGGAATGATGCAACAAATTTTTCACACCTAGATTTGGGGATCCTCTGCCATTCTTCCTTGCTGATCCTCTCCAGTTCTGTCCGGTTGGATGGTGAACCTTCGGCCCAGTCTGAGGTCCTGAACAATGAGGAAGAGGTTTTCCTCCAGAATATCTCTGTACTTGACCGCATTCATCTTTCCTTCAATTGCAACTCGTCGTCCTGTCCCTGCAGCTGATTCCCCCCCCCCCACACACACACACTGCTCTCACCACCATGTTTGATTGTAGGGATTGTATTGGGCAGGTGATTAGCAGTGCCTGGGTTTCTCCACACATACCGCTTAGAATTAACACCAAAAAGGTCAATCTTGGTCTCAGACCAGATAATCTTATTTCTCATAGTCTGGTAGTCCTTCATGTGTTTTTCATGTGTTTTTCGGCAATGCAAATGAGCTAGCTCTGGGGGCGGCCATTTTGTCACTTTTGTCGACTGAAGATGACATCGAAATTGCTCAGGGCTCAGATAACGACCAATCATGGCTCAGCTTCAGAAAACAGGTGAGCCGTGATTGGTTGTTTTCTGAGACCTGACCAACTTCGATGTCATCTTCAGTTGACAGAAGTGACAAAATAGCCGGCCCCTGAGATGGCTAAAAGTGCATTTTGCTGCTTAATTTATATTCCACAAATGGAATATTAAGTAGAATGCTGTATTTCAACTAGCGGGTCTGCATAGAACATATCCTGGAAAAAGATATGTTTGCGTTGACTTCCTCTTTAAGCATTTTGTTAACATTACATTTGTGTTGGACTGCTATGAAATTAGTGTATTGGTCTCCTGATTGGCTTTACTGTTTTGGCCTAAAATGTTAAATTAACAACTTTTTGAAAATAGGACTTATACAAATGGATGGCAACATAAAAAAAAAACGCTGGATTAGAAAACTAACTTTTTAAGTGTTGACTAGATGTTATTAATCAAATTATATGAAAATGACTCGTATAGTACGTAGGAATTCAAAAACTGTAAACCATTTAAACTTTATTTTCTTGATGTGGCAAAATTACATCCTAAGTAATTATTATACACATTCCCTGCGTAGTCGTAACCATGAGCCACCGTTACTCGGAAATACATTCAGTAATTCGAAATTATATGCAAACTCAAAATAAAAGAGAATTGGCAAAATATGTATTTAAACTTAAATAATCAAGAAATGACAAAAACAGTTAACTTTACATCCTATCGTTTACATTCTAGCTAGTTCATGGCCAGTTTTACACATCACTGTCGAGGAGTTTCAACATTTCTGGAAAAGAAGCGTCTGTGGTTCAATTCATAGCTCCTCCCAGGAACATACTCTGTATCATTCCTTGTCACTCGATGCAGTTTTAAGACAACTGAGATGCTCATTAATATAATGCCTAGAGAACAAATTTCTGGTCGCAATCGAAGCATCGAGGAGCTAGACAAGTTGCAATTAAGAGAAATGAGGTGCTCAAATTGTAAGTGTTGCCCCTTGGACAAATTATTCTCCATCGTTGTCTGACCTTTCACTTCACACCATGTCGACGACACAGCTGTACATCTGCACACAACCAACCAGTCATGTGCCCATTTGTTTTTTTCCCAGGGCACTTGCCTTGGACTTTACCCTGCCAATAATACTGCATAATTCTGCCCCGGAGCCTCCTTTCTGTTCAAATTCAATACATAATCAACTGATGGTGTCAGTGAGGGTGACATTGTCTCTACAAGTATCATTGGCTGGCCTTGAGAGCACTTACACTAAATGGCTCTTTACCAAATAGCTCTTCAGTGTAAGCCAGTTCAATTGCACTGTCAAAAGGAGTATTACCTGCCAGGGGCCCCCAAATGGGAACTCTTAACTGATAAAAGGACAGCAGGAATCATTTCGGCTAATGCTTCCATATTAAAAGGAGGTCATTTAACAAGGATGACAAATCAAGGTTAAAATTTCTGTATCTGCATGAACAAGAAATGAAGCGGATGCTGTCTATGAATCTTTAATATGAGGCACATGGGGGGAAGAGAGAGAGAGAGAGAGAGAGAGAGAGACAGAGAGAGAACATGCGTGCACTCGCAACAAATTGCCTGCTGGACAGGGAGCATTTGTGCTGGCTGTTGGGGGCTCATAAGAAAAAGTGAGGGGCAAAGGATTGAGCTGGGGGGCCCCTCATCTTCACACCCTCTTTGTCTCCCGGCCATCTGCTGGGTTTTTGTAATTGCTGTGTGTCTGTGTGTGTGTGTGTGTGTGAGAGAGTGAGGAACTTGATAATTGCAAAGGACATTCCATCATCTTCCATTCCCACTATGGCCCCACACATTGCCAGGTGAGCTGAGCCAGCCCGCAGGAGGCAGCAGACACTGTGTCACAGCCAGTCACACTTGGAGAGAATTTACAGCTTTGGTGACTCTGTGCCATGAGCAACGCAAGGGAATCAGGGCCACATGCTAAAAAATATCACTTTGGGCCGCACCACTTCAGTGCCACTAATTTAAAATATGTTTTAGGGCGTTCACCATCACTTGTCTACCTCTTACTTCACACCTACTTTGCATAGATTACTCAAAATGTATTAGTCACTCTGGTTCATTGTTTCTTTGTAGTTGTTTTTTTTTAAGGTAGTGGATCCATTGAAATCTATTCGTGCCAAAACAATGAGTAAGATCATGGCAAAATTGAAGTTGACACTATGTCTCACCAGCAGTACAACAGACTCAGCTGTAGCATAATTTGCACTTTTGACAGTGGAAACCTTTAATAATAAAATGTAATGTTCTGGAAATCTTTAATAACACTAGACACTGCCAATGAACACTATCATCATGATGGCTAGATCTGACGCATGACTCCCAGATCACTGGATTAATATAAAAAGAGGAGCGACAGTAGAAGGAAGCAAATAGTTAAAACACCACAGAGCTCAAAGGGGCAAGTAGCACACATAGAGCTGGTCAGACTGGGTTAGCAGGATGTCACTCCTCTGAGATCTACAGTTAAAACTGGTGCTCCTGGAACATTTGTGAAGAAACACACCTACTTTAGTCTGTACACGTGTTAAAGTCTTGACATTTATCTATTCATTCAAAATTGCGTTCAACAGTACCTGGATAACACTATATAGTACTTCCCCATTGACTCATAAGCTTTCTCTCTTGTTTTGAACTGTGCACATTACTTGTCTGTCAAAAGCTGAATGTCTCGTTCAGTTTTTGCTTATCATCTCGAGAATGTAACACGATGTGGATTGATTGACTAAAAATGTTTGTCAAGACAGACGGACCACATTTTGTATTCATGATACATTCTTATTCCTAACTACACTATTTTGAGTCTGTCAAGTCACCTTATTCTTGCAGTCTTACCTGCAGTATCTGATCTTCACAAAAGAGAGACCATTAAATTTAATAAATGTTACCGGTCGATTGATCTAATTTTCACACAAAGAAAACACTTCAAGATAATCATTAATAATTAATAAAATGAAAATAATACCATTTCATAACACAATCTCAATGATCATAATTCTCCCCACTCCCAAAAATCCTTTGACAGTAGAACTCTCAACGAGTTTGTTCCTTTTCCCAAATTGTTTGCAAAGTATGGGATTTGTATTTGAAAGGGTCTTTGTCTGCGAGCTGACCACAATGTGCCCTGTATGATTCCCCAATGGCTGAAGACCCACTCAACTGTGGCTGATGTAACTGTGTTCTTTTTGCAACTGTTGAAAGTAGCTTTTGCGTAACATCTGAAATGTAGCTTTTATTCATTCATTTTAAAAAACAAAAATGCTTTTAAAGAGGAATTCAACCTAAAAAAAAATAAAAAATCTTTGCAGTAATATGTTCTCTACGCCTTCACGGGTGGACTTTACTACTTAACTCATATTCCACAAACGCAGTATTAATCATAATGTCATTGTTCTACACTCTAAAAACTGTTGGGTTAAAAATAACACAATTTTGGGGGGAAAAAATGGACCGATCCACAACTTGGGTCAATTTGAACCACTTTCTTGGTTGTTTTTGCAGAAAACCACCCCAAAAATAGGTAGTTTTTGTACAACCCCAAATAATGGGCTCTTTTGTACAAAACAATGAGAGAAGCTCCTGTTTGTAAAATTAATAGTTCAATTGCTAATAGGTCTTGATTCTTCAAACTTCAGTCATTCAATCCACGATACCAAACTAAAGTGTCAATGGAAAAAGCAAAATAAAAGGTTTGGCATCTTTGGAGAAGATTTGGCAAATATAACATGGGTGCAATCACTATACTTAGCTCTACTGTTCATTATCAACATTTATAAGGGAAATAGACAGGCTTTCAATTCAGTACAAGATGTATTGCCAAAAAACACTGTTACAACAGGGAGTAAATAAAACCTACCAAACACAATTTTGTTTTTTGTGTAATGTTAAATTATATTTACTTTTATTTCTATGTGATAATACGAAGCTTATCCATCATAGTAGATTATTAATACGAAAGGTGGACAGACACTTTATTGCTCTCACACAATCAAGATCACTGCCCAGGATTTGGGACCCTGTGGGGGGAAAAAAGTATCTGTCGTGCCCTGGGGTCTCTGTGAGTCCTGGGACTTTAAAATCATCATCACTTGGCTCATTGATTAATCATTTTTCTATTCAGTCGCAGGTCATAAAAAATTACCTGGACTGCCAGTTGGCTCTCACAGCTGAAGGCAGAGGGCAGCCATCTTGCGTTGCCCGTTTTACTGACAATTCCTGTTATTTTTTTCCACTGAAAACATCAGTTATCAATCATCTTTTTTAACGTCAGGATCCATCTATGAAATAATGACAGTCTTGCAGAGAGCAAACTTCGCTGACTGCTACGACCATTCAGGGTATATTATCTCAGTATTGTGACTTACAGCAGGTAGGTTTACATTTCACTGCGATTTTGTCCGCCCAACATGCTGCATCTTCATGTCGCGGGGTTGTCCGACACCCTTTGCAGCCGCCAGCTTCTGCTTGAGTGAAGTGGCATGAGAGTGAGGTAAGACCTCATCAAACAACCGTCAATGTTCAGCGAACAAAAAGTTCCAGCAAGGAGGTTAACTCCACAGCCTAGTGTGGCCGCATTGTAAAGCACCATTTCAGCTGTTACGTTCCAAATTGGACGGCGTGTTGTATGTTGAAAAACTGGGGCCATTCCTCATCCAAATAAATGTGCACGTCTCCTCATTCCCACTTCAGTCTCTGTAAATATCCTGACTGGTGTTTAATGCCTCGTCCATCCTAACCGTGATCAGCAAAGCAGTAGTGTGTTTTTTTTGTTTTGTTTTTTAGCAAAGAAGCAGTGTGCGCTCGTCCCAGCATAAATCTATGTAGCTCTGCTCACTTCCACATTTCCTCATTCTCATATAAATCAGCCACGGAGAGGTTAATCCTTTTGATATGTTGAAGTGGTCATTAGTAGGGATGTCCACATAAATTTTGGTGCCAATTGATCACCGTTTTTGGACATTATAAGCAATGAAAGTACAATGATTTCCAATGGAGTTTGTAATCGGTCCCTGCAGTGACTCCGACAGAACATGGAGAGAACGGTAGGGGACGCGGTCATTTTCCTCATTAAAAGAAGGCGTTATTCATGGAGTCACTTATTTCCTAATTTCTCCCAAATGTATTAATAAAATAGAAAATGACAAATCTGTTTATTTTACCGATAAAAAAATATATAAAATGAACTTGTTAGTGAAAACATGGCCGTCCCGACCCAACCATCTCTTTAACCAAAACATGAAAGGTTTCATGGTGGCATCAGTTTGAGTCTGGAATGAATTAGTAATAATACTTTGCAATGCATTTATTTGTTATGGGAAGAATTGTTCCAAATTGCAAATCAGAGGTTCCAGTGCATTGCAGCAGGCAAAATGGCATTGATATTACATGGCTGTGTAGATGTGAATGGTCAATTTTGCCGTTGCGGTCAAGAGTTCTGAGTTGTATCAGTATGGTTAAACCTTGCGACAATAAAGACAGGAGACAGACCATCAAATGCACTGTGTTTTTTTTTAAACTATGTGAGATGGGAATGTGTTTCCGTCTGAGTTTATAGCATTTGCATTCTCTTGTCACGGCCTTGGGAAATCACGATACACGAAGTGCAAAAGTAATAACATTTAATTCAAACAAAACCATGCAACAGGTCCCCATCACCCTGATTGAATTTTCCTGTTATAAAATAAACATCAAAAGCCATACATTGCTCAGTGGGAACATATAAGAGAAAGTTGACTACTTCAGGGTAAACACGCAAGTCAGCCCAGAAACTAAAACCCTAACAAGAACCCCCCAAAATAACAATAAAACCGAAAGAAAAAGTCAGCACATGCCACTGTAAAGCGGCGATCCGGAAAAGTTCCAAACACATACTCTATGTTTTCTGCAGAGGTTTCCCCACCCAACTCTCTCCCATCCCACAGGTTGCTCAGAATTAGTCGCCATCACAAAATATTATGACAACACAGAAGTCTTCCAACATGAGTGATGAGCCTGCTTTTGTTGATACATAAGTTGCTGGATGTCCTAGTAATATACTCACTTGAACCAGACATGCACTTCTTAAAAGAATGACCAATTAATTCACATCTTTGGGATTGCAGTAAGTGGGGATCTCATTCAAGACTAAAAAGCCTATTCGATTTAAGTATTGTTTACGACATGGGAATCTAGTTCAGACAAAGAGTAAAATAATGTGGGTTGTTTTTTTTTTTTTAAATTTGAATGGTCTGAAAACAGTAATGGGATTTGCTCAGCAGCATCAAGACAAATCTCTCACTGGTGGAACCATACAACAGTGTTA
The DNA here is from genome assembly GCF_054856515.1 of Filicampus tigris. Taxonomy (NCBI): domain Eukaryota; kingdom Metazoa; phylum Chordata; class Actinopteri; order Syngnathiformes; family Syngnathidae; genus Filicampus; species Filicampus tigris. The sequence continues at coordinate 1,877,411 of NC_141225.1, read as the reverse complement.
CAGTGAAGAATTTAGTATTCCAACCAATAATCGGTGCGCACATGAACAGACCAAAACAAACCAACCAAATGCACAGTATTTTTGGGATGGCAAGGTCAAGGTCTTCTCTGTGGACCAAAATGTCTAACTGGACACTGGGTGAGGAAGTCACCTGGATTATTTATTATTCCCGCTGTCCAATAGGATATTTCAGATGGAGGATCTGGTAGTTTGGGATCTTGGACAAAATGACAGTAGTGTAGTCAAAGTGGTATATTAAGCCAGTGTTGAATATGTGGAATGTGATTTGTCTGTCTGTCTGTACGTGTGTTTCTCTGTGTATGTGGATGACAGAAAGGGGTAGGGGCCGATGCATCAGTTGTACATTTGGCCCTCGGGTGGCTGGGAAAGCTTGTAGTTCTCTTTCGTTGTCATATGTTGTTTGAGCTCCGTGAGCACCATACGCAATGTGTAAGTGTTTTTCCATCTGCTCAAGCAGGGCAGTGCCTTTATGTCCACCTGCAAAGAACAGCAAATTATGAACAAGTTAGGTAACCCATTATTGCCCAATGGGAAGACAACATTTACATATAATAAACAGGTTTACTCAAAAGGACAAGAGATCCGACTCAATCCCTCCACTTCAAGAGTGCATTCACACTAGCACTTGGTGCGCTACATTTGGACATATGCAAAGGATGTATTAAATGGCATACTGGGACCCTTAATATTTTATTGCACAGCCTCTTGATTACTGCAATCAAACAATTTTGTTAAGTTTCAATGACTGTGTTTACATGCAGCCAATACACCTTTTTAAAACCAGAATATTGGCAGTATTCTGGTTTTTAACAGCCATGTAAATGTGGGCAATAACCCGAATATGCCCTTATTCATCTTTTTAAAATTACGAATATCATGCGTGGGTTACTCTCTTTCCAACCCGAATATGCGGGCATGTATACGGTAATCTGAATATTCCAAATGCACGGGACACTCTACGCATGCTCAACCGCAAGGAGTCTTGGTCTTTGTAGTACAGGAAGTGCTTGGATGCGTGGTGTTTGGCACGCACTCCACCAGAAATACACATTTAGTGATAAACAAAACATAGCGAAAGCTAAAGTAAGTACGACTCCACACTTTTAAAGTGAGGAGGAAACCGTATGCTTCATTCGTGCGGTGAGTCACACGAATATAATGTGTTTTATTGACGGAAGCAAGTAACAAGCAGAGATAACGTAAAGTGTGTTATGCCGTCGCCGTTTCAATCGGGTTATTTAAATGTGGGCGGTAACTCTCTCCGCTCAAGCATTGTAAACATGTTTTTCCAAATGACTCAGAAATCAGAATTTTGACCTTAACCCAAATATTGACTGCATGTAAACGTAGTAAATGACACTTCTGCACCTCTCAGCAGCCCACTCTCTATGAGCAAAGTGCTACAGTTGTCTCAGGTTTCAAGGGTGCTTTCTCTAGACAGCACTGATGTACAACAGGATTTAGATCAGAGCTCATAGAACTCATCACAACTTTATTTATAGAGCCATTTAAAAACAATCACAGCTGCATACAAAGTGCTTGACAAAGTAAAAATCTGACAAAACAAGACAGGGTTTTTCCCGGCTCAAATTGAGGTAGAGGTTGTACCATCCTGACCATGCGCCATGACATGCATGTATTAGGTAAATTCAACTGACTCACTTTCTTTTACAGGGAACACACTTTCAGAGTTCCAATAACAATGACTATTATCATGTTCAAGTGTTCATTTATTAAAACTAGAACCACATTTTTTAGCGTTTTACTGCACAGTGCCACATTAGCCATATGGGCACACATAAACTGCCTCCACCCCGTCCCCTCATTCCCTAGCTCTCTTGTATATTTTGACAAATTCTCCCTTCTTTGTATGGCTTTTTAGCTTATGCTGTGTTCAAACATCCAAGCAGGCTGAAACAAATGCTTCATAAATTTTGGGAACAACGGTGTCTACTTTTCTGCCTGACCTTTCAAAGAGAGCAACTTGTGCTTGCGAAGTTCAGTTGCTTTTGGAAAATTCCAGAGCTGGGCATCGCCTAACCCCCACAGAGTTCCTGTCTGCATATTTAAACGACCCACGTGGTTCCAGTCCGTCCCTCATCGGCGACTGCCAATCGGCGTTGAGAACGTAATCTTCACGTCACACACAGGCGCTGCACAAGCAGACGCCGCCAAACAAAGAAAAAAAAAATCAAACAAAAACAACAGACACACACAGCGTGGTGATTGGTGAAATAAAAACAATATGGGGCATGTGCCATTGCGTTTGTGGGACCGCAAAGGACCAATTTATTGTATTTATTTTTTCCTTACTTGGCCGTGTGTCAGGAGTGCAGCACCTGCGTGTGACGTGATACAGGTAAGGTCCTTTCTCGTTGCTGACTCGGACCGACTAGGACCACGTAGGTCGTTCAAATATGCTGATGGGAACTTGGTGGCAGTTAGGTGATTCCCAGCTCTGGAAAATTCCTGGTTGATGTTTGCAGAGCTGGGTATACCGCTAATGTGACAGACCGGTCCGCCTATCCGTCTATGACGGATGCCTATTTTGTAGGCGATAAACGATAGACAGGAAACTAAAAAAAATAGTCGGACTAAGCATAGTCGGAAGCCCATTCCCCCCATCTATGTAATCGTCTATTTTCGCGCCCCACACCTCATGCCGATGTGGCATCGATGCAAAGCTACGCTTCTCTGCTTTCAGAATCCGTTGGAATTACATCGCTAGCACACACGGTTCATGAGTTACGGTGATATGAAAAACATGTTATCTTCGTCACTTTCCATTATGACGCACGACTCACCAGGCCCCCGCACGTTAAAAAAATGTCCGCTCTCATAATGTATTTTATATCGGCGGAAAGCTCCACTTATCTGCTTTGAAAATCTGTTGGAATTCGTTGCTAGCGTAAACGGTTCATGAGTTACGGTGATTTGAAAAACACATGTCATCTCCTGTCAGCAACGACATGGTCCTGGAAAGTGCTAAAAGGAGAGACGCATTAAGCCCTTTTCCACCGCAGGAACCTTTGGAGGAACCTTTCACTTTACCCTGGTAAAGTGGTTCCGCCTTTTGTTTCCACCTGAAAAATTTACCAGGGTAACGGATTGTCCCAGGGACATTCCTGGGTACATTTCGTCCATGCTAGCGACCAGGGCCATTATGGCCCAGCAAGAACTCTTCCTGGGGGCGGGCTGCGCTGCCGGACGCCGATTGGTCGGTCGAACTTGGGGGTGTGTTGTTCACGACGCCATTAGCCTTTAGCTGCGGTAACTGCTAAACCGTGTTCCGTCGCTGTGCTCGCTCGTCCAATATTTTAAAAGTAAAGAAAAAATGAATGAATATAGACGGACGAATATGTGCAGGCTCTTGTGAGCATTTTAGGGGGACAAAGATATCCAACCCAACTTTGAATCGGTGACAAGGAGCGACCAGTATGCACCAGCTTATTACTGCCGAGCAAGGCGAACTGTTAAATTGTTCGTGGAAGATGTAAAGTTAAAACGAGACGAATAAAAACTTACCGGATCACAACAGCCGGAGTGGAAATGACCGTCGAGTGAGCAAATTGTACGATCGACTAGACGCCATGGGTTGGACACGCGTTCTTGGACACCGGAGCGATGGATTCTGCTGTGGCGCTACTGACGAAGGTAAACACGAAATACTCAGTAATACTAGGAATATTTTAATTTTTAGCAGAAACACAAATTGTGTGAGTGCATGTGCACTGAAAATGGTTAGCTGTTCATAGTCTCACCACTGAAGTATTCATAAAACAGGATAGTGGATTTACTGTATTTACAGAAAGTAGATTCATTTTATTAGCCACTGTAACATTCAGTATGAATATACAGGGAAATAATTTACATAATGAAGCATTGGATTTTGAATAACTTCCACCTCAAATAAATGTTAAAAAGACAACTATTAAAAATAAAATGCAAACGTAAGGCTTAAATTACAGGCGCATATAACCTAATAGGGAACTCTGGCATTTTTTGGGCATGTATTTTTGATTTACAGCTGTTCTGGATGGACATTTTGAGACAGTTTCAAGTGAAGAAATCATGAGCCATCATCATCCGCTACATACAAGTGCAGTGTCTCCTGCGACTCATGCATCGCCAGCCCGGGTAAATTTCATTTTACAATAATTTGTAGGGCACTTAAATGATCTACTGCTACTCAGTGTGCTTTTGTATGTCAACATGTAAGAGGAAAAGGAGACCAATCAACTCTTTCTGGATCGTGGATGTGCTGTGCTGCTGTTTCTGAGGCATGAAGGTAAAATACCTGTTATACTCACAGAAATACTTTGTGGTTTGATTTAGTTTGTCGCCTGTTGCAGCAATTATCAGTAGCACTTTTTAGTTACTTATAGCAATAACAGGCTGATGCCAAAGGTAAGGCTCTGCCTCCTCAACATAGCTTCCACCTTTATAAACTCAAGTACAGTACTCGTGAAAAAAAGAAAATATTGCACATTAAATAAAAAACTGCACCTGAATAAATATATTTTCTTAAAAAACAACAACTGTTGAACACAAAATGCAAATGTCTGCATAAATCACTGACTTATATCCACTAATACTAAACTATGAGGACCAAAATGCATGGCGAGGCTGCATTCAGCCGTTTTGGTCCTCACCTTTGGAATAGCCTGCCAGAGGACGTCAGGTCTGCAGAGACTGTTGATATTTTTAAGAGGAAGCTCAAGACACACCTTTTTAGTTTGGCTTTCAACAACTTTTAAATAATTTATCTTTTCTTTTGATTGAAGATAATTCTATGTTTTGCTTTGAATGTTTTAAAGCACTTTGAGTTGCATTTTTATGTATGAAAAGTGCTATATAAATAAAATGTGATTGATTGATTGATTGACATTTTTCTGCACGTTTTTTGATTTGCAGTTGTTGCACATGCTGAAGAAGTTTCCAATGCAGGGACAAGTGTGAGCTCTCCATCAGGCTACCAAGAAGCATCCCTCATCCAGCGTTTGCCCGTGTCAGGAAGATGTTTCACTTTCAGTAACTCGTAGGACAATTCCGTTATTAAATTGCCTTTCTATTATGTCAATAGGAAAGCGCGTAGGGGATGGGACCTTGGATTCAATCGCAGAAATGGAAATCGCAAGCCAGGAGTTCACTGTGGCAGAAAATGACTTGTGGCAAGCCATACACTTTTCCAAGTTGCGAACGATGCCGAGTTGGTCCCGGGTGCAAGGCTAGAAATTTCAGCCCGGCTTCTGGCTGTGTGTGTTTTGTCTTTTAATGTGCACAAATAAAAAGTCACAATGTATATATTTTTTTCCCAAAACCTACTTACGCTGCTGTAATTAAAAACTTCATAAGAGCTGTTAATGAAGCCATGTATTTATTTCATTTATTTAACTTTTACTTATCCAGGTACGGTATTTGCAATGCTGACCAGTCTACAGACAGCAGATTAAAACACGGCAAAATAAAAACAAATACATATACTCATATAAAAACAACATGAGATATGCACAAACTATATCTTTTGTCCATATTAATTTCAATGACAGGCTACAAATAGGTTCAGCTTTTATGTGTATTAGGGAAAAATCTTTTTCATAAAAAAAAAAATATACCGATACATAAATATGTCTGTAAAATCACTGCCTCAAAGACTGTTTGCAGCCTGGATGACATTGCAAATGAGAATACTTTTCAAATGCTTTATCAAGATAAAGTGTAAATAAAAAGGTAAGTTTACATAAGCATTAAGCAACAATACTTTCACTCTGATTTTCATGTTGACACACTTTAATATTGATTGTATATTTTAAAGTTAACCAATATTACATTTATATTATTAATATGCTAGCTTTAAAGGTCACTTAATTATTCTCTACCTGCAATGATGTTGATGTAGGGAACATATGTCAAAGTCAAGGCCCGCGGCCACATGCGGCCCCCGCGAGAAGGTTTTCTATGGCCCCTGGGATGATATTGCTTTATTATTAGATCCGGGCCGCAGCCCGCAACAAGCCGGTGTGAGTAGCAGATCTGATCGAGTCCTTCGCGCCTGCTGAAGACGTCACGCTTTAAAATATATTGTAGCGACTTCAAAGAACACACCGTCAGACGTAGTTTAATTATGATGTTTTTATTAGTCCAACCGGCTACTGTGGGCCGCAGCCGACGCCAATACAGTACGACAACTGTTCAGTCAAAAAAGAGCAACGGCTCTCCTGTTCGTCCTCCGCTACTCTCGCTCGCATGCCCTCCCATCCAGCGAGCCGCGCGATGCATTCATTAACCTCGGAAACTACAAAACTTGGAAAGACACAAATTCGACCACAACACAGCTAACCCAATTCGTTCCACTATTTCTGTAATATATTTCTTTGCATCAATTTTTGCCACCCCATGGCTGCTCTACATGCTGACTGAAGACTTCACGTCACTTTTCGTGGTTTTCAGAATCGGATTGTGGTGAATAGTTATTTGGAGTAAAACACACTTTATTAGAAATACTTCATGTTAGAAATCTCATGTTGTTTTATTCATTGAGTTTCGACGAAGTACTGAGATGTCCCGCACTGTCAGCAGGCATTGAATGCTATTCGAGCACTAAGTGTTGATAGTGAGTGACTTTTTTTTCCCTCTTTCCTCCTTCGACAGCTCGTAGTTTGTTCGTGCCAGCAAACTCAGTAGTTGCAGATTGCCCGTGTTTCACCACGTTTGTTGTTGTGTGTAAATGTTAAAAGGTGAGTTTAATCATTTAAGTTCGTGTCAGGTAACTGCTGTACATAATAGCCTAGACATGTTCTCGTGAGTGATATGTCACGATGAACACTAGTTAGTTATTTTGGCTCATATGCTAACTATTCTAGTGATGAAACATGAATGTGTATTGTATGTATTGTTTGGCTGATTAATTTCTTAATACAGTGAATTGTAATGTTTAGGCATATTGTTAACAAATGGATATGCATTGGATGATGTTGCTAGGTTATTCTTTGTCTGTGTTGTTGCAGACCACAACAAATAGACGTGTCAAGTGTGGAATACGGGCCTGTGTTCTCTGACAAGAGGACCACATCCATACCATGCCACTTTAAAATAGGGTCAGCTGGAGACATCATACCAATCATATGATCCTCTCGATTTTACTTCACATTATGTACAGTTCATACAATCTTGCAGCCCGAGTCAACCGGAAAATTGTTTCCAGTTTGGCAGGAGAAACGGAAACGGAAGTGATGTACGAGCTGCCTCGCAAAAGTAGCAGTAATGTACTTTATTTTATTTTTATTTTGTAACTCCGAAGATAAAAACACAACAGCCAGCGAGTGACAAACATAGACGGAAAGAAATATATTACAGAAATATAAAGCGTGACATCATCATCAGGCGCAAAGGACCAGATCCAATCTGGACATTTTAAAAAAAATTAATGAACATTTTATCAGTCCGGCCCTCGGCTTGTCGCAAAATTTTGTATTTGGCCCTCCGTTCATTTGACTTTGACACCCCTGATGTTGGGTGTCAGTAATGAGTAGGGAAGTAACACACGTCCCACTGATGTGTCATCAGTCTCATTTGCATAATTTACCAAGAACTATTTGACGCTGTGGAGACGCAAACAACCTGGGCCACAGGAACCTTTCTTACCAGGAACTTTTATCAACAGGAACAAAAAGTTCCTGGGCTTGTTGGTTGAGAGGGGCTATTTAGTCTGGCCGCGGTGAGGCGGTCGTTTTGAGTTTGAGTCTTTCGTTTCAAATATCACCCAGCGATTAAAGTTTAAATTTTTATCCTAAAATTGGCTTACCTTACATTTTAGTTAAGAACTAGAATCCCGCGGTGCATTTTAGCCAAAGGTACAATCCTAGTGGAGAAGTGCACTTTTAAACCTTTGTTGTTGTGTGAAGCAAAAGTTAGTCAACTTCTGCTCTTGTTGCTGCTGCTTCTCCATTGTTGGCGGCGGCAGCTTCTTCTACTTAAAAGAAGTGTGAAGAAGACGACAACAACTTCGTCGTTGTCTTAAAGCGGAACTCAATCCAAACAAATTTCCCAGCAGGCCCACTAGTTAAAACACGACATTCTGATTAATTTTGCGTTTGTGGAATATAAGTTAAGCAGCAAAATGCCCTCGTTTTTAGCCATGCCTGGGGGCGGCCATTTTGTCTTCTGTCGACTGAAAATGACATCGCAACTGCTCACAACGACCAATCACGGGTGAACTATTTTCTGAATCTTAGCCGTGATTGGTCGTTGTGAGCCGTTGTGATGTCATTTCCAGTCGACAGAAGACAAAATGCCCCCCCCCCCAGAGATGGCTAAATACGAGTGGGTTAACACTTATTCCACAAACGCAATATTTACCATTATGCCGTGTTTCAACTAGTGGGCCTGCTGGGAACATATTCTTGAAAAGAATATGTTTGGGTTGACTTTAAAAGAAGAGAGAAGACGACATCAAAGAAGAAGCTCTGTCACCCGAAGTAATCATGGCAAGTGCCAGTGGCAGTTTGTCAAAGTTGGTAATCGCCAACCCTAATGAAAGCCCGTTTAAAATGATAGTCGTGCCAGCCCGGCCTATAGGCAATTACTATATAGTTCGGCTGAACAAAATGGCGGGTAAACAGACGGCGGAAGTGTAGACCGGCTGTATGTGAAAGGTGATAAACGGACCACGAATTTTGAGCAAAATGCGCAGCTCTGGATGTTTGCATTGAGGGAACTCAAGTACCACTGGAGATGTGAAGCCTTGCTCAAATGATACCAAAGATATGAGGTAGAACAGGGGTAGGGAACTCCGGTTCCTTGAGAGTCATGTCCTGCTTGTTTTGGATCTCTACGGTACTGGGATGCGGACCGCTTTGGACCGGGTCGCGGCAACCTCCATCTCATTTGCGTCAAAGTGCATGCGTGAGATGCATGTACCTGGTACCTCGCTTGAAGTGCTGATGTAGCAGCTTTTCCCACTGGTTTACAAAATGTATCTTTCATTGTTGCAAAAGAAATCCCAGTCTTTGTTCATTTTCAAAGAGAAAATCAAAAGGAGACAAGATGTATCTTTAAGTGTTAACACAGTAAATGCAGTTTAATTATCAAGGCTTCCTCCATTGTCTACATGCCACCAAAATTGCCAGCTCCTCTCCTATTGGAAACGCTTTCTGACGGCACCGCTGTCAAGTAAAATGTTTCAATCTGAGGGCATTTGCCATCGTGGCAGATGTCCGAATAGGTGCAGTGCCACCCAGCAATGATCCATTCTGTGGTGCCGCTCCTCACCACATACACAATGAATGCGGTTGACAATGGTGCGCAGCAAGTTCACAGTGAAAAGGGCTTTAAGAGCCGCATGCGGCTTGCAGGTTGGCCAGGCCTGATATAGTGCCTCCATAGTGGCAAACACTGCAACTTCAGTTAAAATACATTGCTGCCGCAGTGGGAAATAAATCGCGCTGTGTTGAGCAATAGCAATCGCTCTGGCTGGAGGCGGGCAATAAAATAGCTAGATGCAGGAAAAACCCTGTTAAATTTGAAAAAGTTAAAGAACGATATCCTGGAACTGATGAGTAACTTTGGATTACAAACATTCAGCGATGATGTAAGAGCTAACCTACCGACAGTCTGTACGTTCTGCAGAGCTGGGCACTTGACCCTTTTTTGCCGGTCCGGCCGCGACCCTCCACCCTTGTCCTGGGTAATTAAATGAACGACCTCCCAAATAGGGTTGCCAACTGTCCCGTGTTAGCCGGGAAGTCCTGTATTTTGAGCTAATTTGGTTTGTCCCATACGGGATCTTAAATGTCCCATATATTGACTATGAACTCTTGCAAATACAGAAAACTGCAATCTACCGATCCTGTAATACAAGATGCTTTTAGTAAAGCTCTGGATGGCGATCGACTGTCAATAACGACGACCACAGACGGGTTGGCAGCTCAATGTCTTTTACTTGTATACTTGCTCGAACACACATTGCTGGTTCTTAAACAGTGATAGCACATTACAGCGCTCGCTAATGGAGACTCTCGGCTCTACACATTGCAGAGCCTAGATCAGATAAAGCGTCAATCTCAGAACAAGCGGCAATCACGCCACCTGTCATGTCAGGACTTCTCTATGGCTGCGCAAAATGACTGTAGACTCCTTGAGTCAGTCAAAAGCAGCCAGAAATATCCATGGAAAAAATAAATTTGGTGAGTCACACTCCTCTTTTACATTTCAGATTTCTTTCTTACACCCGTTTTTTGATGAAAAGAGCCAAATTGTGGTTTCATATGAGGTTTCATATGAGGTGACATATCATCACATATCATATTGCTGTCCTGTGAAAAACACTGTCCATCTTTTTTTCATTTTTTCTTATTTTTAAGTGAATGTCGTTTCAGCATTAATGTGAAAATTTAAAAAAAAAATCCAAAATTCATACATCATGCTCACACCACCCTGGCACCGTGCACCTGTCCCTTATTTAGGAGTGAGAAAGTTGGCAACCCTAATCCCAACACCGTACAAAGTACGTCTGCTCGTGTCTGTTGGGATTGCAACGCTGAGCTAAACAGCGGTTGCCGCTACCGTCTAGCACCACAAACAGGATAATTAATCCAACACTGCTGCCTGGTGGGGGGCAAAACATCCTTCAGCAGATGCTTTTTAAAGATCATTCGCTGGCTAATTTACAATTCGAACGTTGAGCGTTGGACACGCTTCAAATACCATAATCCCTAGAACAGAAGTGGGCGCTCACGCCGACGCGGGAGTTGAAAGAAGCCTAAAAAGAAGCCTTTCACCAAGTAGGCTGAGATTATTTTTGGAAACCTTGCGAGCACGTCATACGCATGAGGGCCGATTAGTGGGCCGGACTAAAATCCGGCCCAGGGACGGACTGCCCAGCTCAGACGTTCTGTTTGATTTCGTGTTGGAGTGGTAATTACCAACCTCTATTCTGTTACAAAGATGTCAATATTGCCATTGTCTACAAACATATCTTAAACATATACCACGTTCGACTGGTTCTACTGGTTCAAAGTCCACAAGCGCGTCATCTATATCACTGCATTTACTCATTTAAGAGCTCCCGTGATCGACGGTGTCCACCATTATGACTCCGGAACATCCTCTGCGGGCTCACGGCGCATTACACGTATATTGTGTTGCATTTCATTAGCTAAGAGAACGAGAATCGGATTAAAAAAACAAAAAGACGTATCCACTCTCCCAGCTTTAAAGGTAGAAAGACACAACAGCGCTTCGGGCTCTAGTGGTAGAAACGCGGTTGTGCGCTCCTGGCCTTAACCCATTAAAGCCTAAAGCACCTGGCTCAAAAGCTCCTCAAAACCTAAGGTCGTCTTTGGAATTAACCTTGAAAATCTGAAGTTTTCCAAGAAATTCAACACCTACAAAATAATTCATATCTTAGAAGAATTCCAGAACATCCTCTGCGGGCTCACGACACCGTCACATGTATATTCTGATGCATTTCATTGGTTAAGAGAGCAAAAATTGGATGAAAATGACCTATGTGTTCTCCAGGCTTTAAGGGTAGAAAGACGGTTATGCACTCCCATCCTTAATGGGTTAAAATTACTGTTAAGTTTCAGACTGCGTCACTTGCCCTAAAAATCTTTAATTAAAGTGGGAAATCAACCCAAACATATTTTTTAAAGAATATGTTCCCAGCAGGCCCACTAGTTGAAACACGGCATTCTGATTAATATTGCGTTTGTGTAATATGAGTTAAGCAGCAAAATCCACCCATTTTTAGCTCAGGGGGCAGTCATTTTGTCATTTCTGTCGACTGAAAATGACATCACAACTACCTAGGGCTCAGCTTGCCTGTTTTCTAAAGCTGAGTCGTGATTGGTCATTACCTGAGCCCTGGGTAGTTGTGATATCATTTTCAGTCGACAGAAGTGACAAAATGGCCGCCCCCAGAGATGGCTGAAAACGGGTGGATTCAACTCTTATGCCACAAACGCAATATTTATCAGAATGCTTTGTTTCAACTAATGGGCTTGCATAGAACATATTCTTGGAAAAAAATATGTTTGGGATGACTTCCACTTTAAGCAGTGCAAATTAATATTCCTGAGAAGTGCATTGCAGGCAGTAGAATAGGTTATGTACTTAAGTCAGCAATTGTTTTCTTGTGAATGTATAGGAGATTTTAGAGGCGTTTGAAGTGCAAAATGCATGTTTAGAAAATTCTACCAAGATGGCGGCTCCTTGTTATGTTACTACTAAAAGTGGTTGTGAACATGCTAGTGTGTTAATGAAATCTGTATACTTACAACACCATTTGATGCATGTACTCCACTCATGTTGATCTTGTGCAAAAAACGTACATGAGGAGGATGATCTGGGTATCTGGGTCCACATTCAATTTTCAGACAGTATATTCTG
>NC_141225.1:1805000-1857500 GCF_054856515.1 Filicampus tigris | reverse complement strand
CTCAGCAATTACAGTGGTATGCGATCGCCGCCTGCTGGACAAAATTTAGACAGCACTATATGAAAGTACAGACTGGTTTCGATTCCATACTTCGGAGGGCAAGACTGATAAAAAAAATAAATATATATATATATATATATATATATATATATATATATATATATATATATATATATATAATAAACATAGGCTGTTTTACGGGGTGGCAAATGCCTTGACCCCCAATTGCCCCCCCCACGACTTGGCTAGCTGACAATGAATCTAGCAATACTAAATTCATGCCACTCCGACCCCGCTCCTTTCAATAGAACAAATAGTTACGTCCTACTAACGCAGGGGTTGGCAACCTTTTACACTGAAAGAGCCATTTCGACCAGGTTTCCAAGGAAAAAACACCTTGAGAACCTTGAGATTTAACAGGTGATTCAAAACACAGGTTCCCTTTACCAATCAGCATCGGGCATACTACGTCACACACAGCCAAACAGCGTCTTGTTCAGTCTGCGTTTTTTTTTTTTTTTTACGGTTTTTACAGTGGCTCTGTTTGGCTGTGTGACACACCGCAGTGTACGGGGGACCTTTGAGCTCTGGGTCTGTTTGGCTGTGTGTGACATAGTATGCCCGATGCTGATTGACTGCCGCGAGGCGGAATGGCAAAAAAGTTGACTTGTTTTATACGCGACGAATGGGGCGAATGGACAGATTTGCGGTGCTTCACTCCGCCTCCCACAACTGCAAACGCATCATTCGCAACGCCCCGCACGCAACCGCGCCCGCCCGTGCCAACTAAATTGACTCCAATTGAAACGCTCCGCCAGAAAGGCTCCCACCTTAATTGGTGTGAACATAGCAGCCACGCCTCCACACAAAGCAGAGGGGGAGGTACACAACATGGCTGTAGGCTGCGAAGCATGAGCTGCGGGTGATCGGATGTTTTGATCGGCAATAAAAGGCTTTGACAGAATATTCCGATCACGTAATTTTTTCATGAAAATCGGCAGATCATGATCGGTGCCCGCTCGATCGGAGCATCCCTAATATATATATATACAGAGCTGGGCACTTCACCCTGTCCGGCCGCGACCCTCCACCCTTGACCTGGGTACCCTTCCGGCCGTGACCCCGCGGCCATATTCATAAACATTGTCAGCCCCCGTTGCCGTTCCGACCCCCGTGCATGATGCCCCCAAGGGAGAGATGCTAACGGAAGAGGTTTATTTAAAGACAATTACCTGGCTAACTTACTATTCAAACCCGCTGTGGACACGCTTCAAACGCGCCACTTACTCACATACTTGCGTGTACTAACTTCCATTGCAAGCCCTGGGGTTGGTTTTGCCGTATTGTATAATTATTTGGGTCCAACAGACGACAAGTCTGCAAGCATTCAACAAGTTACTTATTTTCCACACTCCCCCTCCTTCACACTTCCCGGCCTTCAAAATAAAAGCATTGCCAGCAAACCACTACACAGCAGTTTTGCTACGGCGTTTAATGATTTGTTGGTGGGTTTTTGTGGGGGCTGGCTGTATGCATCAGGTTAAATAACGTGATCGGGGCCAAAAATATACACACAAATTAGCAATCAATCAATCGCATTTTATTTATATAGCACTTTTCATACATAAAAATGCAACTCAAAGCGCTGTAAAATATCCAAAGCAAAACATTACAAAAAAAAAAAAAAAATCCGTTCACGCCCTCCCTCCGAACAAACCCAAGACCGATATCCATTAGTACATCAGCACTCATTCACACACACCCACACAAAGTGCACAACCTGATAAAATGTGTTAAAAAGACATGACAAGGCACAGAGAAACCATATAAGGAAAGGGTACCCAAGGGGAGCTCTCCGTGCCGAGGGGAATGACAGCCCACGGCCACACGGGCGCCATCACCAGCCCGGATTAGACAGACGGACCCCACACAAAGTGTAGAGGCCGCCGGCCACCCAGACCCAAGGAGTCCCTGCGATGACAGCCCCCGTGGGAAGGGCAGCCACCCCTCCCTCCACGCGGAGGCACCCCCATGAGGAAACACTGGAGCTAAAAGATGACAACGGCAGAGAGCAACAAAACTAAAAGACCGAACAGTAGTATAGTCTAAGAACTAAAATCAGTAAAATAAAATAAAAATAAACTTCAATCAAAAGGAAAGATCAATTATTTAAAGGTTGTTAAAAGCCAAACTAATAAGGTGTGTTTTGAGCTTCCTCTTAAAAATATCAACAGTCTCTGCAGACCTGACGTCATCTGGCAGGCTATTCCAAAAGTGAGGACCTAAATGGCTGAATGCAGATTAGTGAGATTACAGATTAGATTAGATTAAATTTGTCACCCCCCACCCCTCCGCCCCAAAATTGGGCATCCTTCCGGGCCGGAGGGTCGCACTATTGTGTGTTTTTCTGAAATCCATGCAGTCCATTCATGTTTCAGAAAATTTTATTTTATTTATTAAATGAACACATTTTGAACTCTTGCAAAAAAAAAGCGCAGCGCTGAATTTAAATCATCCATCTAGCAGACAAAAATGCCTGAATTCAAAAATACAGTGGAAAAAAGAGCACTATTTCACTGAACAATGAAAATAAATATT
The DNA here is from genome assembly GCF_054856515.1 of Filicampus tigris. Taxonomy (NCBI): domain Eukaryota; kingdom Metazoa; phylum Chordata; class Actinopteri; order Syngnathiformes; family Syngnathidae; genus Filicampus; species Filicampus tigris. The sequence continues at coordinate 1,854,902 of NC_141225.1, read as the reverse complement.
TGCAAAATAACTGCCTGAATATGTATTTTTCCTGGTTAATGGGACTTCTGCTCCTGAACCTTTGCGCACATGCAGCGTCTGCAAATCAGGGCTGCAAAGTCATTTTCATCTTTACGCAGGACTGTAAGATGCCTTCTTTTTATGAAAAATATTTTTTGGGTGTTTGTAAGCGTTCATACTACGTTATAAATTAGACCTCAGCCTCTTTTCTTGTGTGAACATAATTACGCTCCAAAAGTGACTCATATATGCAGAAGAAGAGACGGACGGTCGACGTCAATCACGACGTTGTGTTCACGGAAGTAAATGTGGTGCAGCGTGTCGGGGCATTTCGACAGTGGAGTGATTCGGTCAGAGGTAGAAATACAGTATTTGGGGGAAATGATGATCATAACGCATAAAAAAAATGAGCCGATCGAGCCGCGGCTGAATTACTACTATCATCGTAAATGTCCACTTTATGCTTTTTTTCAAGTGGGATTAAACTAAAGTCAATTATAATGTCAATACTGTTACTCAAAACAACTGCAGAGTCACTGTCAGCACTGATCCCTCCGCCCGCGCGAACCGCATTTTGGGCTCCTGACGTCAATGTCGGATTTATGCGACCTGGAGGTTCAGACTGCGGTGACATTGCAAAAAAAATCCGACAGGTATCCAATATAGGACCACATACGAGAGTGGCTAAAGAGTTTGACTTACGAAGAAGACATGATGCACGTTTTTTAGACAAATAACATGCACTTCAATTGGTCACTTACATATTTTTTCCCAAGCCATGCAGAGCCACAACATAAAGATGAAAGAGCCGCAGGTTGCCGACCCCTGAGATAGACTTTCCTTGCTTGCCCTTAAAATGCAGCGTTGTGTTTGTCATATATATTTTCTTTCTAAAGCAAGACAATGTTAGCCAATCAATTGATGTTCAGTAGCATGCTTTCAGTAACAGCTGCATTATTGTATTGTCTTGAACTTCACAAAAATAAAGCTCTTGTGAAAAATAATACTAAATCATGCAAAAAATCTATTAAAATAAATACACGGGTTAAAAACAGCCCTTTGAGTAATCCATGGTAAAGCCACCCTTTTCCGACTGAGGACCATGGTCTCAAATTTGGAGGTGCTGATTTTCATTTCGACCGCTTCACACTCGGCTGCGAACCGCTCCAGTGAGTGTTGGAGATCACGGCTTGAAGAAGCCAACAGTACCACATCATCTGCAAAAAGCAGAGATGAAATACTGAGGCCACCAAACCGGACCCCCATGACATCTCGGCTGCACCTAGAAATTCTGTCGATAAAAGTTATGAATGGAATCGGTGACAGAGAGCAGCCTTGGCGGGTCCAACCCTCACCAGAAACGAATCCGACTTACTGCCGGCAATATGGACCAAACTCTGACATCGGTGGTACAGAGACCGAGCAGCCCTTATCAGGGGGCTCAGTACCCTGTACTCCCGAAGCACCCCCCACAGAACTCCCCGAGGGACACGGTCGAACGCCTTCTCCAAGTTCACAAAACACATGTAGACTGGTTTGGCGAACTCCCATGCACCCTTGAGGACCCTCCTGAGGGCGTAGAGCTGATCCACTGTTCCAGGGGCAGGACAAAAACCACATTGCTCCTCCTGAATCTCAGATTCACCTCCTGACGGACCCTCCTCTCCAGCACCCCTGAATAGACGTTACCAGGGAGGCTGAGAAGTGTGATTCCTCTGTAATTGGAATACGCCCTTTGGTCCCTCTTCTTAAAAAGAGGAACCACCACCCTGGTCTGCCAATCCAGAGGCACTGTCCTCGATGTCCACGCGATGTTGTAGAGGCATATCAACCTTGACAGCCCCACAACATCCAGAGCCTTTATGAACTCCGGGCGGATCTCATCTGCTTTGCCACTGAGGAGCTTTTTAACTACCTCGGTTACTTCAACCCCACAGATAGGAGAGCCCACCTCGGAGTCTCCAAACTCTGCTTCCTCAGTAGAAGGCATGTCGGTGGAATTGTTTTACTGTTGTACCATTGTGATATGATATCAGTGTACATTCAGTATAATTTCATATCAAACAATGCCTTTTAATTACCCATTCCACCGTCATTCAATATGGTGCCAACACATTGTTTCTGCTTTAAGATTTGTTTATCAACAAGTTAGCCAAAGTTCAGCAGTTATTGCAAAGAACTGGTACATAGGTTCAATTAAAGCTTTCAGCTTTTTTTTTTTCATTAAATACAGAACTGAGCATTTTATGAAAAATTGAGCGTCATTCGTCACCTGTGTGCAGCGTGGGTACCTTTCCGTCATTCGCCTTTTTTTCTGGGGGGGAATAAATAGTACCTGTCTATAGGCTGGTCCGCCTGTAATTTTAAGCAGCCGTCCGTCAGCGAGTCCGAATAAACTTTCACGAAAGTAGATCGAATGGTAAATTGAGAGTTTTGCCTTCAGGCTCAGCTTTCTCTTTACCACAATGGACCGATACAGGGTCTGCATCACAGCAGACACTGCACTGATCCGTCTGTCGATCTCCCGCTCCATCCTACCCTGAATCGTAAACAGGAACGGAAGATACTTTAACTCCTCCACTTGGGCAAGGATCTCATCTCCAACCTGGAAAGGGCACTCCACTCTTTTCTGACTGAGGATTATGGAGTCAGGTTTGGAGGTGTTGATTTTCATCCCAACCGCTTCACACTCAGCTGCAAACCGCTCCAGTGTGAGTTGGAGATCACGGTTTGAAGAAGCCAACAGTACCACATCATCTGCAAAAAGCAGAGATCCCACACTGAAGCCACCAAACCGTACCCCTCAACACCTTGGCTGCCCCTAGAAATTCTGTCCATAAAAGTTATGAACAGAATCGGTGACAAAGGGCAGCCTTGGCGGAGTCCAACCCCCACAGGAAACGAATCCGACTCACTGCTGGCAATTCGGACCAAACTCTGACATCAGTAGTACAGAGATCAAACAGCCCAGATTTAGGGGCCCAGTACCCCGTACTTCCAAAGCAGCCCCCACAGAACTCCCCGAGGGACACAGTCGAACACCTTCTCCAAGTCCACAAAACATATGTAACTGGTTGGGCGAACACCCATGCACCCTCGAGGACCCTCCACTGTTCCACGGCCATTGACCATCCACATTGCTCCTCCTGAATCCAAGGGGAGGCTGAGGAGTCTGATTTCTCTGTAACTGGAACACACCCTCCTGTCCCCCTTCTTAAAAAGGGGAACCACCATCCCGGTCTGCCAATCGAGAGTCATTGTCCCCGATGACCACGCAGTGTTGGAGAGGCGTGTCAACGATGACAGCCCCACAACATCTACAGCCTTTAGGAACTCATCCACCCCGGGGCTTTGCCACCAAGGAGCTTTTTAACTACATCGGTTACTTCAACCCCACGACAGGCGAGCTCACCTCAGAGTCTCCAGGCTCTGCTTCCTCAATGGAAGTCGTTTTGGTTGAATTGAGGAGGTCTTTGAAGTACTCACTGACTCACAACGTCCCAAGTCAAGGTCAGCATCACCCCATCTCCATTGTACAGTGTTGATGGTGCACTGCTTCCCTCTCCTTGGGTCTGCCGGGTCTGCATCTCCCCCCACAATTGGAGCCAACACACCACCAGGGGGTGATCAGTTGACAGCTCCGCCCCTCTCTTCACCCAAGTGTCCAAAACAAGCAACTTGTGTTGGGGGAAATGTTTGAAACCCTTATGTTTGAACATGGTGTTCATTATAGACAATCTTTGATGAGCACAGAAGTCCAGTAACAGAACACCACTCGGGTTCGGATCAGGGGCCGTTCCTCCCAATCACGCCCTTACAGGTCTCATTGCCCATGTGAGCATTGAAGTCCCCCAGCAGAAGGATGGAGTCCCCAGAGGGAGTGCTCTCCAGCACACCCTACAAGGACTCCAAAAAGCGTGGGTACTCTGAACTGCTGTTTGGTGCGCCGCGCGAGTGGCAGCCCGCTACAGTAGCTCCGGCTCATCGGTGAGCCTTTTCGTGTGTTTTTGTTCTTTAATATTACTCTACCTCATACCTTTTTCATATAGTTGATAGTCGTAACTTGCGTAGCAATGGACACCCAAACTGCGGTATTCTTGCTGCTGCTGATGGCTATTTTTTGCGCGATCGTGTCCGGCGACTTGGCTCGGAGCCGAGCCCCCATTGTTTACAGCCGGAATCAGCTGTTAGTACTCCGTGCTAACCATGCGCCGGCTTCCGGGGCGAGACCCGATATCCCCCGTGAGCTGAGGAGGAAGAGACGGGGATCTCGTGCGGGGGTTAAACGCCGGGAAAGGAGGAGACGATACCATCCCGTCCTCCCGTCTGTTATCATGGGGAATGTTAGATCGCTCCCCAACAAGATGGACGAGCTAGCGGCACTTACCCGGCACAAGAGGGACTTCCGGGAGGCTAGCCTGATGCTATTCACGGAGTCGTGGCTAACAGCGCTAACGCCAATCGCGGTCGTAGAATTGGACGGCTTCCAAATCATACGCGCGGACAGGACGCTGGAGAGTGGAAAGAGGAAAGGAGGAGGGCTGGCTGTGTTTGTGAACGATAGATGGTGTAATCCTGGGCACATCACGATTAAGGAGCATCTTTGCAGCAGGGATATTGAGCTGCTAGCTGTTGGCATGAGGCCATTCTACATCCCGCGAGAGTTTAGTCATGTGATCGCGCTGACCGTCTACGTCCCACCAGCTGCCAGCAGCGACACAGCCTGTGATGTCTTGACTGCAGCAGTGAGCAGGCTACAAACACAGCACCCAAATGCCCTGGTACTCATCTCTGGTGACTTCAATCATGCCTCCCCTTCCTCCTCTCTGCCTTCATTCACACAGTATGTCACCTGCCACACCAGAGACAATAAAACACTGGATCTTTTCTATGCCAACACCAAGGAGGCATACACATCACTGCCCCTCCCCCCGCTGGGCAAAGCTGATCACAACCTGGTGGCTCTCCAGTCTTTGTACAAACCTCTGGTCCGCAGGCAGCCAGCTGTGACCCGCACGGTTCAGAGATGGTCTGGAGAGGCCGAGGAGGCCTTAAAGGACTGCTTCAGCACAACTGTGTGGGAAGTATTCAGCGATGCTCACGGGGAAGACATTAGTAGTCTAACGGACACTGTTACAGACTATATAAATAGGAGGAGGATCAGAGAGGGGAAAAGGTCCTACAGGAAGAGGATGGAGGAGCAGCTGCTGTAGAATAACGCCAGGGGAGTCTGGAGGGGCCTGAAGACCATCTCAGGCCACGGACAACCCAAGACCCGGACTGGGGGGGACCTGCAGTGGGCAAATGAGCTGAATCTCTTTTTCAATAGGTTCGATCAGATGCCTGCCTCCACTCAGTCTCTCCTGCTGCAGCCTCCACCTACTCCTCCTGCTGGGCGTGTCACCCCTCCCCCCTTTTCTCCACAGCCTCCAGCTCCCAGCTTCACCAGATAGCCACCACTCCCTCCTGCCCAGCCTTGGCCTTCACAACATCTCAGGTGAGGAACCAGCTGAAGAAGATGAAGGCGAGGAAGGCAGCGGGTCCAGATGGCATCAGCCCCCAGCTCCTCAAATCCTGCGCAGACCAGCTGTGTGGAATTGTCCAGCACATGTTCAACCTGAGCCTGAAGCTGGGCAGGGTCCCCCAGCTATGGAAAACATCCTGCCTGGTCCCGGTGCCAAAGACCCCCTACCCGAAGGAGCTCAACAGCTTCAGACCAGTGGCGCTGACGTCTCACCTGATGAAGACCCTGGAGAGACTGGTCCTTGTCCACCTGCGCCCCCTGGTGAGCTCCTCAATGGGCCCACTCCAGTTCGCATACCAGCCTGGCATCAGTGTGGATGATGCCATCGTCTACCTCCTCCACACTTCACTCTCCCACCTGGAGAAGGCGGGGAGCACTGTGAGGATCATGTTCTTTGATTTCTCCAGTCCTTTCAACACCATCCAGCCCACCCTATTGGGAGACAAGCTGGAATGGGCGGGTGTGGCCCACCACCTCACCACATGGATCCAGGACTACCTCACAAACTGGCCACAGTATTTGAGGACACAGGACTGTGTGTCTGACGTGCTCCTCTGCAGCACGGGGGCCCCACAGGGAACTGTCTTGGCTCCCTTCCTGTTCACCCTCTACACGTCGGACCTCAACTACAGCACCCCTACCTGTCACCTGTAGAGGTTCTCTGACGACTACGATTATCGGCCTCATCACAGGTGGAGATGATCGGGAGTACAGAGAACTTACTTAGGGTTTTGTGGACTGGTGCCAGCAGAACCGCCTCCTGATCAATGCGGGGAAATCCAAAGAAATGGTGGTGGATTTCTGTAGGTGCCATCACTCTGCACCCGCACCAGTGAATATCCGGGGAACAGATGTTGAGAGGGTCTCAACTTACAAGTACCTGGGTGTTCATCTGAACAATAAACTGGACTGGAGCGACAACACAGACGCCCTTGATAGGAAGGGTCAGAGCAGACTCTTCCTACTCAGGAGACTGATGTCTTTTGGGGTTCATGGGATACTCCTCAGGAACTTTTATGACTCAGTGGTTGCATCGGTCATTTTCCAGGGAGTGGTCACCTGGGCAGGCGGCGTCTAGGCCCGGGACAAGAACTGGCTGGACAAACTGGTCAGGAGGCTCTGTCCTGGGCTGCTCTCTGGACTCAGTGGACTCAGTGGGGGGCAGGAGGATGATGGCCAAGCTGTCATTAATGCTGGACGACCCAGCCCACCCCCTCCAGGGCACCCTAATAGCACTCCACAGCTCCTTCAGTAACAGACTGTTACACCCTCACTGTGCAAAGGAGAGATTCCGCCGCTCCTTCTTGTCTGCTGCTGTCAGACTCTTTAACAAGAACATTGTGTAGTCTCTATAAACTGGCAGACATTAGTGCAATGGTGTAGTCCTGCACCTGAGCTTATATTGTGCAATACCCAACATTCCCCACTACTGTTAGTCTAGTTTTATTTTTATCAAATGCTGTTCCTTATTTCACTGCAGCACTTCAGCACTGTCACGTACTTAGAGTATATTTCCTCTGTACTATGTCCAGGCTAAAATGAGTGTTTCTTCATACTTTATTTGTAGATGTATGTTGGTGTGTATATACATGTGTATATACACATAGTTACTACATATATTTACATAGGTTTGATTCTGAATGTTTGCCGTTAATGTTATACATTAATGGCTACATTATGCCGTCTCTGTGTGACCTATATCTTTGCTGCTGTAACACTGAAAATTTCCCCACTGTGGGATCAATAAAGGCCTTCTTATCTTATCTTAATACTGTCCATACAGATATATCATATGGTTACATAGATTAAATTAGATAGACTTAAAATGCAACGTTGTGTTGTACTGTATATATATTTTTTCTAAACCAAGACAAGGTTAGCCAATCAATTAGTGTTCAGTAGCATGCTTTCAGTTACAGCTGCATTATTGTATTGTCTTGAACTTCTCAAAAATAAAGCTCTTGTGAAAAATAATACTAAATAATGAAAAAAAAATGTATTAAAATAAATACACTGGTTAAAAACAGCTCTTTGAGTGATCCATGGTAAAGGTCCATGGTAAATGGTCTGATCCCTCACCTAGGACCTGTTTGCCATGGGTAACCCTGCCAGGAGCATAAAGCCCCAGATAACTTTGCTCCTAGGATCATTGGGACACACAAACCCATTCACCACAGTAAGGTGACGGCTCATGGAGGGGATCGTTTTATATTATTTATAATTGCACATTATGTAAATGTTTTAATCAGAGCTGGGCACTTGACCCTTTTTTGCCCGTCCGGCCGCAACCCTCCACCCTTGACCTGGGTACCCTTCCGCCCTCGCCCCCCAAAAAACAAAAAAAACAAAAAAATAACGTGCATGATGCCCTCGCGGGAGAGATGCTAACGGACAAGGTTTATTTAAAGACAATTAGCTGGCTAATTTACGATTCAAACCCGCTGTGGACACGCTTCAAACATGCCACTTACTCACTTACTTACTCACTTATTCACTTCCATTGAGAGCCGTGGGGTTGGTTTTGTCGTATTGTATAATTATTTGGGTCCAACAGACGACAAGTCAGCAAGCATTCAACAAGTTACTTATTTTCCACACTCCCCCTCCTTCACACTTCCCGGCCTTGAAAATAAAAGCGTGCCAGCAAACCACTACACAGCAGTTTTGCTACGGCGTATTTCCGGAAGCAGGAAAGTGCATGATGTGCCATACTTGAGTGCTGCGCGCAGCTTGAATATACTCCCGGACACAGGTTATTTTTAAAGAAACCTAAAAAGAAGCCTTTCACCGAGTAGGCTGAGATGTAATTTGGCCACCTCGCGAGCACGTCACACGCATGAGGACCGATTAGTGGGCCGGACTGAAATCTACTTCCGGCCATGCTTAGTCCAGCCGTTTTTTAAAATCTGTCACCCCTCACCCCTCTGCCGACAGAAATGGGCATCCGGCCGGGCCGGAGGGTTTGACAGGTCCGGCCCAGGGACGGCTGGCTTTTAGGGCAATTTAAAGAGATACTTGGGTCAGGATGGCCATGTTTTTCACAAACAAGTTCAGTTTATCTATTTTTTGATCAGGAAAATGAAACGAGTTGTCATTTTCTATTTTTCCCAATCATTTTGGAGAAATTAGGAAATAAGTTAAGGCATGAATAACTTTCATGCGCTCCCCTCATATGCAGCGCTACCATACACTAAAACATAAAGTAAAACAGATCTTCATGAAGGCATCATGATTGAGCGGACGTGTATTTCTATTCATAAAGGCTGTGGATCAAACGCTCATCAAAAATCAAGAATTTATTTGGAAAGAAGACAACACCCGCCCACTGAATCATTGACTCAAACCTGGTCTTTGTCCGCCCCTGCCGCTGGAATATGGGGTTACACATTTGCCTATGAAACACCTGAACTACACTTGTACACCATTTAGCATGCTTGTTTATGTTTTTTTTAATGAGAATAGCAACGCTTATTGTTCTAATAAAACATGTTAGGATGTTTCCCATACAATCGTGAAGTGCCCACTTGATTGAATTCATCTTAGTGCAATACCACGTCATCGACACATGTACCTATGAAACACCTGAACTACACTTGTACAACATTGTGAATGATTCTTTATGGGTTTTTTTAATGATTGAGAATAGCAATCCTTATTGTTCTAATGCAGCTTGTTAGGGCATCTTCCATACAATTATTAAGGCAACATAATTGTGAAAAGTCTGAGTGCAAAATACCATGTCATCTACAAATGTACCTATGAAACACCTGAACTACACCTGTACATCATTGTACATGCTTGGTTATGTTTTTTAATGAGAAGAGCAACCCTTGTTGTTCTAATACAGCTTGTTAGAGCATCTTTCATACAATTATCAGGTTAGTGTACAATTAAGGCAACACAGGTTGGAAAGTCTAAGCGCAGGTCTCTTCTCATTTTCTGGTGTCAGCACAAAACGGTTGCCCCCCACCTGTGCTCGGAGCCTGCATGCCTTCTTAAAATATAGACAGACAACGTTCTCTTAGGTGTGTGTGTGTGTGTGTGCGTATGATAAGTCTTGCAAAGAGGTGCTTTGTTCATCAGTGGTTATACTTTTGCTTTCACGTTGTTAATTAGGAAGATAGCCTTGGAAAAATGTGGGGGGTGTAGGCCTATACAGATTTTATCTCGTCAGGATGGGTGAGAAAACCCAATATTCCAAATAACCCGTGACCTTTCAAATCGTAAAATAAGAGTCAAATGCAGAGAGGTATGAACGATATGAACGGATAGGCACGAGAAGAAGAAGAATCTCAGTGGAGCACCATCCCAAAGAAACTCAGAGACTAACAGACCATAAAAAATGGACAGTGAGTACATACTTTAAAATATTTATCCTAGTTTAATGACTAACACGAGTTTATGTCATCTAAATGTGATCTTGTTTTACATTTAACTGAATGTGCATGAATAACACTTGTACATGTTATTATTATCTATTTGTTTTAGGATTTTAGCTGTCCATGCATTCCTGAATAACAATTTGTGAAATCATTATAACTGTTTCAGATGTAACTATGTCTTTGTGCATATTCATGAAAATGCCAAATACAACATTAAGTGATGCCATCTATATATCTCTATATTTTTTATATACAATACTTTTGTATGATGTATTTGTAATCATCCAAGTTCTCCAAGTTAGATCATATGCACACAGCACGTATTGTAACTACATGACGTGTAAATGTTTAACCTGTGTTCTTCAAAGGGAGTGATTGCAATCCATGTAGAGTTAGTAAATACAGTGTAGCTCAAACTCTGATAAACAGCACAGCTAGCAACAAGCTTTTTGAAGGCATGCGTGTGCGTGTATGCAGCCCTCCCTTGAGGGGATGCCTTGAAGGGATGCGTGTGCGAGTGTGTGTGTGTGTTTATGTGTGCGTGTGTGTGTGCGATTGTGTGGCTGTGTGCATGTTAACGTAGTTGTATATGTATGTGTATGAGTGCGTCTGCGTGTGCGTTTGTGTGAGCACATGTGAGCAATGCAGTCGGGGGAGTCAATCAGAGGAATGTAGATAAACGGTTGCTTACCGGCGATTTCTCGAGAAGCTTTGTGTATCAAAATGCGTGTCCATTTAGGATGGGTGAAGGGCAACTAGTCCAGAATAATAATAAACTCACTTTTGAAAAAATCTGAATGATTAATATGTATTCTTTTTCTTTTCAGAACAGTACTGAGGTGTAACAAGTTCCCTACATATTAGGTAAGTGACAAAGGGACTCTAATCACTAGCTTGTCTGTAAACAGAGCGTACAATGTAACTTGGTGTGATTTTTTTTTTGTTACTTTAAAAAGGTCCCCTTCCTCTGTTGCACGCCTAAGAAGAACGTACCCAAATGGTCTACTTATGAACCTCCAACCGTCAGCAACCATAAATGCAGACGTGTCAAGGAGAGTTTAAACCATTATTGTGGAAATAATATTTCATTCAAAAATTCATTCATTTATTTAAAATCATATTTAATCACTTACATAAGGTTTTTTACAAGTTGGTCAGTCTCATCCCTTAAATTCACATTTACCTGATGAATCCCCATCATTATTATTCATGCAAATTAATGTGTAGACTAATTATATAGACTCTGTATTTGATCATTATCTGCTATTATTGACCTTTTCTTTAATAACAATGCAAGTATTGTGTAGTCTTACATTTAAACACCTACATACCGTTTTTACAAATGAGTCAGTCTCAACATTTAAAATCATCAACATTTACATGATGAATCCCTATCATTCTTATTAATGCAATTATTGTGTAGATTAATATTTAATCACATAACGTTTTTTTCAAATTGGTCAGTCTCAACATTTAAAAACTTTAACATTTACTAATGTTGACCTTTTCTTTATTAATAATGCAAGTATTGTGTAGAATCATATTTAATAACATAACGTTTTTTCAAATGAGTCAGTCTCAACCTTTAAAGTCATCCACATTTACCTGATGAATCCCTATATTTACTAATAATGCAATTCATGTATAAGACTAATTATAATGTTTTATTTGATCATCTGCTATTGTTGAACTTCATGTTTTCTTACATCTCCGGTGTTTAAACATCGACCTGTTACTTTAATGGATACTTTCACTAGCATAAACGTTTGTTTAGAATCCTGGTATTTTCAAAATCATGGCGAGAGATTGATGTAAACTCATTAATCAAAGCAGGAGGTAAAACCTATACAATTTACTGTTTCTTGTTTCGGCCTAAAGCTCTGTCTTATTTGTACATTTATGAAATACAAGTTTCTCACCGGTGGCACAGTGGGCGACTGGTTAGCACGTCCGCCTCACAGTTCAGAGGTCGTGGGTTCGATCCCGGCTCCGGCCTCCCTGTGTGGAGTTTGCATGTTCTCCCCGTGCCTGCCTGGGTTTTCTCCGGGTACTCCGGTTTCCTCCCACATTCCAAAACATGCTTGGTAGGTTAATTGGACACTCTAAATTGCCCCTAGGTGTGATTGTGAGTGCGGATGTTTGTTTGTCTGTGTGTGCCCTGCGATTGGCTGGCAACCGATTCAGGGTGTCCCCCGCCTACTGCCCAAAGACAGCTGGGATAGGCTCCAGCACGCCCCGCGACCCTTGTGAGGACAAGCGGTATAGATAATGGATGGATGGAAGTTCCTCACCAGTGAATCAGTACGTGCATGAGTAGACCCCACATACTGGAGTACATAGATCTGTAGTGTAGTGTGTGCCCCACATGTACAATACAACCCGTGAGCAAGTAACTCAACATCTGAATGGCGTCACTTTTTTTCTCCTTTCCTCTTAAGATTGACAATGCATTGTATTATTGAGAGACAGTTTTGCACTAATCATTGATTTATGTTTAAATAAGACCAGGGAGAAATGTGAAAGGCTGGCTGGTTGGAAAAATGACTAGCTGACGGACTGTTTGGTTTACAGACTTGACTGTCTACCTTCTCTCATGTTGATGATTTCGTTTCAGATGGTCTCTTCTTTCATTATTGGTTTAATTAAGAACAGATCTGAAATCTCTTGTGTAAGTAAAATGCTGTTAATCCCAATGGATTTTTCTGTGTGTATTAAGTTCAATTAACTGGCATTTTGAGTTCAAAGAATGAAAAATTAAGTTTAAATAAAAGAAATCGTAATCGTGATCGTAATCGTACAATCGGGTTTGAAAGAATATAAATGGGATTTTCTTGTTAGGCAAAATCGAACAGCCCTACTGGTATGCTTTTATTTTGAAGGCCGGGAAGTATGAAGGAGGGGAAGTGTGGAAATAACTAACTTTTTGAATAGTTGCAGACTTGTTGTCTGTTGGACCCAAATAATTATACATTATGACAAAACAAACCCCAGGGCTCACAAAGAAAGTAAGCACACACAGCAGGGTAAGTACTAGTGGCGCATTTGAAGCATGTTTGAAACGTGTCCACAGCGGGTTTGAATAGTAAATTAACCAGCTAATGGTCTTCAAATAAACCTTTTACGTTAGCATCTCTCCCGCGGCGGCGTCATGCCCGTTTTTTTTGCTTGTTTTTTGGGGGGCGGGGGACGGAACGGGGCGGGGTGATAATTTTTATGAATAAGGGCGGGGGGTCGAGGCCAGAAGGGAACCCGGGTCAAGGGTGGAGAGTCGCGGCCGGACCAGCAAAAAAGGGTCAAGTGCCCAGCTCTGCTGCCAGAACGTATTAAAGAGCCTCTAATATGACTTTTGCAGTGACAAAAACAAACATCCTCTGGACTCCCTGATACTGTAACACTTTTTCAAGAAATTCCACCTTGTTGTAGAATTATAGGCTCCAATAGGAAGGTCACTGACAGCCTAGGATGAATATGAACATATGAATATATGAATATCCTGTAGTAGTGCAACTCATGTAGTATGTATAAGTATAGTGTTGTTACATGTACGTATGTTAGCATCTGGTGATTGCCTCTGGCCAATTACGTCATCACATCGAAGTTAGCATTCAACATTTCACATTTTCATCATTCCAATTTGAAATTCAAAACATTCAGCTCATTCAACTCACATTAAGCTTTTCAACACACCCAAAATTCCTACTTCCCACACATTCAACTCATTCACCCTTAAAAAAAACACTAAACGACACCATTCATTTCCAGTGTTCAGTGTTATTGGCCGTTGGTCTCCCCATTGTTGGCCATGTTGTTCAAAAATATTGGGACACTCTGAATTCTCATCCCCAGGTGTCCCTAATGAAGCGCCCATATTGTTAAAAAATATTGGGACACCCCGACTTCTCATCCCCAAAGTGACCACAAGTGACCTGGAAGTGACCGTTAGGTGACCCGGAAGTGACCCCAAGTGACCCGGAAGTGACCTCAAAGTGACCCGGGAGTGACCCCTAGGTGACCCCGAAGTGCGCCAGAAGTGACTCCAAAGTGAAGCGGAAGTGACCCCAAGTGACCCAGAAGTGACTCAGAAGTGGCCCCAAGTGACCCGGAAGTTACCCTAAAGTGACTCGGCAGTGACCACAGGTGACCTGGAACTGACCCCAAGTGACCCGGAAGTGACCTCAAGTGATCCGGAAGTGACTCCAAAGTGACCCGGAAGTGACCCAAATGTTACCCGGAAGTGACTCGGACGTGACCCGAAACCCAAAAACTCCATTCATTTTCAATGGGACTTTCTTTTAATAGGTTTTACACGGTTCCCATTCTAAATTCTAATTATTCATTTCATACAATACAATACAATTTTATTTATATAGCACATTTCATAACAGCTAGTGAATATATCAGTCTAGGTCATTCAGTTAAATTCCTCTTTCCTTCCTTGATCCCTTGTTTCCTTCCTTCCTTGCTTCCTAGTGTCATTCCTTCCTTGTTTCCTAGCCTCCTTTCTTGCTTCCTAGTTTTCTTCTTTCGTTTTTACCTTGCTTGCCCTTTTCCTTTCTACCTTGTTTCCTTGCTTCCTTCCTTCCTGTGTTTCCCTCCTTCTGTGTTTTACTTTTTTCCCCTGGCTTCCTTCTTTCATTGTTTCCTTACTTCCTCTTTTCTTGCTTCCCTTCTGATTTTTTTCATGTCCTCCTCATTCCAGGCTATTCTATATCATTCGAGGTCATTCAACTTCATTCCCCATCATTCAGCATCATTACAAAACATTCCACAATTTTTCATAGAGGTAATTTAACTTCATTCCACTTCATTCATTGTCATTCCAACACATTCCGCAGTTTTTATTCAGCTTCTACGCCTTCACATGCAATTTCTCCTGAAATTGCATTTTCTAGTTATTTGTAGTATTTCTAATAAAAGCATTTAAATTGTATTTACATTAGTTTTAATTGTGGCCTTTGTAATCAATCAGCGAAAACGTCCTCCTTATTTCTGACACCATGTAAGCATTTACACATTGTTTGATATACACAGGTGGGTGCAGAACTAAGTATACAGTAGTATCACATTGGTGAAGTTAGTTACATGATGAACGTTTTATTTTATGTTATTTTTTCTGTTTTCTTAATTAACACAGTATGTATTATATAGGTTTTTATCTTTTTTTTGATATATATAACTGTATCCCTACTTTTAACCCCCCTGTATATTTACAGTAGATCTATTACAATAATTTCAAGAGAAAGAAATGTCATGGGGTGTGCTGAACAGGTAAATTGATGATATTGCTGGAGCTGATTTGCACAGAGAATGTAGAAGCTACATAAAGAAAACGAAAATAGTTGGTTAGACAAGTGTTATATGATCATTGATCATAAGTATGCATTGGAAATGGCTACTGGCCCCGAGCAAAATATTGACAAACTATAATGTGATGGATATAAAACACACAGTGACATTTCATACCATATCTAGGTTTCTGTTATCATTTATGCATACAGTAATATACATGTATATGAGCCATTCTACCGAATTGGTTGAAATTGCAGTCCCACAATGAAAATCAAATTAAAAAAAAACAATGATGTCTTCAGACCTTACATATTTAGTCATATCTTGTTATGATCTATTTTACCACAAGGCATTCATTGAGATATTAAACTATTAAACTGAATGCATAAAAAGTCATCTTTTCTATGTCACTTCCTATTGGGAGGTGGCTGTCCCAATCTCTAACTCCTGAATTTCAATTCGTGAAAAAAAATTGAAAGATTTTTGCCAATTTACAAAATACTTCACTTTAATAGAACATTTTGGTTGCTTTTAAATGTATTGTGAAAGATTTACATTGATTTTGTCTATTTTTTTCAAATTAGACATTTTTATGTTAAAAAACCTGTCCCAACTTTTAATGTCACGATCGAAACGTAAAGAGTATTTGTCTGTAGGCAGGCTTGGTTTTAGCCACATCCCCAGAAATTTCACCAGTAAGAGACATTACCTTCATGTTCATCACTGGCCACATGTTGAGTAATTAGTTGACAGCATTATTAAGTTATGTGCCCTCCAAAGTCTGAAAATCAGCATGTGGTTTTTAGGACCGTCACTACCGAACACCGCATTTCAGCAATAAAATGAGCACTTTTGCTTTTAATGCTAAAAGCACTGTCTTCTATCTCTGTACACATGCTCAAAGCTGTCTGTGGTAGCCACATTGTGCCTAGCATTGTTTAGTATTGTCAACAACTATCATAAAACGTCACTACCGAAACGATCACTACCGAAACGTTTCGGTGGTGACATAATGGTTTCGGTAGTGACAATATGATGTTTCTTTTTGAATAAAGTAAGTTTTACATAATATAATACATAGATAAATATGTCATGTATGGATCTTTCTGATTTTAACAATATTCTATTTCGTATTTTATCTTAATTTGAAGGGAAAAACCCCAAAATGCCAAAAAACCTAGCAGAGACAGAGTACAGGCGAAGGGTTATAATGAAAGAGTGAAATCCAAAGAATATTTAATAAAGGAAAGAGAAATAAATAAGAGATGGAAGGAAGAAGGAAAGCTGAAGTCTACCAATGAATTATCCAGCAGAGAGAAAAGGAAAGTCAGAAGAGCATGGAGCAAAAGACAAGAACACCAGATGTCTCTCAAAAAACAGAGAGAGAGGGAACATACATACAGGGAAATGTATGTTACAAAAATGTTTGTCATTCCAATTAAATATTCATTTAGAAGGTGAAACCACAATTTTTCAATGATGAAGAGCCCTGTGATGGACAGGTGAGCGGTCCAGCGTGTACCCTGCTTTTGCCCTAAGTCAGCTGCGATCAACTCCAACCCCCCGCAACCGTGAGTACAGCACAAAGTACTAGAAAATGGGAAAAATAATGTTTCATTAGTTATAATATACGTTAAAAGTTCAAATATAGCAAAAGTAGTTAAGTGATTACAATGCTACCCTCACAAAGTATTACTGCAACAGCAGCAACAATATGGTCACATCTGAAATTTTGCAGTCACTACCGAAAAAACTGATGTTTTAACAAAAATAAAAAGTATTGAATTATCAACCAACAATTTTTGATAATGATTGTTTAAGGGTATGTTTGTTTTAATTAATGATGACTTTTGAAGTCAATATGATCAACCTTCTACATTTTACAATGAAAAATAGCATATACATTTTGATTTATTTCAGAAAAACTAATATTAGATTCTGTTAAAAATTCATTTAGATTGATTTGGATGTCAAAACCATGTGTAATAATTTATAAAAAATACTCTGTAGAGGGGTGAATGAAAAAAATATGAATCGGCTAGTAGAATTATTTTTATTCTTCTGTAATTGTGTGTTTCGGTAGTGACACATTTTAGGGACAGGCAAGATATTTGGGAAAAGCTAGAAAATACTATTTGAAAATTGACTGTACTTTTACTATATTTGTGCCCCTTAGATATGGTGCAACATGCATACAATAAAGGTTTTTCTGGAATAAAATACAAATTTCACACATTTTCCAACTCTGAATTTGAACCAATTCAGTAGAATGGCCCAAATACAACACTACTTCATTAAAAAAAAAACTGCCACTTAACATTTCTATCATACAAACATGAGGAAAATGACACTCAATATAACATGTTAGATGGTTAACCTCTCTCCATTAGATGGCAGTATGACACAATACTATGCCCATGGCAATATTGTATCCTGTTAGACTCCTTTCATTGAACATTAAAAATGTAGCGACCAATACTTACCGAGAGCTCGTCATCGCTCTGAGCTGACTACAGTGGGCCAGTGACGTCAGCACACATTGGGTCAATCTCGCCATCGCGGCCAGTGGGCGTTCCCTGCTCACTAAAATATCGAGTTTTATGCATCTTTTTCGAGGTTTTTTCATTGCTTTTTCACCAAAGCATGGTAATCATTGGAATCTTATTTGTACTTGTACTCCTTCTTAAAAAACATTTTAGCGTAACGTTTTTTCGTGTCCCACATACTTTAAGGGTATGGGATACTGAAAGTAATGTCTGTCCTATTGGAAACGAATGGGGAAATTTTAATGTAAAATATTAAATTGTGAGAAAACTGGTGTTATATGCAATGAGGGTATGAGGTAAAATAGTAGGCCAGAAGGCCTGAATTTTTGCAATTACATTGAAGTTAGAACTATTTGAAGTTAGAACTATTTGAAAAACTCTACCAAGTGATCTTAAAGGGACACTTGGGTGGTATGAACATTGGCACATATGATAGGTCTGTATCAAAAGTCAGCACTAACCACGCCCCCCAGAAAAAAGTCAGAAGTGATTTGAGTATTTTTGCCCCGCCCACAAATTGGAGAGAGTCTGCTTCACTGACGTCAGCCTGACATTGAAGGGAGGGCGAAAGCAGTTCACGATATTTTCCTGCCTTGCTTTGTTCACGGTCTGTCGTTTTGGAACGAATTTTGAACATTTAAGGCAGCAAATATGCCCAAACGATGCATTGTGGTTGGGTGTAGTAACACATCAAAAGAAGGGGCCAGCCTACATAAATTCCCGTACAGTGTTGGGCAAGTTATTTCCAAAATGTAATATATTACATATTGCTGGTTACTTGCATGTGAAAGTAATATGTTTCTTTACAATATTACTCTATTTGTAGAGTAATCCGTTACTCAAGTTTAAGTTACTTTTAAGTTACTTTTTCAAAAATCGGGGATTAATTGATTTAATAATGTGTTCAAGACCTTAAAAGGAAAATGCAAAATTTGCTGCCATACTCTAGCTGGTAAAGTTAACTTATGAGCATATTTAACTATATAGTGTGGTCTATAATATTAAATGTTTCGACTCTATGGTGTGGTGGGACATCACTACCTTTGATCAATATTTGTATCAAATAGATTTATTTTTTAAATATAAATATTGGAACTGATATTTTGTCCAGTAAATAAATCATCACAGTCCGTAAACCACAAATGAAATTATCATTATTCTCAAATTAATTTACACACTGGGGGCGGTATGGCTCAGTGGTAGAGTGGTCCTTTCCCAACCGGCAGGTTGTGGGTTCAATCCATTGTGACCATGTTGAAGTATCCTTGAGCAAAATACTGAACCCCCAGTTGCTCCCGATGCTGCGTCATCAGGCGGTAGATGAGGTACAGTGTGAAGCGCTTTGAGTACCAAAGGTAGAAAAGCGCTATACAAGTGACACTCCATTTGCCATTTACACACAAATAATAGTGATGCATAACATATAATTGATAATTGGTCTAACAAGATAGATGGATAGATGGATAGATGGATAGATAGATAGATAGATAGATAGATAGATAGATAGATAGATAGATAGATAGATAGATAGATAGATAGATAGATAGATAGATAGATAGATAGATAGATAGATAAACACACAGACAGGGCATGTGTAATAAAAGCAAAAATATGTATTGATCAAGCCAAAACTGCCCTGACTAAAAGTTTTTTTCCTTTTTCATTATTATTTTGTCTATTTATAATAATTGAAAGTTCAGTTAGTTCTAATTTTCTTTTACTACATGGAGACAAAGAGCGCATCAGACTCTAATAATGGCGTCTATTGTAGTTTGTCCGATTGATGGTACCATAGCGTGACGTCATTTGTCACCGGCAGATACTTTGCATTTTGATTGGGAACAGCCAATCAGAATCACTACGTTTTACATATGGCAATTGATGGCACTAAGTTCATTAAATCATATCTAAAAAGCACAGTGACTTATTTTTTTGCAGTTTATTCGCTTCGTTTTACTTAGGTTTGTTTCTGCTTGTATTTTGTGTCTATGATTTGCATTTTATTTTATGAAACCGTGACAGTGATTATTGTCACAAACAATAACTTCTCAGTCCTTGTAGTTGTTGTCAATGGGATAAAGACATTTAAATTGATTGGAAGAGAGTTGACTCGCGCACTTACGTTGCATGAAGCTCCAACTGCGACAAGAACTTGCTGTTTGAGTATAGTTGGAAGTAATAGCTTACAATTAAGTCATACTAAGTACTGCCCTACATGCTAAATGATGTCAACACATGTATTATGGTCCTGAAAGTTGTAATGCGTTGCCAGTCTCAGTAACTGTAATAATATTACACTAAAAATTGGGGTAACAAGTTACATTACATCGTTACTGCCTAAATGTAATGTATTACTGTACTGCGTTAACGCGTTACAACAACACTGTTCCCGAAGGATGAAAAAGTGAGGAAACTGTGGACCTAAAAAACAAAAACAAAAAAGAAAGACTGAAATGTGACAGACTTAGCAAAACAAGTGTGATTTGTACTGCACAGTTTCATTAGTCTGATTCTGAAGAGGAAGGGCTGTGGTCGGAATTTGGAGTTACCAAATCCAAAAGGCTCAAGCCGACTGCCATCCCAAAAATAAAAAGCACCAGAGAGGGGAGCAACATGGACTCAGAGACGAAAGCAGAGACGACATGGCAGTCCTGGCGCTCAAAACGGGAGAATAGAAAAAGTCTTTTGATATGAATTTTATTTCCAAAACATAATCTTTCCAAAAATAAAAAACAGTCTAGCCAGTCTAGGTCTAGCCTAGCCTAGCCTAAGGCCTAAGGCTAGGTTCACACCGCAGGCAAATGCGACCCAGATTGGATTTTTTGACCCATATGCGACCTGTATCTGATTTTTTCTATGACAGTCTGAACGGCTCAATTCCGATTTTTTCGAATCCGACCTGGGTCGCTTTCGTATGTGGTCCTAGATCGGATACGTATCCGATCTTTTCCAATGCGTTCGCGGTCTGAACGACCAGGTCGCATATATCCGACACTGACGTCATCCGGAGCCCAAAATGTGCTGCACGCAGTCAGAGGGAGACTGCTGGCAGCGGGGTGATCGAATCTGCAGAGTTGTTTTGAGTAACACTATTGACTTTATATTTTACTTTAATGTATTCCCTAGCCTTAGGCCTTATGTCTTTGCAAATAAAAATGTTACATTACTAAAAATGCAGACGTAAAGTTCTTGTGTTGCAAGCATTTGGGACAATTCAAGCTGCGGTGTTGTGGAAATCTGCTCGGCAAGTGCAATATACACAAACTAAGCAACAGTGTCATGTTTAGGGCTTGGTAGTCTTGCCGTCTTTGCAAATAAAAATGTTACATTACTAAAAATGCCAATGTAATGTTTTTATTTGTTTCGTAAGCATTTGGGACAATTCATTAGCTACGCTATCGAACAAAAGCTACAGTGTTGTCTAAAATTGTTCGGTAAGTGCAATATACACAAACTAAGCAACAGTTTAGGGCTGGGTAGTCTCGCTGTCTTTGCAAATAAAAATATTACATCAGTAAAAATGCCGAAGTAAGATTTGTATTTGTTTCGTAAGCATTTGGAATATTTCATTAGCTATGCTACACTATCTAACAAGAGCTACGCTAGCTAACAAGAGCTACAGTGTTGTCTATGTGGCGATTGGAATGTCAATTTTACCATATGATGGGTAAAGTTTATTAATGTTTTGGGGCAATGAAAAATATGGACCCGACTACCACCACCTTGGGAATTTTACCCAAGGAAAGTCAAACTAACCCGTAAGGCACTCAGGTTCGTTTTACAGAGAGAGAGCGCATGGGGCGCAGTTCAAATCGTTTTTATTTAAACTGTATCAACAAATTAAAAATGAAATTGTAAACAGAACATACACCCAGGAGGCCTGGAGTTTACCGGTGGCGCACAATGTGGGGCACGGAAGAAATAGAATTCCCCGAAGCAAGAAACACCCCAACTTAGTGACACACCACACGCACACAGTGATCTAATAAGACACAACCAAGTCCATACAACACAGGAAAAAGAGTCCCACCAGAGTCTGGGCCACTACGGAGCCCCTAAGGCGCAGGTGTTGAACTCCGGTCCTCGAGGGCCGCTGTCCTGCCTGTTTTCCATCTCTTCCTGCTGCAACACACCTGTTTCAAATAATCAGCTCATCAGCAAGTTCTGCAGGGGCCTGATCCCGATCGTTTGAATCAGGTGTTTTTCAGGAGGAAACCTCGAAGATATGCAGGAGGGCGGCCCCCGAGGACCGGAGTTTGACACGCCTGCCCTAAGGTGACATGGAAGTTAAAAGAAAACGTTTCGTCCCCTCGCAAAAATGTTGCGTTCCCTCGAAAAGATTGCGTTCCCTCGCAAAGATTTGCATTCCCAAAGTTTTTGTGAGGGAATTCATTTTGTTTTAAATGCATGTTTATGTACTTCCAGGTCAGTTTGGCAGCTAGCCTAGCCTACCCACCCAGCAAAAATTGGTTGAAAAGACCAAAAGAAGTCACTTGTGTCCGTTGAAAAAACCTCCGAACTCAGTTGAAAAGTGAAAATGCGTAATTTTCATGTCTTTGAAAAGACGTCTTTAAAAAGACATCCTTTTACAGTCTAAATTTGGTTGAAAAGTGAAAGGTGAAAATACATAATTTTCATGTCGTTGAAAAGACATCTTTCAAAAGACATCCTTTTACAGTCTAAATTTGGTTGAAAAGTGAAAAACAGCACGGGGCAGTCCGTCCCAGGGCCGGACCAGACACATTTGGAGAAAAAAAGGGCTCGATTAAGTAAGGGCAGAATTGGACTTTAGTCCAGCCCACTAATCAGCCCTCATGCGTGTGACATGGCTACGAGGCAGCCAATATCAACATACTCGGTGATATGCGTATGTTAACAACGCAGGGAAATCATTGTTTGTTGTGCGGTGCTCAGTCATGGTTTCATAAAGTAGAATGCATACGTGTCCAGAATTTTGTTCAGAACATTCATGGTAGATGTGAGAACAAATCTAAATTAAAAAGTATTGTTTAGAATTGTGGCAAATTCATATATTTTGTGTCGTGGTCCTTTTTAGATATGAATTGAATGAATAAGACACGTCAGTCTGCAAAGTGTGTCAGTGACACTCACTCTGATTGGCTGCCAGCCATTCAAAGTGGTGCGCGGGAGTGAGCTGTATTTTAAATATCTTTAATAAATGCCAATTACGATAGCAAAGAAAAAGTATATTTTCGAGACAATAGTTTGTTAACATCATGCAGCATTTAAAGCAATACAACTTTATTTATATAGCGCATTTCACAACAGCTGCAATTGTAACAAAGAACTTTACATATAAAAAAAAAACAATAATACAACAACAAAGACGGCTAAACACAACCCAAATTCAAACGACTATTTTTGGGCTAAATTTGGACCACATTGGACGGGCTATAACACAACCCAGTTTTCAACGACTATTTTTGGACAAAATTTGGACCACATTGGATGGGCTCAACACAACCCAGTTTTCAATGACTATTTTTGGACTAAATTTGGACCACATTAGACGGGCTATAACACAATAGTCCCGGTTTTCAACAAGTATTTTTGGACTAAATTTGGACCACATTGGATGGGCTAAACACAACCCAGTTTTCAATGACTATTTTTGGACTAAATTTGGACCACATTAGACGGGCTATAACACAATAGTCCCGGTTTTCAACAAGTATTTTTGGACTAAATTTGGACCACATTGGATGGGCTAAACACAACCCAGTTTTCAATCACTATTTTTGGACAAAATTTGGACTACATTAGATGGGCTATAACACAATAGTCCCGGTTTTCAACGACTATTTTTGGACAAAATTTGGACCACATTGGATGGGCTCAACACAACCCAGTTTTCAATGACTAATTTTGGACTAAATTTGGACACATTTGGATGACCCAAACACAGCCCAATTTTCAACGACTATTTCTGAGCTAAATCAAGTCTAAGACGGACCGACCAGATTTAGCCCAAAATCCAACATCCAGAAGATGTCTGGTGCTGGGTGGGTAGCCTCTAATGCGCGGCTGTTTCAAATCGAATCAAATCAAATTTATTTATATAGCACTTTTCATACAAAAAGAATGCAACTCAAATTGCTGTCCAGTAAAAATGTCCAAAACACAAAATAAAAAGGAAGAATCGCTCCCACCCTCCCTCCCACCAAACCCAAAGACATATATCCGCCAGTACATCAGCACTCGCACTTACACACACACACACACACACACCACATTTACACACAAAGCACACGACCGTATAAACTTTGTTAAAAAAGACATGACAAGGCATAGAGGAACCATACGGGAAAGGGTACTCAAGGGTGGCTCGTTCACGCTGGGGGGAATGGCAGTCCACGGGCCACAGGGAGTGCCGCCATCAAAGAGACCCCCGGCCCGGATCAGCCGGGTGGACCCCACACAAAATGTAGAGGCCCCTGCGGGAAGGGCAGCCAAACGCGGAGGGCCACCCATGAGGAAACACTGGAGCTAAAAGCTAACAACAACAGTAATATGAAGAACTAAAATCAGTAAACTAAGAGAAGAAGAATCCTGAGTCAAAAGAAAAGATAAATTACTTGAAAATTAGGTAAAAGCCAAACTAAAAAGGTGTGTCTTGAGCTTCCTCTTAAAGACATCAACAGTCTCTGCGGACCTGACGTCCTCTGGCAGGCTATTCCAAAGTTGAGGATCTCGTTTGAGAGATGACAGTATGTAGGAAATGGCCGGCAAGAATAATGGAGGAGGACTTGGAACGCTCCATGCGGTCAAGAGATGTCCTCTATTGTTCAGCACTCGCTTCAGATGTCTTTCGCTTATTTGAAAACCGTGCTTGATATCAAAAACTGATTTTATGTCTTTGTATTACAAAGCAATTCGATTAAACTCGCCCATGGCTGAAAACGCGCCCTTTGTTGCTTTTGTTTACCCGCAAAATGCCCCATAAGAACATAAACACGCATTTTAAAAAAATCTGTTCCCTCGCAAAAAACTTTGTGTTACCTCACAATTTTTGTGAGTGTACACAAATCTTTGCGAGGGAACGCAAAGGTTTTGTGAGGGAACTCAAAGTTGTTGTTTTTTTTAGTTCCATGTCACCTTAGGGGCTCCGTAGGGCCACCACCGCAAGCCTATTTCAAAAAAGAAATAAAACACCAAAGCGAGGACCAATATCAATCAATTAAAAGGCACTCCTGGCAAATAACTCTTTTAAAACAAAAGTTTAAAAACAGCAGACGAAAAAAACTAGAGAATGCAATTTCTGGAGAAATTGCGTGTGAAGGCGAAGAAGCTGAAAAAAAACAAACTGCGGAATACGTTGGAATGATACTGATTGAAGTGGAATGAAGTTGAATGACCTCGAATAATGTAAAAAATGCTGGAGGGAAGCAATGGAGACCAGAATTGGTGTTATGTGCTCGATCTTCCGAGCTCCAGTTAGTAGGTGGGTAGCAGCCTGCTGCCCCAAAATTGCTGGGATAGGCTCCAGCATGCCCGCCACCCTTGTGAGGATAAGCGGATCGGATGATGGATGTTTGAATATAATATTATAAAATTAATTAATTAAATTATGAGAAGAAGTTTGCATTCCCCGAACTGTTTCCGTTCTAATGAGTCCTTTGTGGAACCAGTATCTTTAACCATTAGGTCATGAGAGTATTTTGTTTAAGGTGTGCGATCTCCCATAGTTCTCAGTTTAAAACTTTTGGAAGTGGCAGGTGCACTTAATCACAGCTCCCTTCAGGGGCGGTGCTAGACTTTTATACTCAGGCTGGCAAGGCAGCCCACGGGGTGGCCAATGCTCTCTCAAATATTGAGTTTTTGGGCTCTTTACTTCTAACTTCCACATTTTTTGACCGATTCTAATCGTTCCAACTTTAAACTGTTTAGCTCATTACCATATATTTTTTTCAAAATAAAAGCCAATGAAACGAGAGAATAAAAATCAGGACCCCACATGGAAGCCAAACCCTCACTTGGATAACTGACTGCTTTAAAACCAGGGGTTGCACAACCTGACAGCTGAATTTTTCAACAAATTTTGGGACAGCTGTCAAAGATCATGACTGCTTGGTCGCCTTTGAAACCTTAAACGCTCCTTTGAAAGCTTGACTGATGAGGTACTGAAGCTCTCTATGGGGATGGATGGGTTGTAACCCTGGCTTTGGAGATTGAGAGCAATTCAATTTGGATAGTGAATGTTGATGGACAGCCATTTTCAGGTCTCTCCAGAGATGTTCAATTGGGTTTAGGCCAGGGCTCTGGCTAGGCCAGTAAAGACGGTCACAAAGTTGTTCTAAAGCCACTCCTTTTTCATGCCAAGATGGAGTGCTGAGTGTACATTAATGAGAAATAAAATGAACTGTTTTGATTTTGACAAATGGCTGCAATGACACTGAAAGTGAAAAATTTCAAGGGGTCTGAATACTTTCCGTACCCACTGTATACTGCCCACGAGCAGAGTATATTGTACTTGTAAATAATATTTCTACCACAAAATCACAGAGAAGACAATGACACTTTCAATCAATAAAATAGGTTTAGAAGATGATTTGATTATATCCTCCTGGCAAATGACAGACTATGTATGTCTTGTTCTGTTGGATTTGACTGCAGCTTTCGATATGTTAGACCACGGTATTCTTTGGGCTCATTTAGAGCACCCGGTGGAAATAAAATGGAAATCTAGAGTAGTTTGGATCCTATTTGGCTGGCAGGACCTTTTCTATTAGCCTGGGCTCCTCTGCGTCCCACTCTGCCCCTCTATCGTATGGTGTTCCACAGAGTTCTATTTTGGGGCCCTTGCTGTTCTTGTTGTATTTTCTGCCCCTGGGTTCCATCTTTCAAAAACACGGTATTTCCTTCCACTGCTGTGTGGATGATGTATGTCCCGCTGAGTAAACCAGATTCTTTCTCCTTAGGACCACTTTTCTCGTTGTATTTTATAACACTGGGTTGCATCCTTCGAAAACACAGTATTTCCTTCCACTGCTATGTGGATGACTGTCTAATCTATGTCTCGCTGAGTAAAAAAGATGCTTTCTCCTTAGGACCACTTTTGTCCTGTCTAGAGGACATCAAAGCCTGGATGTCACTAAATTTCAACAAAAAGAAAACAGAAGTTATGGTGTTCAGTCCCAGTGGCTCTTCTACATCCCACCTGTGCCCCCTGGCTTAATATCTAAAGCCAACAATCTCGAACTTGGATTTTGAAATGGACAGTGATCTTAAACTGAACCAGCAAATCAGCGCTGTTGTTAGGTCCAGTTTCTTTCATCTTAGACAGCTGTCTAAGGTAAAGTGCCTCCTTTATCATCAACACTTAGAAACAGTAATCCATGCCTTTGTTTACAAATCTTTAAAATCGACCCTGCGTACCTCTCCGAGTTCCTCCACTCCTACGCACCTTCCCAGAGCCTCAGGTGTCACGATCACGTGCCCAGAATTCCAAAACCCCAAAGCAGAGCCAAACAAAACTTATGAACAAATACAATGCTTTATTAAACCAAGGGAGCACGCAAACGTGAGCAAGGAGAAATAAATTCAAACAAAGGACAACATCAGCATAAGGCTGACGCGATTACACGAAAAGCCAGTGGATGGGCGGAGCACAGTGGAAGCTAGACGCCGGAAGAACAAACAATACTAAACGGAAATGTATGTAACAGAAGTGCAGCAAAAGATTAACAAAGGAACTCAGCCCAATTGGGAGAAAGACAGATGAGTGCAATAAACAAGTCAAAAGGAAAGACAGAAGCTAAACTAGATTGGTTTGGAAACAAAACAAACCTAATCTAGAATTACCAAAACCGGAATTACTTACGTGTGACAAAGCTAAACGACTTATTGCGTGGCTGTGGAAATAACAATAAAATAATAAATCGACAAAGGGAGAACAGACCAACAGCAACAATATTCCGGCGACTAGCTCCCACTTCTCCAGCACCTATATACCCAGCTGATTGTCATGCCAAACAGATGTGCACTGGAGGCTCCGCCCATCCACCAGACCCAGGGACTGAAAAAAATAACAATCAGCCACAGAACATGTCATCAGGTCTGCGGACCAGACGCTACTTAAGGTGCTGAGGACTAAGCGGAGCCTCAGAGGGGATTGGGCCTTTTCTGTTGCTGGTCCTTCCCTTTGGAATGTCCTTCCATTAAATGTTCGGCAAGCACCCTCTCTGTCCACATTTAAAACTCATTTGAAGGCACATTTCTTTTCTTTGGCTTTTGATTTTACCATTTTCTGCTGTTTTCCGCCATCTATTGTATATTGTATGTTTTTGTTAATTTATTGCTTTCACTTGTTATCCATCCATCAATTATCTACACCGTTTATCCTCACAAGGGCCGCGGGGAGTGCTGGAGCCTATCGCAGCAGTCTTCGGGCAGTATTTCATTTGTTAAAATAAAAACGAAGCGACCAATACTTACCGACAGCTTGTCGTTGCCATCTTCAGGGTCTGAAGATGAGCCCGTTGGGCCAGTGACACTCACTGGGTCAAACTCGCCGGGGCGGCCAGTGGGCAGACCCAGCTCACGAAAACATGAGTTTTCTGCATCTTTTTTTTAGACCTTTTCATTGCGTTTTTAAAAAAGTAATCATTGGAATCTTATTATTTGTACTTGTATTCCTTCTTAAAAAGTTTATAGGGTAACTTTTTTGTGTCCCATACAATTTAAGTTGGCGAAATTAGAGATCAAGCCCTAAATGTGAAGATTGATGATGATATGTCTGTGTTTGTGAATAATGAACACTGAACAGGGCATGGGTGTTTCCCTTTGACCTATCCCTCCCAACACCTCCCCCAGCTAGCTGGCAGGTCTCCATCCCCCAATTCAAGTGTGTGTGTGTGTGGGGGGATGAATGGGTTAGTGTTTTTCCCAGGGACATGACTGCAGAGGGTTTCTCCTGACTGACAGGCATGGTCTTTCATGCGCTGTTTTTCCACATTTCCTACTCGTTTACTCTGTAACTCTGCTATAAATGCAGTCCTGTACTATTAGACGTACATACAGACACACAGACTTAAAAGCCCAATATAGAATGTCTCACTGCAATGATTCAACAGAAATATTAAAAAAGAAGTGATTTATTTTGTTCAAAATACACGGATGATGTAAAAAAGAGGCCACAGGTACAGTCATATGTTCAACTACTTTCCAAACTATGCCTCTTCAGAGGTAAGGCAATTAGAAATCTCCAAAGCTATCACTACCTGCACAATAATAAAGTTGTTTGTGTTTTGTTAAGAGGTTGGTCTTATTTAGATTCAACCAGACGTAGGAGCCAGCTACACCTACTACTTCCATGTCCGCGACTACTTCCCACTGCATAGTAACCACACTACCGGGACGCTTACTGTACACAAGCTTCACGTGGCCCACTGTCATAAAACTGCAATCAATCTTCACCAAAATTTATGCAAGCATCTCTACTAGGGTTGGCAACTTTTTCACTCCTAAATAAGGGACAGGTGCACGGTGCCACGGTGGTGTGAGCATGATGTATGAATTTTGGAATTTTTTTCTAATTTTCACGTTAATGCTGAAAACACATTCACGTAAAAATAAGAAAAAATGAAAAAAATGGACAGTGTTTTTCACAGGACTGCGACGATATGTCACCTCATATGAAACCACAATTTGGCTCTTTTCATCAAAAAATGGGTGTGAGAAATCTGAAATGTAAAGGAGGAGTGTGACTCACCAAATGTATTTTTTCCATGGAAATATCTGGCTGCTTTTGACTGACTCAAGCAGTCTTCTGTCATTTTGCGCAACCAGAAAGAAGTCCTTACATGACAGTTGGCGTGATTGCCACTTGTTCTGAGATTGACGCTTTATCTGATCTAGGATCTGTCATGTGTAGTACCGAGAGTCTCCATTAGCAAGCGCTGTAATGTGCTATGACTGTATGTTCGAGCAAGTATACAAGTAAAAGACATTGAGCTGCCAACCCGTCTGTGGTCGTCGTTATTGACAGTCGATCGCCATCCAGAGCTTTACTAAAAGCATCTTATCTTACAGGATCGGTAGATTGCAGTTTTCTGTATTTGCAATTGTTGATAGTCAATATACGGGACATTTAAGGTCCCATATGGGGCAAACCAAATTAGCCCAAAATACGGGACGTCCCGGCTAATACGGTACAGTTGGCAACCCTAGTCTCTACTTATGTCAACTTCACCCATTGTAAATATTACAACAATGGCCCCACTATTTTGGATTTTATGAGCATAAAATCTTTCTCTCTTTCTCTCCATGGCTGCTCACTCCATGACAAGACCGCTTTACTGTCCATGAAATCCCAAATATTGTGGTGATCCTTCTAAGAATTTGAAAAGAATTTGTCTGATGTTCTTGTGGCTTGGCACAATGCAAGCAGCAAGCACATTGGCACAAAGATTAAACGAGCATTTTGCGACGACGCCGTGCTCTTTCTCCAAATGAAAAGGAGCACAGGTACAACATTGAGGTGGTGTCGTTTGAAAACGAAGACTCTCAGACTATTTCTTCTGTGATTCTCATGCCCGGAAAGCGCTGGAAACTAGCGGTTATCACAACAACATTCTCTCATCCTCGTCTGGGAAGCCAGTTTGAAACATTGCTCTTGTAAATCACTGATTCAACTTCTTCTGCTTGTTCGTACAACTGCCAGCAGCACAAAAACTTCCAAAGCCATGCAAGATATTTTTCAATGGTGGCTTATCATCGCTTAGAAAAGGGGGTGAAAAATACGTTCAAATAAACTGATCCATGAAACGAAACCTGCTGTAACAAATAGAAAATTCATACCGGAAGTCTCTTTACGGGAAGTCACTCACATAATCATTTCTCCATGAGAGTCCTCAGGAATAAGGTGGATTATTTTGGTCTGTTGACTTCACATTCATACCAAATAATTTGATTAATTACTTATAATAAATTATATTTAATTCAATACATGCAGCGACTTACTCTACACCCACTTCAGTTTGTGGCCACAAAATTGCAACTAGTACACAATCTAACGAAATCCAATTGTAATGTTACCCACAATATTAAACACTGTTAGAATAATAACTCTCCATGAGCATTATCTCTTGTATTGGATCTCATCTCATTGTGCAAGTGATCTTGAAGCTTTTTTTAATGTCTTGTCTTACAATACATATTGATGGCACATTGTTTAAAGGTTACATGGACTAAAATGATGCATAGCCTACTATAATTAGGGACAGACCGATTAGTCAGGTGGCTGATTAAATCAGTCAATTATGGCCCTTGAATCATCGGCCGAAATAATCAGCCAAATGACCACTGTTAGCTTTAAAATAGTTTTGACCTTTATAGCTTTATAGTTTCTACACAAGTAACACTGGTCTCATTATCTATTACATGTGATAAAGCAACACCATAACCTAAGTTGTATCCTTAAATACATATATATATAATCAAATTTGCTGATAAGATCATTCTATGGATCTGTCATTCAAAACAAAGAAATTAATTAATTTTTGCAAGCTATACTGTTTGAGATGATGGTAACTACGCTAATATGTAATCAAAATAAATTATTCAACTAAATGATAACATCGATAAATGTGGCTCTGAATTAAAAAAAAAAAATTGTTAGCTGCATATACTGCATGTTCAAAAGAAAATGAATCGGTGTTACCCTTGACTTTTTGATCAAATCAATACAACTACTGTTCTTGAGGCATGACATGAGCCATCTTGTTGCTACTACTATGAAAAGAAAAAAATGACATTGAAACTAATATTTTCAATTAAAATGTGCCCAACTTTGTTGGCTTTTGCATGAAAGCTCCAAAATATATGTACTGACAGTCAATAAGACCTTAGCAGTACAGCTTGTAAACAGGAATTTTGGCGGAGAACACAAACAGTCGATGGAAGGGTGTGGTGTATTGTTGTGGTAATAATTCAAAAATATATATATATTTTTTCTGAGTAACTTTGTTTGGTTTAACGTTATTGTCCCTTCAGACACCAGCAGTTGTTTTTTCTTCCGGTTTCTCCCGACTTCTTAATTACGGTTGGACAGTAAACAGCCAATCAGAATTAGCCCTACTGTTCGACTCCTGATTGGTTAAGAATTGTAGCACAATTAGAAAGCCTGAATCGCAAGCGTGAATAAGCGTATTGTACGCGTAGTGAGAGAAGCAAGCGTAAAAAAAACCTCTTGTGCGTGCGTGTGGATGGTTTTATACACGCAAAACACATTTTTGAACGCACAAGACATGCTTTTTGTACACGCAAGACACTTTTGTACGTGGTAATTCACATGACATATTCGCGAAACACATTTTTGTATGTGGTATTTGACATTATGCTTACATAATTGTGATCTAACGGCATATTGCTTCAGTTTTTCTCTTTTGCATTAAACACTACAATGTCCTTGTTTTATCATGTTCTGTGAGACTATTTAATCAATCAATTAAAAAACGGAGCAAGCAATTTAGCAAGAACTATTAACAGTATCCATAAAATACATACATTTTTTTGGAGGGAGACTAAATGTTGAAAACAGAGCTACATTAGCCACGTACTAATGCTAACAATGAAACACATCATTAGATTGCAATCTATAGCCGTAAGCCTGTGAGTCCAAAGCTATTATTTGAGATGGAACAACTTTATGAAATAAATATTAATATATTGGATATACACGTTGCTGAATTTACCTGCTGTGGAAGCTGCGTCTGCTCCGCTCGCATTCACCATCTTTGTTTTCTTCTCTATGCATGCGCGGGGGGAGAATCACGGATTCCTTGGGACCTGCCTGTGGCCTGCGTGACGTCGTCCTAATTTGCATGTTGTGTTGATTCGTCCACTCACAAAGTGATTCGTATCCTCACTTGGCAACTGTGTGAAGATTCGTAGTCATAGAAGCGAGAGTTGTATTCACGAAACAATGCCCTCACAAGAAAAAAAGTCAAACCCTCACAATTTTTATTCGTACTCACAAGAAAAAAATTCGAACCCTCACAATTTGGATTAGTACTCTCCAGAAAAGAAGTCAAACCCTCACAATTTTGATTTGTACTCACAAATTATTACTATTAAAGATACGAATCGTTAATCACGCATATGCCTTTTTGACGGCTATCTTACTCCATTTTCATTTTATAGGTTTTTTGATCTGAAAAATGAAAAGAGTTGTCATTTTATATTTTATCAATAAATTTGGGAGAAATTAGGAAATAAGTGACTTTATGAATAACGCCCCTTTTTAATGAGGAAAATGGCTACGCCCCCTACCGTTCTATCCTTGTTCGGTCGGAGTCACTGGGGGGACCGATTACAAACTCTCCATCAAATCCTT
This sequence comes from Filicampus tigris, assembly GCF_054856515.1. Classification (NCBI taxonomy): domain Eukaryota; kingdom Metazoa; phylum Chordata; class Actinopteri; order Syngnathiformes; family Syngnathidae; genus Filicampus; species Filicampus tigris. The sequence goes on along the minus strand of NC_141225.1, from coordinate 1,821,806 downwards.
GTACTGTCATTGCTTATAATGTCCAAAAACGGTGATCAATTGGCACCAAAATCTATGCGGACATCCCTACTAATGACCACTTTAACATATCAAAAGGATTTACTTCTCCGTGGCTGATTTTTATGAGAATTAAATGTGGAAGTGAACAGAGCTACATAGATTTATGCTAAGACGAGTGCACACTGCTTCTGTGCTAAAAAAATCCCAAAACAAAAAAAAAAGACGAGGCATTAAACACCAGTCAGGATATTTACACAGACTGTGGGAATGAGTAGACGTGCACATTTATTTGGGTGAGGAATGGCCCATTTCAACCTACAACACACCGTCCAATTTGGAACGTAACAGCCGAAACGGTACGTTCCAACGAGGCCACACTTGGCTGTGCAGTCAGCGTCCTTGCTGAAACTTTTTGTTCACTGAACATTGACGCTTGTTCGATGAGGCCTTACCTCACTCTCACGCCGCTTCACTCACACCGAAGCTGGCGGTTGCAAGCGGTGTTGGACAACGCACGCGACTGCTTGGTAAGCAACCCCGCGACATGAAGACACAGGCTGGGCGGACAGTGAGGAGCTAATGTGCTAACGCCTTTTGTTTTAACGGCCTGAAGCTAATTGTTTCTATTAGCCGTGCCATTACCCTACTGTTAGCCGGGGAGGGAAGGGACTGCAGTCAAGCTATCATGCTTTTGTTTTTCCGTGGTAAAGCTATCCGCTCCTACGTTTTTGAGTGCGTGCGTAGTCTAAACCTTACACTAAATGCTTTTCCGCATGTCGCAACTGTGCACAAAATACAGTACACAATGCATCACTTCCCTCACGTTCGAACTGCCATAAAAAACATTCCTCCAATAAGTAGAAACTAATTCCAGTGGATTCTTCTTCCTGGTGGCCGATACTATCAGCATACAAAGTTTGGACAGTTTTACTGTACAGTTTTTAAAGAAATTACAGGCAAAGTCTGCACAAAATACAGTACATACAGTACAAAAATCATAATTTCCATCAAGTTTGGACTGCCATAAAAAAAAAAAACATTCCTCCAATAAGTAGAAACTCATTCCAGTGGTGTCAGGGTTCCGGGAGGACCCGGAACCAAAGCAGACTCTAAAAGAGTGGACTCAGATGGTGTTTTGAGCAAAAAGGGTTTATGATAAATAAATGTTAAAATATGCAAGACCGACAAAGTGCAACTAATCCGCAATCGCCCGATTGCGAGCTGCAGTACGTGACAGGGCGGCCCTGGTCTCCCTCCAAACCTGACGGGCCCGCCGCAAGTGGTGCTCAATGGACGGAACCACAACCAGCCTCTCCTGTGACGGGAACAACGGAGACTGGTACCCGTAGGCGGCCATGAAAGATGAACGCCCCGTGGCTGACAAGACCAGCGTGTTGTGTGCATATTCCACCCAAGGTAGACGGGTGGCCCATGACGTGGGCCGACTCAGGCATACACACCTGAGTGCAGACTCTAGGTCCTGATTCGCCCTTTCGGATTGACCATTTGATTGAGGGTGGTATCCAGAAGACAAACTGGCGGTGGCTCCCATGGCACGGCAGAAACGTCTCCACACCTGGGAGACGAATTGGGGACCCCGGTTCGATACTATGTCAACTGGGATCCCGTGCAAGCGAAAGACATGGCTGACTAGCAGGTCGGCGGTCTCAAGAGCAGATGGTAACTTAGGCAGAGCAACAAAGTGAGCAGACTTGGAAAAACGGTCAACAATGCTGAGTATGACAGACATGCCTTGGGATGAAGGAAGGCCAGTGACAAAGTCCATAGAGATGTGGGATCAAGGTCGCGGTGGAACCGGTAAAGGCTGCAGTAACTCCGCCGGTGGTTGGCGGGAAGATTTGCTGCAGGCGCAGGCAGAGCAGGCCTTGACGAAATCCAAGACATCCGTCTTAAGCTCCGGCCACCAAAATCGCTGTGAGATAAGACGACACGTGCGGTCCACCCTGGGATGGCACGCCACCTTTGATGTATGCCCCCACCATAACACATCGGAGTTGCGGGGGCACAAACAGTCTACCCACGGGACATTCAGCTGGTACTGTCGTCCCTCCTTGCGCCTCCTGGATTCTCCGCTCCACAATCAACGCACCACAATCACGGTTACCCACGTCGTAATTGGCTTCCGCGGGGCTGAGTCGACGAGTAGCGCCCTCTGGCTATAGCCCTTGATGAACCTTCGATAAAAATTGGCGAAACCCAGAAAGCGTTGCAATTGTTTTCTGGTGGTGGGTGTAGGCCAATCCACCACCGCTTGGACTTTAGCCAGGTCTGCTCTAAGCTGACCCTCCTCGACAAATGAACCCAAGAAATTGAACTGACTCGACGTGAAATTCACACTTCTCAGCCTTCACGAACAGACGATTTTCTAACAACCGCTGTAAAATGATCCGAACATGTTGCTGGTGTTCTTGGAGGTTACGAGAAAAAATCAAAATGTCATCTAAATAGACAAAACAAAAAACGTTTAGGACGTCTCTGAGCACATCATTAATCAAACTCTGGAAGACAGCGGGGGTTAAACCGAACGTAATGACCAGGTACTCGAAGTGCCCTAAAGGAGTCTTGAAGGCAGTTTTCCACTCATCCCCCTCCTTAATGCAACCAGATGGTAAGCGCTACGTAAATCGAGTTTAGTAAAAACCGTAGCGGACTGAAGAGAGGCAAAAATGGAATCCATTAAAGGCAGCGGGTACTTGTTCTTAACGGTGATTTCATTAAGACCATGATAGTCTACACATAGTTGTAGGGTCTTGTCCTTCTTATCTATAAAGAAAAACCCCAACCCTAATGGGGACTTGGAGTGCCTGATAAGACCAGCTGCGAGCAAATCGTCAATATATTCTTTCAAGGCTTGCTGTTCGGGCTGCGATATCTGATATAAGCGGGTTGTAGGCAGTGGTGAGTTGGGTATTATATCAATTGCACAGTCATAGGGTCGGTGGGGAGGGAACGATTGTGTGCGCTCCTTGCTAAATACCCGACGTAGGTCATGATATATCTCGGGAATGTTGTCGAGACAAATCTCCTCCACTGTAATTTCCCGGGAAGGTTTACTGCCCTCCACAGCCGACCTCAGGCAGTGAGCATAACAAAAGGAACTCCAATTTACAATGGCAGGGCGGACCCATGAGATGACCGGGTTGTGGGTCTTAAACCATGGTAATCCTAAAACTACTGGTGCGGCTCGTATGGGCATGACGAAAACCTCACCCTGATCTCGGCGGTCACTGCTGGGCGGAGTGGCTGACTCACAGTTGCCCATGCAAGTAGATGGCTCGGCTCGGCGTGGAGGTCTGGTTGGGCATGTGGGGACGCGATGACCCTGCTGACCACAGTAGAAGCAGGCATGCGCGTGGAACCGTCGCTGTCTCTCCATCAGTCCGAGAGGTCCTCCTCCTAGCTGCATCGGTTCCTCAACCGTTGTGGCCGACCCTGAAATTGTGTGGCGCTCGGGATGGCGGGATTACGCAGTCTCATGGGTCGAAGGCATCTGGTCGATATGGAAGGACCTTGGCTGAGCATGGAGCTGCTCCCCTCCACGCTCCCAGTGTCTCTCTTGAAGGCGGTTGTCCAGTCTAATGGCAAGACTGATGAGTTCCTACAAAGTCGTGGTATCATCATGCATGGCCAGTTTATTTTTCAGAGAGGAACTCAAGCCACGGCGGAAGATGGCACGTAACGTACAGTCACCAACCACTCTCCGCCGCCAAGATACGGAAGGCAATGGAATAGTCAGCAACTGACCGAGTACGCTGATAACAGTCCAATAACTGACCTCCGGCCTCCTTCCCACATACTGGATGGTGGAACACCCGCCGAAACTCAGCAAGGAAGCCCGGGAAGGAAGACCGAAGTTCAGGACGGGAATTACTCATGGCCATGGCCCAAGAACTAGCCTGGCCAGTCAATAAACTAATCATGAAAGCCACCTTGGTGCTATCCTGGGCGTAAGTAAAGGGCTGCTGATCAAAGATTAGACTGCAATGATGTATAAATTCACCGCACAACCCAGGACCCCACCATAACGAGATGGGTGAGGTACGGAGGGCTCGCGGTTCCCACCCATGGGTGGGTACACCCTGGTAGGAGATGTGGGTGACGTGAATGTAGGCACAGCTTGGGGGCTTGGCTGCTCTACCCGCGTCCCTAACTCTCCTAGCCGGTTGTTTAGCAGGGCGACAGTGCCGCAGAGCTCTGTCACCAGCTGTCCTTGGCTGGCCAGTGCTTTCATAAACCAATCCGAGTCCACAGAGTCCATGGTCGGATTATTCTGTCAGGGTTCCGGGAGGACCCGGAACCAAAGCAGACTCTAAAAGCATGGACTCAGATGGTGTTTTGAGCAAAAAGGGTTTATTAGACAAAAATACGCAAGACCGACAAAGTGCAACTAAAGGCGCTGGTATGATAAAACCATGAAAACGAGAACAACCAAAAATGCTTGCAAGAGGCAAGGAAAGAAATAACGAAAATTGCTTGTCGTAAAAAGACAAGATCACACCAATTCCAAAAAGTTGAACCGAGGGTAGCTTTAATAACACAAGATACAATACTTACTATGGCGAAAAACTTGAGGCAACAAAAGGAGCAAAATGCATGGCGAAAACATGAGTGGACATCTAGAAAATTCAATACTTGGTGCTATGGTCATGAGCAAGCAGAGGATCCACCTACTGCCCCTAATGGAGCAACCGGGAACAACAAAAACAAAACATGATCACAACAAGAACAGACCATGACAAGTGGATTCTTCTTCCTCGTGGCCCATACTATCAGCATGCAAAGTTTGGACAGTTTTACTGTACAGTTTTAAAAAAAAGAGGCAAGGACTGCACAAAATAGAGTACAGACAGTACAGAAATCATCACTTCCCTCAAGTTTGAACTGCCATAAAAACCATTCCTCCAATAAGTAGAAAATCACTCTAGTGGATTCTTGTTCCTGGTGGCCCATACTATCATCATGGGAAGTTTGGGCTGATTTTACTGTACAGTTTTTTCAAATATTAGAGGCAAAGTCTGTGCAAGATACAGTACATACAGTACAGAAATCATTCCCTTCATGTTTGAACTGCCATAAGAACCAGTCCTCCAGTAAGTAGAAAATATTGCAGTCGAGTATTGTTCCTGTAAAGGAATACTATCATGTGAAGTTTGGACTGATTTTACAGTACAGTTTTAAAAAAAAATTGAGGCAAAATCTGCACAAAATACAGTACATAAAGTACAGAAATCATCATTTCCCTTGGGTTTGAAGTGATATAAAAACCGTTTCTCCAATAAGTAGAAAATCACTCCAGTGGATTCTTGTTCCTGGTGGCCCATACTATCATCATGGGTAGTTTGGGCTGATTTCACAGTACATATAAAAAAAAAAATAGAGGCAAAAGTCTGCACAAAATACAGTACATACAGTACAGAAATCATCCCCCTCAAGTTTGAACTGCCATAAAAACAATTCCTCCAATAAGTAGAAAATCATTCCAGTGGATTCTTCTTCCTGGATGCCCATACTACCACCATGTGAAATTTGGACTGATTTTACAGTACAGTTTTTTCCAAAAATTAGAGGCAAAGTCTGCGCAAAATACAATATATACAATACAGAAATCCAGAGCTGGGCACTTGACCCTTTTTTGCCCGTCCGGCCGCGACCATCCACCCTTGACGTGGGTACCATTCCGGCCACAACCCCCCCCAAAAAATTCATAAAAATGATCACCCCCCCGCCCGTTTCGTCCGCCCCCCCCCCCCCCCCCCCCCCAAAAAAAAGTGTCCGTGATTGACGCCGCCGTGACAGAGATGCTAATGGCAGAGGCTTTTTAAGGATCATTAGCTGGCTAATTTGCTATTCGAACCCGTTGTGGACACGCTTCAAAATGCGCCACTAGTACTTTACTACTCACCCAATTGTGTGTGCTTACTTCCATTGTGAGCCCTGGGGTTAGTTTTGTTGTATAATTATTTGGGTCCAACAGATGGCCAGAAGGGCGGCACGGTGGCCGACTGCTTAGCACGTCCGCCTCACAGTTCAGAGGTCGTGGGTTCGATCCCGGCTCCGGCCTCCCTGTGTGGAGTTTGCATGTTCTCCCCGTGCCTGCGTGGGTTTCCTCCGGGTACTCCGGTTTCCTCCCACATTCCAAAAACATGCAATTGCCTCTAGGTGTGATTGTGAGTGCGGATGTTTGTCTCTGTGTGCCCTGCGATTGGCTGGCAACCAATTCAGGGTGTCCCCCGCCTACTGCCCGAAGACAGCTGGGATAGGCTCCAGCACGCCCGCGACCCTTGTGAGGATAAGCGGTATGGATAATGAATGAATGAAAGATGGCCAGAAGTCACATTCAACAAGTTACTTATTTATTTTCCACACTTCCCTTTGTTCACGGCCTTCAAAATAAAAGCATACCAGCAAACCACTATACACAGCAGGTTTGCTACGGCATGTTTACGGAAGTCGGAAAGACACCAGAAGAAGTGCATGAACTCCACCTTGATGTGCCAGCATCATACTTGAGTGCTGCGCGCAGCCAGAGCTGGACACTTGACCTGGGTACCCTTCCAGCCGCGACCCCTCGGCCATATTCATAAACATTGTCGGCCCAGGCCCTGTTCCAACCCGCGCCCCTGAAAAAAAAAGGAAGAGGTTTATTTAAAGACAATTTGCTGGCTAACTTACTACTCAAACCCGCTGTGGACACGCTTCAGATGCGCACTTACTCACGTACTTATGCAGCTGCGTGTACTTACTTCCATTGCGAGCCCTGGGGTTGGTTTTGTCGTATTGAATAATTATTTGGGTCCAACAGACGACAAGTCTGCAAGGATTGAACAAGTTACTTATTTTTCCACACGTCCCCTCCTTCACTCTTCCCGGCCTTCAAAATAAAAGCATGCCAGCAAACCACTACACATCAGTTTTGCTACGGCGTATTTCCGGAAGTAGGAAAGTGCATGATGGTCTTATTATTATAAAAGCATTTGATAACATTACAGAATTTTGAACCAAATCCAAATAAGTGCAAGACTTTAAACAGATATTGGTGTTCTAATGAATCAAATGCCTTGTAGAAATCAAGGAACAGCATAAATCCTTCATCCTCAATTAGGTGGCTATAAACCAAAAAATCCTGAACTAACCTGATATTGTGTGTAGATCTGTTGTTCATAAAACCAGATTGACACTCACTAATAACATGGTCCAGGACTCCTTTAAGTCCATCCATCCATCATCTATACCCCTTGTCCTCACAAGGGTCGCGGGTGTGCTGTAGCCTATCCCAGCTGTCATCGGGCAACAGGCAGGGGACACCCCGTTGCCAGCCAATCGCAGGGCACACAGAGACAAACAAACAAACACACACACTCACAATCACACCTAGGGGCAATTTAGAGTGCCTAATCAACTCACCATGCATGTTTTTGGAATGTGGGAGGAAACCGGAGTACCCGGAGAAAATCCACACAGACACGGGCAGAACATGCAAACTCCACACAGGAAGGCCGGTGCCGGGATCGAACCCACAACCTCTGAACTGTGAGGCGGACGCCCTTTAAGTCTGATAGTGTAAATATAAGTTAGTATTTTATAACCATTGTTTAGGAGCGTGATTGGACCATAACTATCCAAAAGCATTTTGTCTTTTCCTGCCTTTGGAATTAGTGTGATGACACCTTGTTTTGTGGTAGCTGGCAACGACAAGTTAGGAATTGTTTCTTTAAAAACCCATAAGAGAATAATTCTGAGTGAAGGCCAAAATGTTTGTAAAAATTAGAAGTTAGTCCATCTGATCCAGGAGATTTATCTAGTTTTAAATATGTGACAGCTTTGTCTAATTCTTCAATTGTAAAGTTTTTATCACAATTATCTCTCATGTCATTATCAATTTGAGGGGTGAGATCTTTAATTTGATCTAGAAAGATATCAGCAGCTTCTTCAGAAAATGCTGAGTTATACAAGTCTTGGTAGAACTTACTTATTTCTTTAGCTATTAATATTGGATTGGTGCATTCTTGCTTATTTATCAATAAACATCTAATGGAGTAATGTTCTTGACGCTTCTTTTCTAACATACAGAAATCTGCCGAATTTTTTCCTCCTTCTTCAATCCATTTGGACCTCGACCGAATATATGCTCCTCGAGCTTTATGTTCATAAAGGCGATCCAATTGAGATTGTAATGGTACAAGTTTTGTTTTATCATTTTCTGTTGGAGTCGTGCAACTAGTAATCAAGAGTATTTCCTTCACCACTTTTTCCTCTCTCAAGTTATTTTGTTTCTTCGTATTTTTACAAAAGGATATTGAGTGTTGACAAATTTTATATTTAAAAAATTGCCATTTTGTAGTGTATGAGGTTAAAGTGTTATCCTGTAAAGTATTTTGAACAAGGTCCTCAACATTTTTACAATAGTTTTCATGTTTTAAAAGGCTGGAATTAAATTTCCAGTAGCCTTTCTTTCTGTTAGGCTGTAATTGCAGTGAAATTAGTAAATTTACACAACAGTGGTCAGTAAGTGGTGCAGGGAATATTTTACTCTTTGTTGTGTGACTAGGCATTGTTGTCGCTAATAACCAGAAATCCAAATGAGATTTTATACTTGCATTTGGTTTGAACCAAGAAAATTGTTTTTTATTTGGGTATTTGTCTCGCCAAGGTTCATGGAGGAATAAATCATAACAGAACTGAACCAAGTTATTGTTAGGTTTTGTACTTGAGAATCTACTTGGTGGCCTGTCAATCCATTCATCGAGGACCATGTTCCAATCACCACCCAAAATTATATTCTCTGTAGCAAAACAACCTTTAAGTTTAATCACATTATCTTTTATTTCTTCTGATAAGCTTTTGTTTTGTGATGGGTTACAATAACCGTATACATTGCCCAAGATTACTTAGTTATTTTCAAATGTTAAGACTGAAAGAATCCAGTGATCATCACAGCTGTAGATCATTGTTGCAATTTCCCTGTGAAGTCTTTAAAGAGAATTGCTACACCTGCAAACCTGTATGTACCATGTGAAAAGATAATTTTATCTCCCCACTGAGTGGTCCAAAAGTTAACATCAGTCTCATTTGAGTGTGTTTCCTGGAGGAAAACGTAATGTGGATTTTTGTTTTTGCAATAGAGAAATATTGCTCATCTTTTTAAATTGTCTCTCTGGCCTCTGGCGTTGAGTGACAGCAATTTAAGAGTAAAGGACATAACACTGAAAAAGGAAAAACAAAATAAAAGGAAAAAGAAAGTTACAAAAATTGAAATTAAGTAATGTCATGTCATCTTCCAAACCGCTTATCCTATATAGGGTCGCGGGGAGTTGCTGGAGCCTATCCCAGCCGCCAATGGGCGAAGGCAGACTACACCCCGAACTGGTCGCCAGCCAGTCACAGGGCACACATAGACACTGTCACTGAGCGGGAATCGATCCCACGCTGCCCGCACACAACTCAGGCGTGTGTACCACTACACTATCAGCGGACAAAATTAAGTAATATATAAGGTAATTATTAGGTTTCACCACTGGAGTGAGTTGAGTCCCATTTAAACATTCAAGATAAACCTCAGGATTAACCAAGAATTAACATAGCTTCTTATTCCTTTTGCTTACGAAAAAAAGATTTTGTTTACCCACCCTTTAACTTGTCTTGGACTATGTCATACATAATCTTGACATTAATTAAATTGAAGTAACTATTGGAAGTGTAATCAACAACACGCAACATAATACACAACATTAAATATGCGTAATTTCTAACTAAGTCCCAAAAAAGAAAAAGGAGGTCATGATGGTTGAAAATAGATTCAAGTCTTCACTATGCGATCATCAATAACTGCTTTACCAGTCGCCCTGGCTTGCTGGATTTTCGGCCAAAGCTGTTCCTTCGTCAGACGATCTTCTTTGATGAAATCCTGAGAGAAGTGGACACTTTGCTCTTTGCAGATGAGGAAATTCTTTGTCGCTTTCCATGCTATATCCCGATGACTTCTTTTCACAAATTGCACGATGACCTGCCGGCTTCATCCGTCTTTCTTTCACATGCGGTGGACTGAATCAACGATTTTTTCAATATTCTCCTTCACCAGGGGGATGATTTTGAGAAGTAGTTGCTCAGTTTTCTCTCTGACGTCTTCACCCTTATGTTCTTTCAGGCCCGCAAGTTTCAGGTTTCGGCAGCGTTTGTGTCTTTCAATCTCTCACAGTCTTTCTTTCAATGTCACATTTTCTTATTTCATTTCTGTATGTTCGCGTTCCATTATTTCCTATTTGGATTGGCATTCAGCAATTCCAATTGTGTTCATCTCGACTCGTTGCATCATGTTAGCAAACATCTCAGAGCTCTCTTTCAATTGCTGTCCAAAGTCTTCCACCTTGCCGTCTAGAATTTTTCGTGTGCCCTGGTCGCCATCTTGCCAAGCCTCCCGGAGCTATCAACTGTTTGACGGAAGTGATCGAAACGGCCATTTGACGTCCATTCAGGGTGACCAGAGGGTTGTAGAGCCACAAAAGCTTATAAAGCGTGGGCCCGGAGAGTTCTAGAGCCACGAAAGGTTATAAAGCGTGGGCCCGGAAAAAGCGGGATGTTGGTTCTGAGTGTCTATGCCATTGGGTTAGAAAGTTGTGGACAAAAGACGTCCTCCACTTGGAAATTTATGGAGTAAGATCACTGTCAAAAAGGCACATGCGTGATTAACGGTTCGTATCCGTAATAGTAATAATTTGCGAGTACAAATTAAAATTGTGAGGGTTTGACGTCTTTTCTTGAGAGTACGAATCAAAATTGTGAGGGTTCGAATTTTTTTCTTGTGAGTACGAATCAAAATTGTGAGGGTTTGACTTCTTTTCTTGTGAGTATGAATAAAAACTGTGAAGTGCCATTGTTTTGTGAATACAACTCTCGCTTGTGTGCGGGCAGCGTGGGATGGATTCCCGCTCAGTGACAGTGTCTATGTGTGCCCTGCGACTGGCTGGCGACCAGTTCGGGGTGTAGTCTGCCTTCGCCCATTGACGGCTGGGATAGGCTCCAGCAACTCCCCGCGACCCTATATAGGATAAGCGGTTTGGAAGATGACATGACATGACAACTCTCGCTTCTACGACTACGCTTCTTCACTACGCACGAATTGCCAGCTAAGGATACGAATCACTTTGTAAGAGGACGAATCTGCACAACATGCAAATTAGGATGACGTCACGCAGGAACACAGGCAGGTCCCAAGGGGAGCTAATCGATCCACGATTCCTCTCCCCGCGCATGGCTGGATAGGAAAGCAAAGATGGCGAGCGGGTCGGACGGCGCTTCCAGGTGCTCAGGAGAAGCATCTTCACAGCAGGTGAAGTTAGCAACGTGTATATCAAATTTATTAATATGTATTTCATAAAGTCGTTCCGTCTCAAATAATAGCTTTGGACTCAGGCTTACGGCGATAGATTGCAATCTAATGATGCGTTTCACTGTTAGCATTAGTACTTGGCTAATGTAGCTCTGTTTTCAACGTGTCTATGTACCCACAATTTATCACGTCGACAAAAATGTATTGTATGGATACTGTTAAAAGCTCTTGCTAATTTGGTTGCTCCATTTTTATTGATTAATTAAGTATTCTCACAGAACTAAAAAAAACAAGTAGTGTTTAATGCAAAAGAAAAAAACGCTGCGCATAATTTCTCTTAATATATGCACACACATCAGCTTCATCGGAGTTGGCTTTAATGCAGGTGACTTAACATTAAAGCAGGGCTGACTGGGAGTTCATTCTACGTCTCCTCTGTAACTCTGGCATATCCAAACCACCAGCAGCCTTCATTGGTACCTAGTTGTAGAACAGTTGAGTCTATATCTAGTATGCATAATAAGAGAAAATTATGAAGCCGCCCCATGGAGCAAACTTGTGATTGTGTAATCCTAGAAAAATATATGAAATATCACTGTGTGTTTTACATGCATCAAATTATAGTTTGTCAGTACACTGAAAAGAAAAAAACATTGAATTTACTCAATTTTATTTTGACAAGTGGTTACATCTGTGTTGTATGGCAGGCGAGTGGTGGTAGGACCCAAGAGCAGACCGATGTAAAAGTAACAAATAAAGTTTATTAAACAGAGAATCAAAGTAACAAAGACCCGGGAAAGAGTTCTCAAAAACAAATTAACTAAAATTCACTTGTACACACTAGGGGTAATTTCAAAGTGCAACAGAGAAAAAACTACACACAAGGGAACAACTCGAGCTCTTGATTTGTCAGCCGAAGGTGAATACAACCTGTTCGTTTGCAAGAGACAAGACGTTGTGGCAGGGCGGCACGGTGGCCGACTGGTTAGCACGTCCGCCTCACAGTTCAGAGGTCGTGGGTTCGATCCCGGCTCCGGCCTCCCTGCGTGGAGTTTGCATGTTCTCCCCCGTGCCTGCGTGGGTTTCCTCCGGGTACTCCGGTTTCCTCCCACATTCCAAAAACATGCATGGTAAGTTGATTGTCTAAATTGCCCCTAAGTGTGATTGTGAGTGCGGATGTTTGTCTCTGTGTGCCCTGCGATTGGCTGGCAACCAATTCAGGGTGTCCCCTGCCTACTGCCCAAAGACAGCTGGGATAGGCCCGCGACCCTTGTGAGGATAAGCGGTATGGATAATGAATTAATGAATGAATGAAGACGTTCTGACGAGGAGTAGAGATTTGACCGGAGGCTAAATACTGGATGAGTGATGAAGAACAGGTGTGAGCTCAGCACACCTGTGCATGCCCGGTCCTGAAAAGAAAAACAGAAACCAGCACAGGAAAGGGAACTGCAAATCCTTCAAAATAAAAGGGAACAGCAGACAACTATAACAATCTTCATCTTCCAAACCGCTTATCCTATATAGGGTCGCGGGGAGTTGCTGGAGCCTATCCCAGCCGTCAATGGGCGAAGGCAGACTACACCCCGAACTGGTCGCCAGTCAGTCACAGGGCAACTATAACAATCTGAATCCTATTAACAATGATCTCTTTTTCTTTTGTAGTTTCTTCATTCTGACATACCTGTCAACTTGTACGTTTTCCCTGTAGTTCATACGTTTTTGATCATTTCAAATTGTGTACGCCGTATAACAATTTTTGTACGGGAGAAAAAAATTAATTAAAAACTTGTTTTTGGTTAGACCGATCTCGTTTTGCCTATTTCGGCTCTAATCCGGAGTGTCCATTAGTGATTCCAACTGCAAGCTTCGGTCGACTTTCACGAGCAAAGTCCCCCCCCCACCCCAAACTAAAAATAGATACTGTGTAAGATTATATACAGATTATATAGACTGTGTAAGATTATATACAGAAAATCAGATTTCAACTGATTGAAACTGATGTACATAAATACAATTTCACACACAAAAAGTGTTGCCTGTTCATAGCGTCCAATGATATTGGATAATAAATATTATGCCTACAAATAATATACTCGGTGAAATAATTTATGTCTATTATACTCTGATGTGTTGTACATTTATGCAGTTTAGTACTCATGATTTTGTCAAGCATTTTAATTTCTATGTTGTAATTTTCTCGTGGCTCTGTTTCAATCTCCACGTCGTCATTGACATCGTCCCCCAAGTCAGGCGGTCCATCTGAGGGCATGTGTTCATCGTCGATCTAGATTGTCATCATTGTTTGCCTCCATCTCCAGCTCTGCTGTTATTTCAGACCACTGTGTCTGGATCTCAGCCATCACCAGTGATTTGCAGTTACTTCAAGTCAGCATGCAGGGTCAGTTGTGAACCGTCACCAAAGAGATCATCCTGGACATGACTGTCTAGGCAAAGTATACTGTTTGAGATGGTAACTTCGATAATATGTAATCAAAATAGATTATTCAACTAAATGATAACATCGATAAATGTGGCTCTCAATTAAAAATGTATATTGTTAGCTGCATATAGGCGCTGTCATGTGAAAAAACGTATCTCCATTTTTTTTCCTAATTTTTACATGAATAGTGTTTCCGCTTTACAGACAACGCATTAACATGAAAATTAAAAAAAAATCAAAAATTGGACATGTGTTTTTCACAGGACAGAGGCGATATGCTGTATGTTTAAAAGAAAATGAATTAGTGTTACCCTCATCTTTTTGATCGAATCAATACTGCTACTGTTCTTCAGGCATATGACATGAGCCATCTTGTTGCTACTACTATAAAAGAAAAAAAATGGAAACTAATATTTTCAATTAAAATGTGCACAACTTTGTTGGGTTGTGCATGAAACCTTCAAAATAGATATTCTGACAGTCAATAAGATTTTAGCAGTACAGCATTGTAAACTGGGATTTTTGGGGAGTGTAACTCAAAATCCATTAAATACTTGGTTAATGTGTACTGATATATGATGATTTGCTCTTCTTGTTCATATACAACCAATAAATATATATATAAAAGTACCCCCACCTACAAGTTTGTACCACAAAAACATCAACGAAAATCAATAATTTGTTAGAATATACAATACAATACAATTTTATGAAATATTTATAAAACCTCACAGCCCTTTCATGTCACTACATTTCTATTAAAGATAGCTCAAAGACAATCGGACTCAGTTACATGTCTACAAACTAGAAACAAATTATAGGACATTTTGCTTTAGGTTTTTCTTTTGCATTATACACTACAATGTCCTTGTTTTTGGAGTTCTGTGAGACTACTTAAATTAATAAAGCAACCAATTTCGCAAGAGCTATTAACAGGATCCATAAAAAACATACATTTTTGTTAACGTGCTGAATTGTGGGTACATGTGACCAAACTACAGTATGGTGACAGATACGTTGAACACAGAGCTACATTAGCCAAGTAAGTACTAATGCTAAAAGTGAAACGCATCATTAGATGGCAATCTATCGCCGTAAGCCTGATCCAAAGCTATTATTTGAGACGGAACGACTTTATGAAATACATATTAATAAATTGGATATACACGTTGCTGACTTTAACTGCTGTGAAGATGTGTCTCCTGAGCCACTGGAAGCACCGTCCGATCCGCTCGCGTTCGCCGTCTTTGTTTTCTTATCAACTCATTTGCGGGGAGAGGAATCGCGGATCGGATCTGTGTTCTGCGTGACGTCATCCAAATTTGCATGTTGTGCAGATTCGTCCTCTCACAATGCACAAAGTGATTGTATCCTCAGCTGGCAATTCGTGCGTACTGAAGAAGCGTAGTCGTAGAAGCGAGAGTTGTATTCACAAAACAATGGCACTTCGCAGTTTTTATTCATACTCACAAGAAAAGAAGTCAAACCTTCACAATTTGATTCGTACTCACAAGAAAAAAATTCAAGCCCTCACAATTATGATTCATACTCTCAAGAAAAGACTCAAACCCTCACAATTTTAATTTGTACTCACAAATTATTACTATTACGGATACGAATCGTTAATCACGCATTGCCTTTTGACAGCGATCTTACTCCATAGAAATTAGTAAAATATATAGTACCACATATCCCCAGCAGAGAGCGCACTCTCTGTATAGTTGAAGGTTAGTATTTGGGTGTCAGTCAGTTGATATTTTGTAATTATCAATGTGAAACGTGTTTTTTAAAATGTGACGTCATACGACGGCACATAATTAAAGCCACCATGGAAATAGTTTACCCAAAAAAAGAAAGAAAATAGAAGGCACTATGATGTCGAGAATTCATGTAGACAAGAGTTGAACGTTTAGGTCCACCCACGTTGAGCCACGCCTCGAACTGCGTTCTTCAGGCAGGGTTTATTCCCCCCCCCTCCCCACTTTTTTTTTTTTTAAACTCAGAAAAAAGCTAGAGGCTTGAAGCCGCTCACTCGACTGCCCACCGGACTCCATGTGGGGGGCAACGCAACATCTCAACGGAGATGATGTGGAACTTAACACTTTAATTTTACGAGTGAAGCTGCACCCCTCTCCCTCCGTCGGGTATTTGTGTATACTATACTATTGACAATTGGGTTGTTGAGAAGAATAACTTTGCAAGTCCAAACTGGTCGAGAGTGGAATTTCTGAACTCCAACTTAGAAAACGCGGAGTGACCCTGCTATGAGCACCGGCTTCGGATAGGTTGGATATTACCCGTGAAAACAGCCAACTTCACCACACCACAAAGAGGAGTAGTAAGGCATCATTTGGAGAAGTGGAAGGCGTAGTTGCACACGTCAAGGTGAGTGGCAGTGATCTTTGAAATCCGTCTCTCGCTCTCAAATGAGTTCTTACGTGCATGTATGTTTAATGATATCACTGTACCTAAGTGTCTTGTTGTGACCAATAAATACACTCACGCAACTTTAAAATGTATTTTTATGCAGCTTTGTGAAACGTTTACCTGAGTGGTGCTACTCAAACTCTAAATCATTAAAATTTTTACTTCTGAAGAATTGCCCCAAAGCCGTCAAGTATAAGCTAACACCAAGTTAGCCCGCGGTAGCTAAAACGTTGCCAGCGCTGCTTCTTTGAAGCCAAGTTTATTCACCTCGCCCATAGGCGGCGTCGCCTCAGGCCAGATTGACTTTCTGTTCTTCAAGCTAAAATGAAACGAATACATCGTACGTTTCAAAATCTGTATGCTATGAAAGTGATATTGGTTTTCAATTCACAGCTGGGCTTTCCCCTGTACTTGTCTGTATTTGTATTTACAAACTACATTTTTATTCAGTGCATGGAACCCTGTCGAAATTCTTTAAAGAAATTGTCAAACCCAAAATTTTCTGTACAATAATATGTTCTATGTAGCCCCATTAGTCCAAACACAGTATTCTGATTGCTATTGTGTTTGTGTAATATAAGTAGCAAAA
>NC_141225.1:1700000-1800000 GCF_054856515.1 Filicampus tigris | reverse complement strand
ACTAATGCTAACAGTGAAACGCATCATTAGATTGCAATCTATTGCTGTAAGCCTGAGTCCAAAGCTATTATTTGAGACAGAAAGACGTTCTGAAATACATATTAATAAATTGAATATACACGTTGCTGACTTTACCTGCTGTGAAGATGCGTCTCCTGAGCCGCTGGAAGCGCCGTCCGATCCGCTCGCGTTCGCCATCTTTGTTTTCTTCTCTACGCATGCGCGGGGAGAGGAATCGCGGAACGATTAGCTCCCCTTCGGACCTGCCTGTGTTCTGCGTGATGTTGTGCAGATTCGTCCTCAAAAAAGTGATTCGTCCTAAACTGGCAATTCGTGCGTAGTGAAGATTCGTAGTCATAGAAGCGAGAGTTGTATTCACAAAACAATTGCTCTCACAGTTTACTTTACTTACTTACAAGAAGAGAGCACAATTTTGATTTGTGCTCACAAATTATTACTATTACGGATACGAATCTTTAATCACGGATATGCCTTTTTGACAGCGATCTTACTCCATGGAGGGGGAGGGGCCGGTGACTGATTGGCAGGAGGGAGGAGGTCAGCGAGACAGGCTGTGTAAAAGCACAGAGTAAGCTTGCTGCTTTTTTGAAGAAAAACAAAAGTTTGCGTGTTCTCAGAAAAAAAAAAGTTAAAACATCGCACGTCCTACGATGTGACTATTGCGCATGAGCACATCGCAATCGCGATGTTCAAAAGACACATCGTGCAGGCCTAAGATATAAACATTATATATATACTTTATAGGGCGGCACGGTGGTCGACCAGTTAGCATGTCCGTCTCACACTTGAATCCCTTAAACAACGGGCACTTATCCACAAACGCTGCAGGAAGGCACACAGAGAGGTATCCAAACAATACCCACAAGTATGCTCTAACGACGAAACTTGATAGTGATTTTCTTCTACTCCTCAATGTAACGACACGTATCTTCTTCTACTCTTCATTGTAACTACACATACCTCAATACGAGTACGCACACTGCCCCGAAGTGTCCAAGTCGTGCACAGCTTGAATAATGCTTCCATAAAATATTTTTTTCACAGCCTTAATATTCGATAAATCGTTACATCCCTAGTCTATTAGCTTGACGGGCTGCTGGGAACGTGTGGTATCAGAACCTTTCATCCTTGCCCATCCCCCAAACAAATACAGGCATGTTTTAACAAGTGCCATGACTTGCTTTGTATCTACTATGACATTCATGTTGACAGCGTTGTAATGACCAAGTGAGGAGATGTCAAGGTCAGACAAAGATGGTAATGTTCGCTGAAGTGTTGATTGTAACACAGCTTGGTTAGTGTGGAGGTAAATTTGGTGCAAAAGTAACTTGTACTTGTGCCAAGGAAATTTGTACTTGTAATAAGGAAATGGTAAAAAATTCTATTCGTAGAGAAAACAATTTGAAGGCGTGTGAAAATATTTTGTATCTGGAAAAAAAACATTACCTGGAAAAAAAAAAGTACTGTAAAAAAAAGGAAAATTTGTACCTGTAGAAACGACAACTTGTATGTGTGAAAAACAAAATTCTCTGTGGTAGAAAAAACGACTTGTAGTTGTGGAAATGAAATGTTGTACTTGAAGTAAAGTTTAATTTGTACTTGTGGGGAAATACTGATTTGTACCTGTACGGATGGCAATTTGTAGTTGAAGAAGTCGCCACTTGGGGTCACGAGTGGTTTTTCTGATGCTGTACGCACACGTGACTTTTGCATCACATTTACCGCTACCATGTGCAAAACAGGTTTGTACTTGTAAGACTCACGATTTGTACTTGTACACTTAGAGGCGGGTGCTGGGGGGCGGGGCCAGGTGAAATGCGCCATCTCGACCAATCAAGTGCGACGGATTTGGGCGGCTGAAGCTCAACCTCATTGGTTAACCTTTGTCGCCCAGCGGGAGCGTGCACGCTGGCGAGCTTCATTTTGGTGTTTGATGCTTCAGGGTACGTGGTGTCTTTTACCGTTTTTAGGGTGCCATGCAGGGATAGAATTGCATCTACCGCTGTGAAATACTGCGGTTATAGTACAACAATAGTCAATACGTGTACGCTGGTCCCCTGTGTTGGTTAAAACATTTCTTAAGATGAGTTAGCTGACCAACAAACGGCTAACATAACGCTAAAGTACGTGCCATTCACAGGTGCACGATGCACTCGGTAGTAATTACGGTGTGTGTGCATTGACTTCATATCAATCATGATTGGCCGATTTTCGTGAAAAATGACGTGATCTGAATATTCGATCAAAGCCTTTTATTGCCGATCAAAACATCCGATCACCCGCAGTTTATGCTTGGCTGCCGTGAGACGAAATGGCAAAAAAGTTGATTTGTTTAATACGCGATGACGTCCCTCCGTCCAAAAACATCATTCCCGCCGCCCTGCACGCAACCGCGCGAGCTACATTGACTCCAATTGAAACGCGCCGCCAGAAATGCTCCCTAACGCAGCAGCGCCTCGGCTGCGAGCAGAGGTGAGGGACGCAACACAAGGCTGCGAAGTATGAGCTGCGGGTGATTGGATGTTTTGATCGGCAATAAAAGGCTTTGCAGTGTTTCCCACTCCATTTTATTACTTGGGCGCGCCGTCCAAGAAGTTTTCAAGAGAATTTCATAAAAATATTAAAAAAAAAAAAAAAAAAAAAAAAAAAGATCCCGCGACCGTAGATACCGCATGTAACGTTAATTCGCCGGCAGTGCCACCGCCATTATTGGCATGCTCCTGTGGGCAGGTCCTGCGCCGATCTGGTTAAAAAAAAAAAAAAAAAAAGCTTTGTTCCACTACACGCTGTCGCCAGTACTCCCGTAAGTCATTTCGTTCGTGGCTGCTTGAATGCTAAGCGCTAAGATAGCTTGCCCTGAAGCTGCACAGTCTTTATTTATACTATAAGTCAGTGCAAAGCAGCAACGAGCTGCATGCTGTGCATCATCTCCTCCGACGTGACAAATAAACAACCCCACTAACAAGTAGCGTTTTCACCATGGAGGCGAACGAGGGGTCGCTAAGTGTGCTCATCGCTAAAGTGAAATGCAGAATTGAGAATAGCAAAGTAAGTGCTTAGATGTAAAGTAGACTTTTTACTTAAGCCTGACTAGAATCGCGTAAGCAGTTATGAACAGAAATGTTGTATTGCAATCAACACGAGGGCTAGACAAGCAATTTAGCACACGTTCTAACACCGGCCGGAACTCGCCAATGGCATAAATAACAAATATTCTCGTTGTGATTTTTACACTCACCATTACTGTTAGGACCAAAAGATTCAAATAATACCATGTTATGTATTTCAAACCATACCACTAAGCCCCCAGTCTCTGTTTCAAGCAGTTAAGTCTCTAGCAAAAATATGGGGAAAATATTGACTTACGTACTCTAAATTGGCCCTAGGTGTGATTGTGAGTGCGGATGTTTGTCTCTGTGTGCCCTGCAATTGGCTGGCAACCAGTTCAGGGTGTCCCCCGCCTACTGCCCAAAGACAGCTGGGATAGGCTCCAGCACGCCCCGCGACCCTTGTGAGGAGAAGCGGTACAGATAATGGATGGATGGATATTGACTTACGTTCACAGGCTGAACGGTATGCTTACGTTACATTACGAGAAAGAAAGTTATGGTAATGTTGCGGAGTTAGGACTGTATGTGAATTTGGGGGGATTCACCGGAGCGCCTCATCCACACAGTCACTCGAACCAAAGAGCGTGACCGGACACAGTGATAGGGAACAACGTGGCTTTAATAGCACTCCAATCCATTCCACAGAGCTCAACAACTAGCTCAATCCCGGCGCATACACGACGACGAAGAGGCGCGCATCTGCTGCTAACGGCTAACAGACTCGAAACGTCTCTTGTTAGGACCCTTTTTAGCTGTCCAACAATATGCCCGACATAAATCAACGTAAAGAAAGGACGCAGTAGCTGCCCAAAAACATGCCGGGTGCAAAACACACAAATTAAACGGTAAACCAACGCCTGTATAAACGAAGCACTAATGAGGAATTTACAACAGGTAACATAACTTTAAACTCAGCAAAATGGTTGTAGACGGATTCGATCGCTTTGAAAGTGTGTGTTACGCACGAGTTTCCATGTTTTTTTTTTTTTTGGGAAGAATTTCATTGGCCGTTGAATGCGTCAATCACCAGCTCAGCATGTTTGGTTGTGACTTCAAACACAATTGACGAATCGTCCATATGCAGGTGGTACTATTTAAATACAAATTAAATTTTGCGTCAAGTACAAAATTCATTACAAAAGTCATTTTTTCTACCAAGGAGAATTTTGTTTTTCACACATACAAGTTGTCATTTCTACAGGTACAAATAGGTTTTTTTTTTCAGGTACAAAAGGTTTTTTTTTCAAATAAAAAATTATTTCACACGCCTTCAAATTGTTTTCTCTACGAAGACAATTTTTTTACCATTTCCTTGTTACAAGTACAAATTTCCTTGGTACAAGTACAAGTAAGTTTTGCACCAAATTTACCTCCATAGGTTAGGGCATTGCGATTGGAGCAATGTGGTTGATTTTCCTTTATTTATTTTTTTAAAATCACTACCATGCTTGTCACTACCATGCTTGTCACTACCATGCGCTAGTGTGGTGCTGGAGCCATTTGCAAATGCAGTACGCTATGATTTTTGGCGCAAGCGCGTCAAGTACGGCTGCCACAAACTATTATTTTGCTAGTCAGCTAATCACCAACAGTTATTGCTGAGTTGCACTAATACTATGAAACTACCTATAATTACAAAAAAATACTTGTAAACATATTTCACTTTGTTGGGCACCAAAATCGAAATGAAATCAAATGAGCAAAATTAGGGAGAAGCACTGTGCTAAATAAAACTGCATAATTTAATTTACACATTCAAAATGTGGTATGCACCTGGAATGGAAAAAGAACTTTAAAGATTAGGAGGAACGTGATTTTTTAGCAATCTTTTTTTAGCAAACATTCTACACTACATTGTTACCGTACCACAACAGGACATGCACGGTAGCCTGTGTGTGCTAACTAGGGCTGTTCGATTTCGATTCTCAAAATGCCAGTCAATTTAACTTAATACACACAGAACAATCCATTGGGATTAACAGCCTTTTACTTATAGATTTCAGATCTGTTCTTGCATATACCATCTGAAACGAAATCATCAACATGAGAGAAGGTAGACAGTCAATTCTGTAAACCAAACAGTCTGTCAGCAAGTCATTTTGCCAACCAGCTAGTGACTAGCCTTTCACCTTTCTCCCTGGTCTTACTTAAACATAAATCAATGATTAGTGCAAAACTGTCACTCATTAATACAATGCGTACGGATGCATAGTCATGACCAGAGGTCCGTTGTAGAGGAGAAAAATACATGTGGGGCACACACTACACTACAGATCTATATTTGCCCGATTTATTAACGAAACGCTCACTTGCCTGAGAACATAGCAGAATCGCCGGTAGCGCTGGTGTTGTTGTAGTTTTTCCGGACTGCGCGCTCGTGGGAGGAAGCGGAAATGCAGAGGAAACTACGGTGGCTTGGATGCACCAAAAATAAAAAAATCAAACGTTCCGATTTGAACGTTTTTAACATCGTTTTATCCAGAAAATTTGGTTTCGGTTCAAAATCGCTTAATCGAGCAGCCCTAGTGCTAATTAAACCTAGCTTTCAGAAATGACTGTCCCAATGTGAGAAATGAAATTGGGCATCAACCACAACATGCTTCCTTTTTAGGTGCTCATTTCTCACGGCATTATTAGCTATAAAAGGGACATTTACATCGCATGAAATGCGCTCAGACTCGGTTACTAAAGCTAACTCGGGACCCATCACACCACTTCCTACAATGCTTCTGTTTACATCATGACTGCGCATGTGCGTTGCCATGAAATCATGCAGGCTGTGGAATACGAGGCTTTTTCGATAGAAAAACAGTGGCAAATAATTAGATATATAAATAAATGACACGCCCACTATTAAAATTAACTGTCGCCGATTTTGATTGTTGAAGTTGTCGTTACCGGTGGGCGATATGGGCAAAAAAAAAAAAAAAAATCTAGATATTTTTTCAAAAAACCCTGTAACGATAATTTGATGATATTCTACAAAAAATATTTTAAATCTGCACTTACTTCACAGACCAATTGTGGAGAAACAGCGTTTGTGAACAACATCTCTTTTGAGTTGCTAAATACTAGAGATAGACCGATATGCTTTTTCAGGGCCGATACCGATTATTAGTAGTCAAGGAGGCCGATAACCGATATTTGGAGCCGATATTCATTTTCAGTAAAAAAGAACATTTTGGCATCAAAATCTAAAGAAAAATGTACTCTTAACTTTGTTGCAACGTCTTTAAACATGTTTATTATTGTTTGTTTATTGTTTGTTATTGTTTGTTTATTATTATTATTGTGATATGTTTCAGGTTTACATAATGTAGATTTTTTTTTCTTAATTATTACTTCAAGATTTTTGACATCTCTGTTATAAAATGCTAACAAAAAGTTCAGGGAGCATCCGGGGTTGTCAGCATGTCTTAAAAAGGATAAATGTAGTTTTCTACAGTAAATGAAAATTTCAAAATGACAGAAATGTTAAACTTTCACATATCTTTTGTTGCGATTTCCACAGTTTAAAATTTATTTATCATCGGCCAGCAGACTTTTAAAAAAGGCTGATGCCGATATTCGTAAAAAAGCCAAATATCGGTGCCGATAATCGGCCCGGCCGATAATCGGTCCATCCCTACTAAATACAGTTTCTGCAAAACATAATGATATTCTATGACAAAATTTAACAATGAAGAACAAAAAATTATGTATAGACTTAACATTGATTTTTGGGATTATTTATGTCATTTAAATGTCTGCTGTTATTCCATAATAATGTGACATTTTGAGCTGCAGTAAGTACTGATGTACCACTGCCAATTACTAGAGGAATCAGAATGAGAAAAAGGTGTTAACTACAGCAATCACAATGGGAAAAATGTATTTGATATGTGATGTGTGACGAAGTGTCACCCAGCGAGAGACAAAAAAGACGTCGTCGTGACAACACCCATTCTCGTACATTGGCCACCATATTCAGAATAAAGTGCATTTTCCCACTCATTCATCGCTGTGATATGTAGACTTTATTCATGTTTTGGTGTTTCCTGGCGTCACACTAATTGTAGTTGTAGTTTGTGCTACATGCCTCGGGAATACAGCCTAGTTATGAATGATGCGGACTACAAGTGTGTAAACTGAATGTTAACCGATCATCCAGGATGTCACGTTTGACTTGCTCGCTAAAGTACTGAGTGCACTTGCGTGAGTGTGTGTGTGTGTGTGTGTGCGTTTATATTTGTTGGTTCAACTCGGCGACTGTTTTCTGAGTGTGTGTTTTAAGCTTTTGTTTAGCGTGCTTGCACGGTCGGCAAGTTTTCCTCGTAATCCATATGGCTGGTGGTGCAAAAGAATTGCTCTTCATGGTGAACGTTTTGGCACATTTAACAATGTTATTCCCACTGATGTCAGTCTTTTCAATCCCAAACCATTTACAGACTACGGTCGACGTAGACTTGAGCCTCGCTATAAATCCCCGCTCGACACTCCTCCATGCTTGAAGCTTGTCTGCAGTGCGCACAGAGTCACGTGACCGGGTCCTGCCTGCTGATGCGGTGAATGATTATCACTTCCTCCTCCTCTGCCGTCAATGCACCCCGATTTTCAGCATTTCCTCATACTTTGCGGCCGTTGACTGACTCGGGTCGTTGTGCTTTTAGAAGTAGTATTAACACTCGATATGTAAAATTACACATCGTGAAAGCAAGATTGACGATGATATCGTCGGGTTAGTAAGCTAATCTTGGCAGTTCTAGTGTCAAGTAATTTATCCAATGTGCATATGGTCGCTGTCCTGTGAAAAACACTTTCATGTTAATGCGATGTCTGTAGCGAGGAAACACCATTCACGTAAAAATAAGAAAACTGAAAAAAATGGACATAAGTGTTTTTCACAGGACAGGGATGATATGCAGTTTATTTACAACAGAGGCACAAGAGAGCGGCTACGGTTAACACGGCGTTGCTAATCAATTCTTTTATTTTTTTTACATCTATGCATATTTTAAGCATTTATATCGTTATAAAATCGATTTTCGATTAGATACTCACATCCTACTAATAATGATACTCAAAATGCCATTGGGGGAAAAAAGTAAAAAACCCTTGAAGAGACCACATATGAGGGTCCTAAACATGCATGAAAATTCATGAAACTTGCACACACACCAGGCCTGGCCAAAAAAAAAAAATCAAATTCCAATGTGACAGTAGTCCAAAGTGGCCCAGACTGCGAGGGCCCTTTTAGCTGCTCAAAGCTGTAGTTCATTTTTGAATTTGGGAACTGAACTTTGAACTAGCTCAAATAGAACTTTCCCAACACTGACTCTGTGCGACTGCCAGTATTTCTTTGCTATATTTCTAGAGTGCAATATGTGCGAGAAACGAACAGAGGTCGTGTGAGGGAGTATTTTAAGTATTCTTAGACCCCTTAATACTCTGCCATGTTTTCTTTTAAAATATCAAGTGTATATTTAAAGTATAAATGTACAATTGATCAATTGAATGCAAACTCTAAAATAATCTGTCTTAAAATTAAGGACATTCAATTCTTAAAGTCAATGTCAATCAGAATAATTACTTTTCACACCATAGCAAGAAAATATAAGTTTATCATACCATCCACAGTCATGGTTTAGAATTGTGAAGAATTAACAAATTTGTGTCATTGTGATTTTTATATATGATTTGAATGAATGAGCCATGAACTAGACAATGAGAAAGCAACAGCAAATAAAATGGCATTATCTATTAAATTAAGATCAGCAAAACTTATATTTATTTATAAGATATTTATTTAGACTTGATTATGAGTGTGATGTGCACTGTTCTTAATTTGCGCAAATATTTCATGAAAACCTGACTGTGGTTGGTATGATAAAGAATGGGTTGGTATGATAAAGAATGATGCACACACGTATGCATGGCCACTAGGGGTGTAACAGTACTCTCGGGTGTATTAATACGTTTCGGTATGACATGTTCGGTTCGGTCCACTTGCATTCGGTTCGGTCCACAGCGAGCTTACGCACGGACTGTTGCGTGCGGGAGACGAGAGTGGCGGCACAACTGTGAGAGCCAGAGCTCGAAGGTCCCCGCGTACACTGCGGTCTCCTGTTTGGGAACATTCTGGCTTTCCTGTTCCCCATCGCCGATGGGGAAAGGTGCGTGGATAAGTCCGAAAGTTGTGTGCCGACATTGCCATATGTGATGGGCGGCTAACTTGCGGCTAGCACGTTTAACATGCAGGGCATCATCCGACTGTGAATGTTTGTCAAACGAGGGAGCAAAAACGTCAAACTTAAATAGCCAGGTTTATCATTTTGTAGCATCTTCCAGGAACGTCAGGCGTAGTTTAATTATCACGTTTTTATTAATCAAATCCGACTACAACACAGATAACCCAATTTGTTACAATATGCTGTTGCACATTCAAAGATTTCAATGCCAAAAAGTGTATACAATTCCGTAAAGACTTTTTTATTTTTTTTTCATTATAAAGAGTTTTAATATAGTTAGCAATAATTGTAACTGTTATTGTCTGTATTTTTTTTTTTATCACAAAAAGTGTATATATGTACTGTAATGACAACTTGGCTTTAACTTGAATACTTAGATTTTGCTTTTGCTGCTGAGTGTTTATAGATTTCAGTGTCTTAATAATTTACAAAATTAAGAGATCTTTATTGTTAGTGTATTTTTTGATCATCTTTTCAAAATAAACATATTTAAAAAAAAAACAACATTTTTTTGTACCAAAAATATACCGAACCGAAGTTTCCAAAAAACCGAACCGAAATGTGATTTAGCATACCTTTACACCCCTAATGGCCACCCCTGACTGAATTGTTGTCACCCTGGCCACCCCACTGAACAATTTCTGGCTAGGCCCCTGCATGAGCATACTGGAATTCCTCTCTTTTATGCCGTTTCTTACAAATCTATGTGGGGAATATTTTCTGCAACCGCTCATTGTCTTGTTAAGTGGGCCATCATACCAAATGAGATCCAAATAGATAGCTATTTGGAAATGTCGCAACATGTGTGAACTGTGATCTGCTCAGCAGGGGTCTTGGGCTCTTTTGCTACTATGGCCAGATTAAATACTCAATTTAATTATGTCACCAAGCATTAAGTCACTAACCTTATCAGTATGGTCTGCCTACTTAATGGGGCTCTGTGAGCCACCAGATGCAACAAGATTAGGGACAATATGCTGCTGGTGCAAAACCCGATTTGAGGTACACTCTCCTGCAAAAATATTATATATATATTGAAAGATTTCAATGCCTAAAAAGTGTATACAATTTCATAAAGACTTTTTAAATAGTTTTCATTATAAAAATAATTTTAATATAGTTAGCAATAATTGTAACTGCCATTGTATGTAGTTTTTTTTTATCACAAAAAGTGTATACATGTACTGTAATGACAACTTGTCTTTAACTTGAATACTTGGTGTGTCATTGGCTTTTGCTGATGAGTGTTTAAAGATTTCAGTGTCTTAATAATTTACAAAATTAAGAGATCTTTATTGTTAATGTATTGTTTATTCTGGTGTAAATTCTTAGAATATCACCCAAATGGTTCGCTTTTATTTATTTTTTCTAAAAAATGTACCATTTACTTGTCATCTTTTCAAAATAAACATATTTAAAAAAAAAAAAAAATCAGTTTTTTGTACCGAAAATATACCGAACCGAAGTTTCCCAAAAAAGGAACCGAACCGAAATGTGATTTAGCGTATATATCTATATATATATATATATATATATATATATATATATATATATATATATATATATATATCTGTGTGTATATATATCTGTCTATTTGTGTATATATATATATATATATATATATATATTTTTTTTTTTTTTTAATATATATATATATATATATATATATATATATATTTTTTTTTTATATATATATATATATTTATATATATATTTAGCATGATGCTTTATGAAAACTATTTTATAATGATGTTACCTTGTATTTCCTTTGCTATACTCTTCTGAAAACTGGCATTTCTGACAGTGTGTTTTGGTGGCTGCATTGAGTAAATGTGTGTGACTACGTCTACATGCATTATGTGCATGCGGGAATCTTTTGTAGTGTTAACAGAACCCTGCCTACCAATTCCTTTTTGGAACAAGTCTTGCCCTTGAGCGTAAAACTCAATGTTACTGAAAAAAGCTGTCCCTGTCACAGACACTGAGCCTAACATTTGAGAAGTATCAAATGAGTACATTGTGTGTGTTGGAGTCCTGTAGAACAACATTAAAAGGAAATATTGTGTTTATTTGCAAAGTTCGCAACTATGGCATGTACTGTATGTATTACTGTACAGTGTTAATAATGGTGTCTGGTGTCTTACTAGTAATTTTTTTCTTCTTTTAATAACTACCGTATTTTCCGGACTATAGGTCGCTCCGGAGTACAAATTGCACCAGCCATAAAATGCATAATACAGAAAAAAAAAAACATATGTCGCACTGGAGTATAAATCGCATTTTGGAGGGAAATTGTGTGCTTAATAAACATCATTTCCACCGAGCTACAGTGGTAACATTTAGCTAACATTCACACATGTAGCATACAAGAAAGTTACTTTAAGGTAACTTTAAACTCACCAAAATGGTTTTTAGATCGATTAAATACGTTTTTTATTCACCCATGACCATGTAGAATGTTTCCAAGTCTCCAAAAGTATTTATGTATTCGGTCGTAATTATGTCTTCGTCTCCTCTGAGCTCGGCTTATGTGTGTGGCTGCATGATGCAATACCCCAGCCAGAGGGCAAGAATTTGAGTAGTTGACTTACGTATTTGAACTACATGCCCTCCACCCCAATCCTAATATCCATACGTAGAGCAGCTGTGGCTGCAAACATTTGAGTTATTTGCTGGAATTCATATTTTCCTAAAACTGTGCTTTGACTTTGTCTCTGTTCTAAAGCCATAGCATAAACCGTAGACTCTAAATGTCAAGTAGGATTAAGAGTTTTCCTAATGCCTTGTTCTTATCAAAATCTCAACTCTGAAATGCAAAACAGTATTGTTTAGCTCTGTAAGATGCTGCAGTCACACAATTTCAGCACTCATTTTATTTTGAATGCAAAAAATAAGCAATCCTCTGTAGTTTTTACTCTGTTTTACTGAGCTGTCTGCAGCAGGGTCGGCATTGCAAATGAAAATTTCTTCAAAATGTGAGCAATATTGATGACCCGGTTCTCTCTCTCATCTCCCTGGTATTTTGCATTCTCCTCAGCATGTGTAGTAGTTTAGTAATGACTACTGACTTCTTGAGCACTGCAACTTCCTCTGCATTCAAGACATGTTGTGGTGTCCCTGTGCTCAACAAAAAACATTTGGGAACCTGTTTTCCCACCCAGCAGAAGTCTAGCAGAAGGCACGGTCTAACTGCGCATGGATAGTATTCGTTCTTTTGGTACCTTTGTATTTTCGTAGCTGTGCACAGTTAGAAACAGGCGTTTACATCGTTGTGGGAGTGAACACAGTCGACTTTCTTTCCGCCCAATGGAAGGGGCTCCTCGCATTCCCTTTAAATTCAGCGGAGGATAGTCGCACAGTCTACTTGGAGGAAACTGACTCACAGGAGTCCATGCAGAAGATGGATGCGCGCCACGTACGTTTATAAGGAACTGCAAGAAGATTTCCACTTGCCGTGATTGAGATGGCTAAAAACGAGTGGATTTTGCTGCTTAAGTCATATTGCACAAATTCAATGTTAATCACAATACATTGTTTAGACTAGTAGAGGCACATAGAACATTTTAATGTCAAGAAAATTTGGGGGTTGACTTCGTCTTAACTACAGATTGGTTAATAAATGAGAGGTACAACTTATTTCACGACGGAGCTACTTACAGCAATTATCTAGCTGCACAATTCAGTCAAAACAAACTAGATCAGCTGCTTAATGGTGAATGAGGGTTGACTGAAGTGAGACTGGTACATGTTTTCATGGTTATTTGTTTTTTAGCTGGTTTTCCTGATAATACTGTCATCTCTGTTTTCTGGCTTATGGTACACAGCTTTAATGATGTAGTATTTGATACTACAGAAGCCACAACACCACTTAATGCGTCGTTGTTTTCGGTAGCGTACCATTCCACAGCTGTAGCGTGATACACTCGCACTAGCATGGTTCCCTGTGTGCTTGTTGTCCTCCCCCCGCAGCTTAATGGTAGTACAACAATGCCCTCCCCCATTAGTTGGTTTAATATAGACTAGCGAGGTGGAATAACGGCAAAACATTTCTGCCTGGAACTGGCTTTTATAAAGGAGCTTTTGTCTATCCTGTGCTACTACTATAATACCCTCATCCCCAAGAACAACATGCCTTCCCTCTACAGTTTCACATACTTTTCACTGAACTTGTGTTGTTTAATTAACTTCACTGTACACATAATAGTTCTCTCTCCACTTGTATACTCTGCATATTACACTATCACATATGTAGATTCTATTTAAAATAGATTTGGTTTTTGGTCTGTTAGCTACACATTCACATGTGGTGGTGTGCAGTTCTTGTGTCCCTCGCCTTGTATCCACATAGGGTGGCAAGGTCCTTTTGTTATGTGTCTGTTGTTGGGGAGTAGGCTGAATAGAGCAGCCAACCGGAGAGGAGGATTTGGAGATGGGGAGGGGGAGGGGGGCGCCTGTGTTGAGAGGTGAAGGCATTCCTCAGGGTGAAAATGGAATGTTTAAATGCACAGATTAATCCAGTTCCTGACATAGTTTGGTCTCGTCACTTTTCTTCACACTTCTCTATGATGTCCCAGTTTACAGTACATGCTCTGGGTTAAACTTCAGTTCACCAAACTATCTGCCTCTGAATGGTAGGTGGCAACGATGCTCCTCCCACCTTGTTTAGTTGTGGGTTTTTGAACAACTTTATTTTTTTATCCATTGCTGAGATGAACTGCAAGCTAATTAACTTTAACTTATGGCGCGTTCGGAAATTCACTCTAACACCCGTGCATTACACTGAGAGTGTGTGTGTTTGGAGGGATAGATTGCACTCCGCTCCCATTAATTTCCGAACGCAGGCACCACTTGTGCACCGTGTCCCAAGTCGGAGCGCCTGTGCCTAGCGCCGATTTTGGTGCACTCTAAATAGCCCAACGAAAAATTTGAGCAACACTCCAAGTTTCTGAAGTCGCAGTGAACCAGTGCGTATTCGGAGTTATTTCCTAACGCGCCCGTGATGCGCAATTAACTGAACGACTCACTTCGCCCCTCCCTGCCCTCACAAACACACACAGGATAGAGTTGCAGCACAAACTTGTGAACTGTTTTTAAAAAGATGTTTTTAAACTTAAATATCTAAATAAATTGCTGGGGGTGCTCGACAGACTTCTGACGGGGCCAAAGACCTCCCTAGCCCCGGTGTAGTGCCGTCCATGATCTTGGTGCAGACATGCTAACTTTTTTATATTTAGATGATATACATATTGTTCTTTAGCTTATCAATCCTGGCTTATTTAAAATGAATTTAGCAAGTGCGCTCAATCATACTTTTATCTACATGACATCAGACAACAACATAAGATTGACTTTTGAATCCATCAGCAACAATAGGAGGATCTTCTATGATGACAATTGCAGGGGTTTTGTTTTTTGCTGAGTGTGTTTGGCTTTTCATGGCACACAGGCAAACATGAAAAGTACCATTGTATGATGACTTTTATACGGACAGCTTGTTGCTAAGTGATGACACTGAAAAAAATTGTAGAACTGCTTCATCAGAAACACCCATTTGCCCAAGAATCGAGTCACTCCATGCACATGGGGAAAGCGGACCTCTATGCTGGGAAAAGGGGGTTGCTATGTAACACACAATGTGAATGTTAAGGCATGTTAAAAGTTCAGGACCTTGGCTGAGTGCTGCGAGGAGTGCACAAGTGTAGCATAGTGTTCTAGGATATGAGAAGCTACCAAGCCTTAGGCATGCAAGTGGTAGAGTATTACGACATGATGCTCTTTGAAATGATTCAGTGGGCAATAATATGGTCAAATAAGCAATTAATGGCATTTAATTTCTTTTATCCACAATGAGTTAGTCATGGCTTGAATGAAGAATAGTGCTAATAATGACAAAATATGAAAGAAATGTGGCTACCTAAGGCAATTTAGGCAAAAACAAAAGGCACCATAAATCGAACTTTGTTGTAAAATTTAAAAAGTAGACATTTTGACACCATTACTCTATTTTGGTTAAATAATATAGTACGGTAGTTCAGCATAATCCATGATTAAAAATGTCATACTGTTAATATTGCTGTTTCAATTTTTATTTATTGACAGTAGTACCATGCCCCGTGCTTTCCCATGCATGGGCCCTTAAAGGGTGAGAGAGCAGAAAGAGAGAGTGAGCGAGTTAGAGAGGGCACAAGCTAGTGAAACGCTTGTTTTCCGTTCATTCCTGTAAAGTAAGGGAAACTGGGAATAAGCCCTGAAATGCAGGTATTCCTGACTTTAGCTACCTTCGAGTACCAGACAAAGCTCGGTCATGGGTCCTCAAGTGCAAACTGCCGGCAGAGAGGGTGCCTCTTACATGTGGTTGGACTTCAACTGACCCACCTATTTATCTCATTTCATTGAAAATTAAGAAATGCCCATATTAAGATTACATGTACTTTACTTTTTCAATACAGTGCTCTTGAAAAAAGAGGAAATTAATATTAAGTTTTCATGTACATTTTTTTTTTATGTTCAGATGTTTTATTGCTGAAAATGTGACATAAAAGCTGCATCTTTACATGACAGGGTTGAATATTAAAAAATAGTCCAAATTTACTGACATGTTTACTTCTTACTGAATTGATATCAGAGCATTTAAATCAATATCGATTCGTGAGTTGAAGAATCGAAAGCGAGTTTAATGGCAACCTAAGGCATTGAAATCTAATCCTGAGATTCTTAGTAGGAATGGGTGAGTTCAGAGAGCAGGTATCTGTATTGGGACCCATACCGGCCTTAATTGCTTACTTTATTTGCAATTTTTGTATGTTAATAAGGTTTATATTAATACCTAGAGTGCATTATTAGTGTGTTGCTACCAAAATATATTTAACAAAATTTCTGCATGGCTGACACTAACAGAGCGTTTTTCTCTTTTGAATTCCATCCATTTCTATCCTCTCATATTCCCATTAAGACGCAATTTCTAGTCAACGCCTGAGACCAAGCGCCCGCCACATTTGTTGTTTTAAGAAGAAATAGATCAAAACAAATGTGGAAGAAAAATGGTGAATACGGGAGAAAGCATGGAGCTAGAGGAGCCGTCCGTCTGCACTATATAAATCAGCCGTTTGCATAGTTCATTGTGTATATACTAGTATAATCAGCCGGGAACATTTCAGCACAGCAACATCTATGCGCCCATATGCTTTAGTCGAGGAGCCGGGCTTCAAACGTTTATTAAACATGCTGGAGCCCCGGGCGCATATTAGCAAGACTGCGTTCCCTGTCATATACAATCGCACAAGAGCCGTGGTGGAGCATGAGCTGTCCTCTGCTGTGTCCGAACTCTTAGAACCAAGTTAAGTTACTAGTTGGCAAGTGCTACTTGACTTTACCTGCAACCTCATTCTATCCATACAAGAAAGGGGGGGTTCCTGTGTTTAATTATTATTATTATTATGATTCTTATTATTATTATTAATGCACTAACTAATGCGCACGTTTTTATTCTAGTTTGTGCTTTTATAATGGAATGTTTTTTGGTTTATAGAAAATTGATTTGTAACCTGCTCTATGTTAAAACTAAAAAAAAAAAAAAAAAAAAAAAAAAGCCTAGTCTTATGCATTTGAGACGTATTGCTGTACCGAACGTCACCCCCATACCGAGGTACGTACCAAACCGTGACTTTTGTGAACCGTTACACCCCTAGTATGCACATATTTTGTCCATATTTACAATCTCATTTTTGTCCTACACTGTTTAGGAAGTGTGTGGTCCTACGTGGCCTCTAGGGTTGGGCACCGGGAACTGAGTGGAACCGGGACTAGCACTTCAGTTCTCCCTGAATCGTTCAGGTTTTAAAATATCGGTGCCACATTTCGATTGCTAATCCGTCTTGCGGAGGAAGCCTCAAAAAACAAAGTACCAATAGTGTGCGCAGGGCAAATGACAGACACGAGCGAAGTACAACCAATAGTAAATGTGTGTGCGCCACGCCGGCGAGCAGCAAGTGCAGACAACACATAGACAGCAACGAAGACTACAGGATAATGCTTGCGGGGTGTGATAATTATGGATGTTCGACACAGGTCAAAAGTGTGCCTGCACTTCATACATGGAGTTAGATTGTTCGGTGTTTGACTCTTTGCGTCAACCTAGCGGTGTTCTGAAATTCCTTCCTACCCGTCGAGATGCCCTACCAATGCTTAGTGTGCTTGCGCAAGCATGCTCACAACGCCGATAGTGAGGTGGGGTCGCCAGCTCCGAGTTCGACCCCTCAGCCAAGTGATACGTACCGCACTCCAGTCAGAATCGGGTAAGTATACAAATAAAGTATGTTTAATGCCCATGCAACCCCTATAAAAAGTACAGTTCAGTTTTCAGTTTCACATCGAGCATAAGTTTTTCTTTTTATTTTCACACTTGGCTTGCCCATAATGGGTGTTAGGTAGCATGCTATAAGCTGCATTATTGTATTGTATTTTCTTGAGGTTCTCCAAAATAAAGCTCTCTTGTAGATAATTCAAGCTCATAGGTTTGATATTAATAGATTTGTCAAAAATATTCAGCAAAAAAATATATATCAACAAATATTTGAACCCTCCCTAAAAAAAAAAAGAAGTAAAAAAAAAAAAAAAGGAATCGGAATCGTTCGGAACCAGAATCGAATCGAGGAATCGGAATCAGAATCGCCCAAATTCAAACGTTGCCCTACCTTAATGGCCCCCCAGTAGTGTTGATGGAAAACGTGTGCCCCCTACCAGCATTTAAGTTGCCCATCTCTGTTCTACACGCTTGTGTATTAAACCTCACTGAAGTTATTTAGGTAGCATTACTGTAAATGTACGGCAGCTTGGGCATAAACCTTATATTGTTGTGGTCATATAATTAATTTGTTAAATAATGTTAGAGCATTGCTTACTTCAGCTGTCATTATTCTCACCAGGATGTACAGCATGTCTGCAGTGTTCCGGTAGTATTAGCCTTGGTGTATTGGGGGACATTCCACAGCAGCAAAGTTTGAAGTGGCAGCACATGACCTGATCTGTTTGTGCTCACAATAGCGTGAAATTTGGCAGAACTGTTAGAGATTTGGTGAGATTTCACTGCTATTCAAAGTTGAGACCATGTTTAACAATAGTTACCTTCTCCTCCATTTAACAGAATGTTAATAAACTACAAACTGTACCTCATAGGTATATATGTTTGTCCATTGCAGTGTATATATAAAATAGTGATAGGCGATTATCGGCATCGCCCTTTTTTTTTTTTTTTTTTTTTTTTTTTTTTAAAGGCAGAGAAATTAAAAGCTGGTTTATTTTGACTGGTTGCAGCACGCTCCTCTGTCTTGTCTGCTGTTCGAATGGCTGTGCCTGCATAAGCAGATTGGGCCGCCCACAGCACCATCTGATTGGTTCCTTGTGAGGGGAACAGCCAATCAGCAGTAAAGCTGCCTGTCACACGCACGACAGGAGAAATCCAGTGTGCAGTAAAAGGTAATGCAACAGACTTTGCCGAAATTTTAATAAATGTCAGTGTACTATAACTCACAACCACTTCTAACATTACTATGAGCCCTTTAATGTCATATAAACACAAGGGCAGTTCTGCTCGCCACAGTAAGCTGCCTTGCCTTGAGGCTAAAGCTAACTGCTCCCTCATTGTCACAATGCAGAGGTAATTTGCTTTGTGAACGACATGGCTCCGGAAAGAAGTAAAGTTGCTGATAATATTGATAGGGAAATTGTGATAAAAGAAGTGAGCAAATGCCAGTGTGTGTGTGTGTCTGTGTGTATGTGTGTGTAAGCCACATGTCATGAAAAGCTAAACTCAATTTACTTTTATTTATAGAGCACTTTAAAACAACCACCCCTCCAAACAAAGTGCTGTACATGCTGCAAAAATGAACGGCAAAGTACTGCAAGTGCAAGTCTTAGAAACATTTAGAGCAAAAAATTTCACTTTTTCTACTTCCACAGAAAGTAAGAATGACGGAGACGGTGACTTGATATGAGACACACAAGAGTGACAGAACACCCACAAAAGCAATGGAGGGAAGAAGTCTTGTTGATGAGATGTTTATTTTTCTGGCTAGTAGCTGCACTGAGGATGCACTTTTCTGTTTTTGAAACAAAGATGTATGAAAGAAACATTTAAGTTATAGTGGATTTTTAGAAAACTATTTACTGTCGTAGCACGTCCACCTCACAGTTCAGAGGTCGTGGGTTCGAACCCGGCCCTGGCCTCCCGGTGTGGAGTTTGCATGTTCTCCCCGTGCCTGCGTGGGTTTTCTCCGGGTACTCCGGTTTCCTCCCACATTCCAAAAACATGCATGGTAAATTGATTGGACTCTCTAAATTGCCCCGAGGTGTGATTGTGAGTGCGGATGTTTGTCTCTGTGTGCCCTGCGATTGGCTGGCAACCAATTCAGGGTGTCCCCCGCCTACTGCCTGAAGACAGTTGGGATAGGCTCCGGCACGCCCGCGACCCTTGTGAGGATAAGCGGTATAGATGATAGATGGAGGCGGCACGGTGGTCGACTGGTTAGCACGTCCGCCTCACAGTTCAGAGGTCGTGGGTTCGATCCCGGCTCCGGCCTCCCTGTGTGGAGTTTGCATGTTCTCCCCGTGCCTGCGTGGGTTTTCTCCGGGCACTCCGGTTTCCTCCCACATGCCAAAAACATGCATGGTAAGTTGATTGGATACTCTAAATTGCCCCTAGGTGTGATTGTGAGTGCGAATGTTTGTCTCTGTGTGCCCTGCGATTGGCTGGCAACCAGTTCAGGGTGTCCCCCGCCTACTGCCCAAAGACAGCTGGGATAGGCTCCAGCACGCCCCGCGACCCTTGTGAGGAGAAGCGGTACAGATAATGGATGGATGGATGGATGGATGATGGATGGATGGATATTTACTGTCGTAAACTTTAATGAGATGTTTGATTTCATTGAACTATAAGATGTGCTTAAAGCCATTTAAACTAATAAAATTTTGGGAGTTTTTATTTTTCAAAATTTTGACACCATTTTAACCCTTTTTTTCTACAAATGAATATCGGTCATCGGCCTCCTTTACTACTAATAATCATTATCGGCCCTGAAAAAACATATTGGTCTGTCACTAATATAAAGTACAGTGAGTATTCCCACCTACGGACCTCTGTCAAATGGAAATTCCCTCACCCGGAAAAAAAATGTATGCATTAAATTTTCTACTACTATATTACATTAACGATCGATTCCTTACAACCGAAGTTCCGG
This sequence comes from Filicampus tigris, assembly GCF_054856515.1. Lineage (NCBI taxonomy): Eukaryota > Metazoa > Chordata > Actinopteri > Syngnathiformes > Syngnathidae > Filicampus > Filicampus tigris. The sequence continues at coordinate 1,779,408 of NC_141225.1, read as the reverse complement.
TATCCGGAACCCGGAACCCATAGGGAAGCCCGCAGTAGCGCAAACTCAGGCCTTGTCTACATGTAGGGGTTTTTAACAACCGTATGTCCCCCTAACCGTCCACAGCAAAATGCGATCCGGAGATATCTGGAGATATCCGCAAATCTCCTTTTGTGTTTTCACTGAAAAACCTCCGGGGACGTGTGGTTCCGGCGTTTTCAAAAACCCCAGCTATGTGAAGACAGGGCCTCAAGCAGTTCCCGCTCGATACTACGGAAAAACTTTGACCGCTCCGCCATCATCGGATCAAATGGAAATTCCCTCACTCTGAAAAAAAACGTATACAACAGACTGCCGAAATTATAATAAATGTCAGTGTTAAATGACATTTTCTACTACTATATTACATTAACGATCTATTCCTTACCACGGAATCCCGGTATTGTATCCGTAACCCGTAACCCATAGCGAAGCCCGCACTAGCGCAAACTCAAGCAGTTCCTGCTCGATACTACGGAAAAACTTTGACCGCTTCTCCATCATTGAAACAAAAACGGCGACATGTAAGTTACTTCTTTGGCATGCGTTTTATTGAAATTGCGCAAAATTTTAAATTTATTTATTTACATTTTCGTCTGTAGATCATGGCATCCAAACGAAGAAGAACGGTAATGGCCGTGGAAGAGAGATTGAAATGCATTTGAATAAGCGAAGCTGGACACAAAGTAAAAAACATCCTGGAGACACTCGGAGTCAGAAAAACTCAAATCTATGAGACTTTGAAAAACAAGGAATCGATTCTGGCTCAGTACGATTCTGGCAGTTTGCCTGCTCAGAGGAAATTGCTTGCGGCTCGACGGACGAAGTACAGTGGCGTAAATAAACGTGTCCTTTTGTATGCACAAGAATCACCAGACATCAGTGGTGATCAATGGGACAGTTATTTGCAATTAGCAACAAACTGTAGGATGCGCAGACAAACACTTTCATACAGCAAAGAATGAAGCCAACACAACAACTCAAAATAGACTCATTTTTTCCCCAAGTCTAAGAAACATCAATAGTATTTTTTCAACAGTATTTGGACCATGTTTGTTATACTGTACTGTATTTTCTTCATAAACCTGTAATTTATAATGTAGTTTTTGTTTAATACATTTTTTGTGGAAAATATATATTTTTTTGCATTATATTACTTGTGTTGTTACACATGTATGTTGTTAACATACTTGTACTTGTACAGGACATGTACCGTAGTCGTTTCCCACATAAGGAAATTCTGTTATAAGGAAAGATTGCACATATGCAATGCAAATATGATTCCTTTACTAGAGAATACTTACTGTATCCTTCAGTTCTTCTCCCCGAAGAAATAAAATGTGTGAATAATTTTACAAGCCATCACAAACAACACTAATAAACGTAAGTTAAATACCTTAACTGTGTTGCATCTTAATATGAATAAAATCCAATCTCACTTTGTCCCAATGCTGGAATTTTTGCACAATTACCTCTTGACCTGCATGCCTAGAAGAGGCAATCAAATGTCAATTGCCTATTTTTTTATGTCAATGTCATTCATAATAAACAACTATTGTTTGACAAAACATTTGTTCAAATGTAAATGTCTATGCTTTTTAATTGCAAATGCATAATATGCTGTTGAGCTGCATCATTGTGCGAGCAAGGCAGCTGTGAAGAAATTAGATCCTTGTAAAGTGGATTACAGGTGTGATCAGCTAAAGAAGGAAGCAATCCTCTTAGAAAGTGGAAATTAATCATTCAATGATTCAGGTTATCCTGTTTGATATAAATCTAACATTCCAAATGATGCGTCCTCGATGGTGTTATCCTCTCTATTTAAGGATAATGGTTAATTCTGTTACTGTTAACACACATTGGATGTTAGACAAATAAAGTTTGAGGATACCATTGTTGGGTTGAACTTGACAACACAAAGCAACACAAAGTTGAAGTTTGTGGAGGGGAAAAAAGATTTTCATTTCATATTTCAAGGATTTCATTTTTAAATTGGTTGTTAATATTTGCCACTGGTTGTTTTTAAAGGGGACTAAAGGGCCTAGATAGACCAGTCCGACGTTGGCCAACTGTGACCTACGCTTACCCCGTGGCGTCGGGCCAACTGTCGGCAGTCACGCTGGAAAAAGACACCGCAACGACAGACAGCGATGCTGACCATTAAAGTACCTTCTGCGCATGTGTAAGATATAATACCCCTCCATACCATCGGTGCCGGTAGTCACTATTCCTCATGGTTAGAAAAAGCCAACCGGAAAGATATTAATCCGAGGTTTGGTTATAAAAACGTAAACGATGCATTAAGCTATATTTTTCGCTCACGATGCAAAAATAGCAAACCCACAAGTTCTTGACACAGTATCGTGAAATACTTACATTGTCAACCGTCGCTCTTGTACTTGTACTAAGACGATTAAGGCAGGAAAAGCGTGCTCATTGTTTATCCGCATTTGTCACGCGTTCGTGCCTTGTGCCCTGATTTGCTAGCTAACAGCCAATCAGAGTGACCAAATGTCGCCACTCATCACGCCGATTCAACATGCTGAAACGCCCACTAGGCGCTTCCTGACGGGGTCCGATGTTACGACGGTGTTCGGTACATCAATCAGACGGCGCAATCAGACGCTACGACGCTTACCGACGTCTGACTGGTGTATCTAGTCCTATATGGAAAAAGTGTGACATCAAGTGGCTCATAATCTGTGTTGCAAAATTTTTGGTACGCAGATGCGCAATAAAATACTTAAATGTGGTGGCCCTTTTAATATTTTCATTGCACGTGCGTCTGGACACCACTGATGTGCATCTTTGCTAATAAAATTTACAGATCATGGATGTTTCCCCTGGATGGCTGGCTGGGTGTGAGATGGTTTGCGACAAAATCAGTTTTGATGTATTGTATGTAAAAGCAAAGTGTACAGAAAAAAATGTGAATATACAGCCTCTAATGATAAATTATTTGTAAATTGTTTGTTCTACCTGATAAGCCATTGTGTGATGAAAGTTAATTAAAATCTTTATAAAGGAATCCGACTGGCATCAGATATTAGGACCAACACCAGAGTCCTTTCAGATTTTTTTTCACCTAATCAGTATCTTCATATAAAGCTTCAGTCGAGTTCCTCACAAACAGGGGTAATGATAGATGAAATTAAATATGAGGTAGAATTTGTAATACAACTACACTTCATTCTTGCTTGAAGAGCTCACAACAACATGGGACCCTGCACATACCAGGTTGCGTGCAAATGAAAGTAAGTAAACAGAAATTGAGCTTGCAAAAATAGAAGCTAACATCCCATAATTTTTTCATCTATTTAAATAGATCAACATTTTATCACATAATCCATTGGTATACAGGGTTATCAGTAAAGATGTAACGATTCACTGAAGCCCCGATTCGATTTGATTTTCAGTTCCCGATTTTCGATTTTTAGAAATCACTACCATGCTTGTCTCTGTGCGCTAGTGTGGTGCTGCAGCCATCCACAAACACAATACGCAATGATTTGTGCAAGCGCATAATTTGATCTACACATTCAAAATGTGGTATGCATCTGGAACGGAAAAAAATGTGAAGACAATTTTTAGCACTCTAAATTAGTACATTCTAATGACCTAGGTATGTTGTCTTTTGTTAGGTGTTGCTGTATAGGGCTTGTGAGTGCTGAGTTCAATTCGTCTCAATTCAAATCGATTAAAGTGTTTGAATCGATTTTTAATTTCCGATTAATCGTTACATCCGTAGTTATAGTTAATCATAATTTCCTTTTCAGTTATTGCTTTTTTTTTTTTTTCCCCTTTTAAAACGTAGTGTTTTAACCATTACAAGTAAGTATGGGGGAAGATGGTTCCAGTATGAAACCTTTCTGTATATTATGGTTCTTTTCAGTACATTAGTTCTTGGAATAGGCAGGGTCAAGCAATTACCTAGGGCCTGTCATAGCTAGCCTGGTGTCATAGCTATGTCTTTCAATGGTGGGAAGCAGTTGTAAAAACAAGAAGACAGGTTTACCTGAATATAGGTATTTCTTAAAAACAAGATAAGACTACATGACAGTCTTTCCTCCATCATCATCCAAGACAGCCTGACATTGATGTTGTCAACACTGCCAGGTGAATAATTCTAGTTTTGTGGGTTATTGTTGTGATGCACTGGACTAAATTGATGGGCAATAGTCTACATGAGAGTAGACTAAAGATTGAATTAATACTCTGACTGTAGTTTCATTTAGCTAATAGATACCCTTCCTAATATTAGAGATGTTTCTTCTAATTTTGGACACAGTATCATTAAAGTGAGATAGTGTTTCATCAACGGTAACTCCCAACAGTTTGGCTTTTTCTAACCTGTTCTATCGTAACCTCTTGCACAAAAATACACTGTTAAGGATAAAATATTATGGCATATTTTAAACCAAAAACAATACACTTTGTTTCCAAAACAATTTTAGCTTGTTCTCATTGACCCAGTTAGAAACACCTACTACTTCATCTTCAAGCAAGCCATGAAGCATTCCAAATAATTTCTGCAGAGACATAATACTGCATAAATTCTAGGGGTGTAACAGTACGCAAAATCACAGTTCGGTTCGGTTTCTTGGAAACTTCGGTTCGGTATATTTTTGGTACAAAAAAAAAAAACAGATTTTTTTTCAATGTTTATTTTGAAAAGATGACAAATAAACGGTACATTTTTTAGAAAAAAATTAAAGTGATATTCGAAGAAATTACACCAGAATGAAATATACACTAACAATAAAGATCTCTTAATTTTGTAAATTATCAAGACGCTGAAATCTTTAAACACTTAGCAGCAACAGCCTATGACTTTAACTATTCAAGTTAAAGACTACTTGTCATTACAGTACATATATACACTTTTTGTGATATAAAAATGAAAATAATACATACAATAACGGTTACAATTATTTGCTAACTATATTAAAACTCTTTATAATGAAATACAGTAACTTTAAAGTCTTTATGAAATTATTTACACTTCTTAGGCATTGAAATCTTTGAATGTTCAACAGCATATTGTGACGTGTGTTGTGGTCGGATTTGTGTTTTGCTGATTTTGTGTTGTTTTCCGAGGTTCATGAATGCATCGTATGGGTAGCGAGAGAAGCAGCGCGAACGAAGGAGAGCTGTTGTACTTTTTGGCTAAAAAGACTGCTTGCTTCCTCGTTTAAAAACATTCAAAGTCGGATGATGCCGTTTTAAGTGTTATGTTAGACGTGCTACCTGCAGCATAGCCGCCGATCTCGTGTCGCAATGTCGGCACACAACTTTGGGACTTATCCACGTACCTTTCCCCATCGTCGATTTTAACAGGAATGCCAGAATGTTCCCAAACAGGAGACCGCAGTGTACAGGGGACCTTCGAGCACTGGCTTGTTTGCGGAAACATTTGTTCCTCTTGAGTACCGCCGCCCTCCTCTCCCGCATGCAACAGTCAATAGTGCCCGTGCGTAAGCTCGCGCTAATAATACAAACGGATCAGAAACGGTACGCAAGGTGGACCGAACCGAACATGCCATATACCGAAACGTATTAAAACACCCATGTGTACCGTTACACCCCTAATAAATAGTAATACAATAATATTAAAAGCTGCACTAAAATCCAACAATAAAGCGCCTACAATTAATTTCCGCTCAATATGTTTTGACCAGGCTTCAGTGAGAGAGAGATGTTAGATCTGTACATATGGAAAAGCCTACCTTATAAACGTTCTCTGCAAATTTCTGATGAATCTGTTTAACCATTAAGGACGAGAGTACATAACTGCGTTTCTATCACTAGAGCTGGGAGCGCTTTTGCGTCTTTTTACCCTTAAAGCCGGGAAAGCGTATACGTCATTTTCTATTTATTATTTAATTTGCGGTCTCTTAACCAATAATATTTATCACAGAATATACACTTGACGGTGTCGTAAATCCTCAGAGGATATTCCGGAAATCTTTCGAGTTATAATGGCGTACGCCGTGGTCACGGAAGCGCTTAAATGAGTAACGGCAGTGATATAGACGACGCACATTTGCACTTGGAATCAATAGAACCAGTCGAACGTGATAGATGGTTAAGATTTATGTTTGCAGACACCGACAATATCGACGTCTTTGTAACAGAAAACCAGGACAATGCACCAGACCACAAGTCCATCCGTGTTTCTATCCAACTATTTGACCGAGATGGTTATCAAGACAGTTCCTCAACAGTCCAGACCTTGCTCCCTGTGACTTTTGTTTGTTCACAAAGCTCAAGGAAAACTGCTCACGTAAAAAATTGATGGATTCAGAGAAATATGCTGTCTTCTAAGTTGTAATATTAAAACTAGCATGATGATCTCTCTCATTCATCTCTTGATGTTATTGATGTATTTAATTTGTTTGTACTTAGTTTTATTTTGCTTTATTTTACTCAGCTGTCTGCAGCCAGGTTGGCATTGCAAATGCCTTACATGGATAAATAAAGGATAAATAAAGGTCACACACGTTTCAGTCTACAGCAGAAATAAAGGAATATGCCTCACTGTCACAATACCTTTGGTGCAAACAACAACAAAACATATTTACAAACAACCATTGATGATGAATAATGCATTAATGTGTTGGGCATACCCCAAAACATACTGTATGTATCTATTTATTTGGGCATATATTGACTGGCATTACTCACAGACATTTTCTTATACTTTTATATACTGTACTTAGACTAGTGTAAAGTAACAAGCAGCATAAACCTGACTATCATCGGTCCACATCTTTCAATTCTTCTTTTGGTTCTTGTCTGTCGTCATCGTTTGCCTTTCATGGCTGCTGTGCATTCTCTGTAAGAGTTATATAGCTGAAATCATGTTTTACTCTAGGATTGGAAACTCTCAAATGAGCCATGGAAAGACATAAAGGAAAATAGCTGTTTGACTCCACAGGTAAGAAAACCAAACCAATTTTGTGTTTGATTCAATGTTCAATCCAAAATAGCAAGATTAGCAGGAAGGTTCCCCAATTCATGAGAATGACACGATAGCGCATTGATTTTGAGTTTATTCCTCTTGTGGTGTCAAGTTCACTTCCCCCCTCCATGCAAACATCCCACCAGCTATGTAAATTGTCAGCAGTTGTTCCCAATTACTCCTCCCCATGTAAAACCAGTCACCCTGGCCACACAAATGGACGCCTCCCTGCTGAGACTTTTATCTGTTTTCATATTTCTCTTCCCTTACCCTCATCTCTTGTGCTTTTACTGTTTGCCTTTGCCAATCATTGTGTTGTCTCTTCTAGCTGACCTTTGTTACATATGAAACTCGTGTTCCTCCCTCCTTCCATGACACCCATACTTGTCTTAAGTCTTCCATTCTGTCCAACGTTTCTGTCAGGCTTCTCTCCTCTTGGCTCTCTCACAAAACCCACTGTTTTGATTACACTGTTGAATGCGAGCCAGCGGTCTTTATTCCTAGGCAGGCAGAATGGAAGGGACCTGTTGGGGGTTGTTGTGGTTAAATCATGTGAATGGTGCTTCTGGTGGGTGACCAATGTTGTCATTCTTCTGTGGGTTGAGTCCAGCCAAATGTTATAAATAAGAACATTAGATGACTATTACCACAGTTTCTGCATATCACCCAAATCCCATCATTTAGCTTTGACCATGTTGTGTAAAGGTTAATCTAACCTATTACAGGTATCGATGTTGATGTCTCAGCCAATGGGATGGCTGGTTGGAGGGAAAAGTCATTATCTCTCTCGCTCTCGTTATTTCCTGATACACTAACATAACAGGCCATAGTAGGTTGGCAAATTGGTATAATGGTTGAAAAGGTTGCAGAATCTACAGCTAACTTACAACTTTTTTTTTTTACCACAAATCATGTGTAGCGTGTAGACCATATGACCATACAGGAGCCTATCCCTGCTAACTGATTACCAGTTGTTCAAGCGTTTTGCTGATATTGGTCACTCATTATATCATGTCCCATTTAAATCTTTAAGGATTAAGAACCATTTACACAAAGACGTTGTACACTTGCTTAAAGGGATGGTTGGGCCATGTTTTAAGTAACAAGTTCATTTTATATATTTTTTGATCGGGAAAATGAAAAAAGTTGTCACTTTCTATTTTATCAATAAATTTGGGAGAAATGAGGAAATAAGTGACTCCATGAATAATGCCTCTTGTTAATGAGGCAAATGGCCACGCCCCCTACCGTTCTATCCTTGTTCGGTCTGAGTCACTGGAGGAACCGATTACAAACTCTTCATTGGAAAGCATTGTAGTTTCATTGCTTATAACGTCCAAAAACGGCAATCAATTGGCATCAACATTTATGTGGACATCCCTACTAATGCCTACTTCAACATATCAAAAGGTTTAACCTATCCTTGGCTGATTTATACGAGAATGAGGAAATGTGGAAGTGATCAGAGCTACATAGATTGCTGGTACGAGCGCACACTGCTTCTTTGCTGAAAAAAAAAGCAAACAAAAAAAAAAAACACTGCTTCTTTGCTGATCACGGTTAGGATGGGTGAGGCATTAAACACCAGTCAGGATAATTACAGAGACTGAAGTGGGAATGAGTAGACGTGCACATTTATTTGGATGAGGAATGGCCCCAGTTTTTCGACCTACAACACGCCGTCCAAACGTAACAGCCGAAATGGTGTGTTCCAATGCGGCCACACTCGTCTGAAAGCACATGCCGCTCCGCGATGATGCGCACGTTCAAGACAGTCCCGGTGTTCGATGAGTTCTTAGCTCACTCTCATGCTGAAGCTGTGCTGTGTCGGAACAACGCACGCGACTGCTTGGGAGCCAACCCCGCGACATGAAGATCGACGCAGGCTGGGCGGACATTAAGGAGCTAATGTTGTTGTGCTAACGCCTTTTGTTTTAACGGCCTGAAGCTAGTTGTTGCTATTAGCCGTGATGTTATCCAACTGTTAGCCGGGGAGGGATAAAGATCAATGCTTGCCTGATGGCTGCCTGCTGCTCACTCCCGTCTGCCTCCTGAGTTGACACGAGTTTAGCGTAGCTAAATGTCCAAAATATAACCAGTCGGGGTTCGTGTGCACATTCATGCTCTTGTCCGCTTCAGCTTGTGTAAGTGGAGAAGCAATCGCCATGGTATTTTTTATTTTGTGGAGGTGATCATGATGAGCTCACGTCTGCTGTCAATAGATCCAAACTACTGTGCAGAACACTTTTATACTTTCACAGGTTGAAGTGGACAAGAGTAGTAATGTGCATTTGCATTTTGGTGTCGATCGGTTGCCGTTTTAGACAACAGAACTGACAAAGCGAGCAATATTACCACGCCAAGCTGCAAAGGGGGGCGGGCCATTTGTCGTAAATCTAATCACCAAAAAAAGCACTACAGAGTCTTTTGGGGGGCGCATTTTAGTACTGATGTCATTTTTACATGCAAACCTATTTTATAAGTGCCAATGTTAAGCTCATCCAAGTGTCTCTTTAAATTGAAACGGCATGATAAACGTTTGTTATTTTAACAAATGCTATGTTCTACTTCTAAAAAAAAAAAAGAGTTCGTCCAATGGGGGAAATTATTTACTCAAATAGTTTTCTTAATGTACCAAATATTCTATATTTTATTTGAAAATAAAACAGATTATACATGCTGTTTTTGTTTAGCTAAATATTTAAAAATACTATATTTTAGAGCAACAATTTTGATATTGTGATACTCCACATAGGAAGGTTGGAGCCAGGATTCAAACTCACAAGTCACGACCTCTGTGGAAATTATTCAAAGAAAAAAAAAATTAATCAAAATTAATGTAGTTTGGAGTCTTGTTCGCAAATGTTCCTGAAAAAATATTCCTGAGAGGTTGTGATAGGGTTTGGCATCTCAGTTTGTGTTTGAAAATGTCTGTCCAAGTTGTCAACATTTGATGCAGTTTATGAAAAAAAAAAACATTTAAATTTTTTTTTTAATGGTCAATAGGAATTCTGTTCTTGAATGTTCTGTTTCTGTTTTTGAACTGAACGAAAGCATTAAAGGACAATAGTGAACATGTTTATCTCCACAGCAAGACAAGGTGACTTTCCTGGAACGAGGTAGCCATGATTGCAGCAAGTGGGACAATATTATCAAATTGTGTCCTTTAGGTGTCCTCTCCTTGTCCGTCAGGAACTGAAAGGGCCATACCTAGATATTACATAATTTCTCCAAACGAGACAGACAAATGACTATTCCAGGCTTTCACTTTGATAATTTTTGTTGTTGATGTTTTCAAAGTCACCTTAGAATCAGAATCAGAATCATTTATTAATGGCCACACAACAGAGTTGGTGGAATTTGTTTTCATTAAGCAGTAAGGCTCACATTTCTCCTGTGTCAGTTCCATCATCAACACCAAAAACATCAAGAATAGTCACATTCATGTTAGTGTACATGTTATTCATGTTATTTGTGTTGTTTCTCTGATAGGTAGAGTATCGCACACTATCCCTGCCTTACTCCCCCCCCCCCATTTTATTATTTAATGCTTTCCATTTTTTCCCTTTTTATTCAAAAAATGGATGGATGGACATACGCAAGATTGTCCATAGCTTGAGGGTATTAAAGCTGGGCACGGCTTGGTGGTTTTAAATTTCTGATGTTGGAATAGCATTCTTGGAGCCATAGAAGTACATCCGGCAATTATTAGCATGTGTTGTGGTTGTGTGCGTTTTCACACAGGGAAATGGAATCCACATTCAATAAATAGAGGCATGACGAAGTTGGGCGGTGACAATTGACTTCAATACAACAGAATGGGAAGTGACCTGGGTATTAAACTCCACACCCCCGTCCCAGCGTTTTGTTACTCCCTTTCACGCCTCTGATACAACTCTGATAATACCTCCAGAGCTGAGAAATAGTTAACATTGGTCTTTTGGTTTTGCGAGAGACTCAGGGTTGGCATTAAGTTCAAACAGCCATTTTTTTCCCCAGAAGTAATGTTTGAATTTGCACAATAAAAACAAATTACAGCCATCAATTATATCCATGTATCAGCTGACTTTATGGGGTACATGATAGATTGGTCACCAGTCAGTCACAGAGCACATACAGACAAACTAGTGGTGGGCGATATGACGATATTAGATCGTTAAGGGGTTTAACGTGTTGACGATCTCATAAATCCGAAAGATCGTTTGATCGTCTACAGGGCAATTCTATACAGTTTAGCCCTATGGCGGTGCAAAGCCGCTGACGCATACCCGACCAACCAATCACAGCACACACAGTGCATCGTACGTGACACTCCCCGCCTCCCTGTTTGTTTGTATAGTGGGAAGCTATAGCGGAAAGTCACCACGAAGCGGAGTTGGTCCCGAAAAGAAACTCCACATCCACAGTGTCGATTTGGTTTGGCTTTTCCTCGGAGGAGAAAGCGCAAACCAGTTACTTGCAAAGTTTGCAGTGACTCGGTTCGGACGTCAGTTGGCAACGCGACAAACCTGTTTAATCAGTTGTGGAGACAGCACCCAAAAAACTACGCCAACAGCCAAAGCAAACGGAGATCAGACACATGGCCAGAGGAAACCCCTAGCTCCAAGCTAACACAACCCACAGTAACACAGTCATTTAACAAGGGCACTCCATATGAAAAAAAACAAGCAAGCAGTGTAAAGAAGTCACTGCCTCAGTTACTTCTTACCTTGCTGAAGACATCATTCCCATTAAAACAGTGGAAAACGAGGGGTTTAAAGTACTAGACCTGTGTTACGAGCTGTTTTTATGTTTACGTTATTTTACCTTTTATGTTTACATTCACTGCACATTTTTCATAAAAAATGTCACTATTAGAATTAAAACCTGTTCACAAAGCTAAGCTGTCTTAAAATTTCTTTATTTCCCTTGAGTTTTATATACATTTTAAATGTTTTCTATTTTTAACATGAGGAAAACGATCAAAAATTAGCAAATTAGTCTAAAAAAACGATGTAAAAGAAGAATCATGATAGAATCATGATCGTGATTTTAATTTTAAAAAATCATGATATAATATTTTTGCCATATCGACAACCACAAAGACAAACAACCACTCAAATTCACATATATAAGTCGCAGTGGAGTATAAGTCGCATTTTGGGAGGAAATTGTGTGCTTAGTACACATCATTTCCACCGAGCTACGATGCTACATACAAGAAAGTTACAGTAAGATAACTTTAAACTCACCAAAACGATTGTAGATTGCTTAAATAAGTCTTTTCTTCATTCCCGACCATGTAGAATGTTTCCAAGTCTCCAAAAGTATTTATGTATTCGGTCGTAATTATGTCTTCCTCTCCTCTCTGCTGAGTGTGCTCCTCCTTACGTGTGTGGCTGCATGATGCAATACACCAGCCAGAGGCAGGTAACTGCCTGTTTGTGGTTTGTTCTTATTCAACCATTCAACCATATTTTCTGTTTCTTGTGCAGTTTCACAATATAAACAGGCAACTTCGCTGCACACCTGGAGTCAGTGGAGTTTGTTTGTGAATGTTTAGCTGTTTGGATAAGCTGGCTTCCTCGACTAGCAAGGCCTGTTAGTTTAACAAAGCATTAGACTTTAACCGTTTAAATTATTCATGCATTTTAATAGCTTTTAGGATGTATCTTATGTTTCTTTATGTTGGTTACAATAACATGTGATATGATATAGAAGTAATTGTCATGGCTTATTAGTGCTGACTTGTATTTATGAGTTTTTGTCTCCCTCTGCAGGCGCTTTAGCGGTAAAGCGCCTGCAGAGGGAGACAAAACATAAGTCATAAGTCAGCACTAACAATCCATGACAGTAATGTGTTAATAATTTCACACATAAGCCGCTCCAGAGTATAAGTCGCACCCCCGGCCAAACTATGAAAAAAACTGTGACTAGTGCGGAAGATATGGTAGTCACTATGGTGCTGGGGACAAAATGGCGGAAGAGGCACAGACGTCGTAAAGTCAAAGTGTCGTAGGTCACATACATTGTAACTCGAGGACTTCCCGTATAGTGATATCAATATTATAGTACCTAAAGAAATTAATTTTTTATTATCTAATGAAAGAAGTACATTTTTTTCATGAGGCAAAATAAGCAAACCTCAATGTGTTCTTAGCTAATTAATTGTAGTTCCCCTAGATCAGGGGTGGTCAACCAACCTTTTTACCGCAAAGAGCCACAGCATACACATACACTTGGTACCTTGATTGTCGAATTCCATCACCACGTACAAAATGAGCCCTCTACGCACCCTGTATTGCTCACTTTGTGTAAAACAGAATTTTTTCCTCACAATCCTATCGCGGGCATTTTACATTTACATTTACATTTTCATCAGACAAACCTGCTGTAACAATATCAAAAGCTCATGGTTTGGTTTTATCATGGTATGATATTTATTGCAATGTTGTGTGAAAGCTCACAGCACTGCAGTAGCCGAAAAGCCTAGATAGACCAAACCGACGTCGGAGGTTGTGAAGCGTCGTAGCGTCTGAATGCGCCGTCTGATTTGGTGTAGTGACCACCGTTGTAGTGTCGTAACCCGTCAGGAAGCGTCTGGTGGGCGTTTACGCATGTTGAATCGGCGTCGCCAGTTGTGACATTTAGTCACTCTGATTGGCTGTTAGCTAGCAAATCACCGCTCGAAGCACAAACGGGAGGTGACAAATGCGGATAAACAGTGAGCACGCCTTCGCTGCCTTGATCTTCTTACAAGTACAAGAGCGAGGGTTGACAATTTAAGTATTTCGCAATACCGTGTCAAGAACGTGATGGTTTACTTCGCGTTGGAGTTCATTGTGTGCGAAGAATATAACTGAATGCATTGTTTACGTTTTTATAAACCGGCCCCGGCCAATAGCTTTCCTGTTGGATTTTTCTCATAATGAGAAATAGTGACTACCGCCGCCGATGATATGGAAGGGTATTACATCTCACACATGTTTTGTCTGGTCAGCGTCGCTGTCTGTCGTTGCGGTGTATTTTTCCGCTGTGACGTACCGTCAGCCGGGTGGACGCCACAGGGGGTCATAGTCTGTCAGTGTTGGCCAACGTCGAATTGGTCTAGGCCTTAAGCCTCACTATATTGCTCGAAAGTTCACGGTACATGGTCTGGTCACTAATTTGGTAGTACCATATTTATTATTTTTAGCATTTGAAATGTGATACTACCTACTGACAGTGAATTATTTGCTTTTCAAGTCAGACACACAGGGACACTGTGAATAAAGGAAACGGGCTTAGAAAAATCTAACAATAAACAAAATAATCACCTTGTTTCTTTTTCTGTGCTTACTGAGATGCTTAAATTATGAGGGCAACTTGTGTTGGTGGAAGTTGCGCGAAGTGGAAGTATGCACCACGGACACTGCTCCCCACCAGATGATGCCAGTGACATCTTTTTTGTTTTGTTTTTTTAAATCGGAAGATAATGTACTGTAGTTTCGAGTGTGCACAGCTGGCTTTTGTTTACATATGTAGGTCCGCAGGAGATATGTCACGTGCGGCAGTCAGCCAATCATCAGTGCATTTCTTCAGAGGTGTGAAATTATCACATGGCTTATGCAGCAATCAGGTGCCCGTATTGCAAATACAGGCACCCGATTGGCCGCGTAACACGAACCCGGAAGTGAGGTGCTGAAATGCCACACTGGCGAATAAAATTACATTTTAAGAACAGCTCATTATTTTGCAGCGAAACAAAACTAGGACGATAGCAAGGAACTTTTACCGCACCATTCCGTGCTTCCCACCCCTCACCACTTACACAATAAGCGGGTTGACGTCGCGCTGCACCCAGCTAAGCTCATTTTCGAAAAGGGCTTCAGGAGCCGCATGAAACCGGCCAAAGAGCCGCAGGTTGGCCAGGCCTGCCCTAGATAATGTTCAACTATTGAGTGGTGATGCACATTTAAGTTTGCATCTGACTCGTAAAATTCAAAGCATAAAATTCAATAAGAAATTATTGCATGTCTTTGCGATATGCATATTGCATAGGCCATTATCGCGATATCGATACATTTCCGATGTATTGTACAGCCCTATTGTCTACCATTGATTATTGAATGAAAAGAGAGAAGAATCTCTTGGTGGAAAGAGGGACGCTAAACAACACAGTATGAAACACCCTCTGTCACGTACTGGACACTAGTGTGTTTTAGTGAGCTTGGATGAGTCATAAATCAAGCGTGTGATATGGTCCACCTCCCCCCTTTTTTAATCAGACGTGCATCTGGCTTGGGTTGGATTGGTTTCTCTGGGAATAGATTTAGACCATCATGAGATGCAGAAGGAGGGGTGAGATGCACTATTATCCCCTCTGTTTTATAGCACTATCAGACAAATGGATTTTCACTTAGAACGGAGGTGTGTGAAAGCGAGAACCTAACAATTTAGAGAACAATAATGACTGTAGTACATATTGAATTTGTTAGGTAAAAACGTTGGTTAAATCAGATTAAAAGAAATTATATAATGGGAAAAAAATTAAAATAAAGAACTTCAATTAATAATACTGTCAACATAAGGACTGTAAGCTCTATAACAGTCTCAATATTGGTGGACATGGTAATTAACAGAGGCCTGAATGTTTATCCCAACACTGTATAATAGTCTTAGACTAGATAATGGTGGATGTAAATTAACAATTGCATATATCTTTATCTCACAAAGATAATCAAGCACAACTTGAAAACATTAGGGATGTCACGATATCCAAATGTCACGATACGATAATAGCATGATATGAACCTCACGTTACGATAATTATCACGATATTGAGGAGCTTGGAGATGTATTCAAAGCTCACGATGCTGTATAAAAGCTCACGATATTGTAAAAAAAAAGAGAGAGATATTAAAAAAAGCATCACAATGTTCCGTTTTCTTTACATAATAACGGTATTCTCAAAGAAATAGATGACCTACAATGACCGAACACCTAATATTGAGGCACTTATTTGCTGATGGCACACATTGTGAATCTTGTCAATTTGTGGAGGAACCCAAATGTGTTATGTTCAGGGTTGCATATAATTTTGTTTTCATGCGGTACTTGAATGAGTACCAGGAGATTGTCTTTGGTACTCACTAGTGGTCCAACGGATCACGCAAGTCACGGTTCGGATCGGTCATGGATTTTGAGTCACGGATCGGATCTTTTTTTAAATCAACTCCTAATGTCTAATATGGCCGTTAAGAATCTAAGAACACAATTTAATGCAATTTTGTAAGTGGTACAGTGTTTCAAGGTATCCTGCCAGACATTTAGAGCTGAATGTTTTCTTACAATTATTAGGCAAACGTGTTGTTATAAATTAAATGAAGACAAAGTTTTATTTTTATTTTTTTTTCATAATGAAAAAGACTTGAAGGGCAATTTAAGGCACCTTTCTTAAAACATGGACAGCACATTGCAAAGTAATCTAGGTCCACAATATAGAAAAAGAAGTTTAAAAAAAAGAAGTAATTAAGCCAAGGAGCAGCTGTTGAACTACCACCTAAATTAGCGACTGAATATGATTTCGAGACTGCGTTGTGTTGCTGTTGGTAGCAAGCGTTACAACTATAACAATACGTCGAAAATTGAAGTCAAGTTAGCCGTTACGCCACCACGTGGGCCAACTTCAAAGTAAAAGTTCACTAAGGCTATTGCATTGTCATGAATGACTCAATGTATTATTTGGTCAGCTTTATTTTGAAGTTAGCCTTTGTTGAGGCGGTGTGTTCATTGAGTATGTTTACAAAACGCTCTTGTACATGCAACTTGCGTGATCTTGGGTTTTCAACTTCCTCTGCTGAATGCGGACTAATCACGTTGCATTATTGTGACCGCCCACAGTTTTTTTCACCAACCATTCTGCGGATCGTGCACATCCTGAACCGTGCTTGATCCTTACCGATCAAAGATGATTCGTTGCACTGCACCACTAGTGTGTACAGGTATGCAAATGTGCGTCGTGACGCAAATGACATTACAGTGATTTCTGTTGCACATTTGTATACCTGCACCCCTGGTTATGTTCCTCTTTATCTAGTGATTAGAGTGGGTCTTAAACGTCTATCCATCCATTATAGGTGGAAAAAAAATTGCATCAAATTAAACTGCACTAATAAACTAACCACCAGCGGGTGCTGCAACTGCACGGATGCAAAACAACTTGGGCTTTTAAACAGATTTGCTGCTATTAATATTGTGACATGACGACGATGATATATTGTGGCAATTTTAATTTTGCGATATCATGATATTGACCATATTATGACATCCTTAGAAAACACTATCAGAAAAAAGTTGAAACATGACCATGAATGGGGATTTTTTTTTTGTTAGTGTTGTATTGTTTCTGAAAAAAAGTATACAATAAAGTATTTTCTATTTCCTGATAAACAACAACAATTATGTCCTGTTTTTGAACTATTTAACAATAGACATCACAAAAACACCTAAAAGTCATGAAAATCAATTAAGATTTAGCATTTTGTGTTGGTTTTAAACCCTGTGATATATTTGGCATAGCAGCTTTTACAAACATCCTCGCTCGTGTTGCTCATCAACTAATTAATAATTCCTGCCTTCGAGCCAGATTGAAGCTGAGTGCCACCGCCTGACCTTCAAGGTCAGGTCACTTAGACTTTGTTTAAATGCGGATGACTCTTTGTGTGAATTCAGAGCAGAGGCAGTAGCTGTTATCTGGCCTTACAGTATAAATACAGTGGTACCTCTACTACTGACCGTAATGTATCGACAGTCGCCACGCCACGTTATTAAATCAGTTCTTTACAAAACGCCAGGCAAAAACCACTTCTGAGGGAGAACATGAACCAAAGAGGGCAAAAAGCGATGAGGACAGCAATTAAAAGGTAAATGACTATCATTTTTATTCTTTACTCTATTCTTTGTTTTTTACATTATGCAGAACTCTCATTTATTGTGCAATAATCTAATTGTAGCATGTTTGTATTTGTTACATGTTTTGATGCCTTTTTATGCTTTATAAAACCTTTATGTCTGAGTATTGGGGGCTTGGAGCGGATTAGGGAATTTACATGGAAAACACGTCTCTTCTTTCAAAAATTTCTACTTAAGAAATTTCTTCCCGAACCAATTAATTTCGTAAGTAGAGGTACCACTGTATATTATACACTGCTTGTTGATGTTTGTGTGTGAGTGTGCGTGCGAGTGTACATTTGTGTGCATCTACTGTCTGTCTGCGCGGAACCAGTAGTGGATCAGTGACCATTGTGCTGTCTGGGACCCATTGATGAATGGGGCCTATAGGAGTGGCTGTATTGTGTTTAATTGGAGATACTTTGAGTTGCATTTTTATGTATGAAAAGTGCTATATAAATAAAATGTGATTGATATGGAAACACAAACAGGGCTATTCAGGGCAAATTAAAATGTAGGACACATAAACATGCAGTGTGTGCCCTTTGAAAATTATGTGTGGTATGATCCAAAACAGGGTTGAACGATTTATCGTTTTTTTTCCTACCAAAATCGCAATCTCAGACGCAATTTCAAGATCGTCAAACCTGCGTTTTTTCCAAAGGGCTATTATCCCCCACGCTCATCAATCAGTGGCATGCTACTATGGAATGGTCATACTAATCAGTGCCGAAGTGGCCCTGGCGTAGAAAAAAAAAAAAAAGCATTCACGCTCCCACTGTCACCCATACTCCCAAAAGTCATGTCTTTCGCGGAAGATGGAAAGAAATGGGCTTGTGACTATGCTTAGTCCGACTATTTTTTTAAGTTTCCCGCTTATCGCCTACAAAATGGGCCTCCGTCATAGGCGGAGAGGCAGACCGGTCCTTCACATAGGCGATATGCCCAACTCTGCCCATGAGCATAGATTTTAGTCTGATACGAAGTGACGTCAGAACCACAGTAGCGTCTTTTGCTGGCTAAAATAGCACATTTGAGTAAGCCTGGTTTGTTAAGAAGTGATCATTTGGAACGGCAACTGTGTGGGCTGTCAGCAGCAAAGTGTGCAGGGTCATTTACATCTACTATATGGAGCACTTGAGCGCTGCTAGCGCTTGGAAGCACTTGCTAACGCTGTAGCCGCCGCTAAACGCTGGCAACAGGTGCTGTACAGTACAATGTCAGTATAATTTAATCATTTTCTAACACCCTTAATCAACGACTGAACGTTGTTTCAGGACGTTGTTGTGTTGTTGAAGTAGGAAGCAACGGCAAACGGCCACAAAGAAAGTCAAATCCAGGGCAGTGGGCCGGTCCAGATGCTCGGCTTCTGCATGATGATGACGATTGTATGATATGTCAGAGGCGGAATCCGTCTTTGACAGTGAAGGAAGCGAGTCAGCGATATTGTAGTACAAACACCACGGAGAAGTCCGCTGATAGTGTAGTGGTACACACGCCTGAGTTGTGTGCGGGCAGCGTGGGATCGATTCCCGCTCAGTGACAGTGTCTATGTGTGCCCTGCGACTGGCTGGCGACCAGTTCGGGGTGTAGTCTGCCTTCGCCCATTGACTGCTGGGATAGGCTCCAGCAACTCCCCGCGACCCTATATAGGATAAGCGGTTTGGAAGATGACATGACATGATGACACCACGGAGAGTAGCATTTTCCAAGTTTTTCATTCCATTGTTCTGAACTGATCCGGAAATTTTACTGATCTCCTGCGAGTTTGCCTTTGTTAAAAACAACTAGCATTTTGTTTGGCGGCCCTTCTGTCACTGCAGTTTATTTCCTCAACAACCAAGCAGCAGATATGGCCTCTCATATCGCCCCTCCTGTCACTCACAGCCAGTCACACAGTAGCTTCGTGCCATAGCACCATCAGGCTAGATGAATTAAAAAGTGCTGCTAATATTCACCAATTAAAAATATTAATACGGTAAGTATTTGTAATAAATATGCTACAGAAACATAATATATACAGTAGCTCCAGGGGTTTTAGTAATTTGTGTTATTGCTTGGAAGATTGAGCAGTTGACAGCTGTAGTGCAGGGATGATGAAATGTTATTTTTATTTCTACTGCATGTGATATTTGTGTTTTTCAACGTTTTTTCAACCGGAAGTCACTAACATAATAGTTATCCCTTGAGAGCCCTCAGGAATATGGTGTATAGGAAAGGTTTGATCTAACGTGCATTCCACCTTCTGTGTTCATTGTGACAAAGGGACACAGAGTTGGAGCGCATACGCTCTATGTACCGGTCGGAACATGCACTCGCGCTGTGCGACCACTTTCAAGCCCTGTACTCAACTTACTTTATTTTCAACATGACTTTAAAGACAAGAGTAAAGTAAAATATGTGATGTGATGAAATGAAGTCTTACAGGTTTTTGTTGTTGATATTCTTAACACTGTATTATATCTGTATTTCATAGTTTGGATGTTATTACTCTGTTATTGTGCTGCCTCTTTCAAATTAAAGGCTTTGAGTTTCTCAAACCTGTTATTTTATGACTGCACTGCAGCTGAAAATAACCTCCAAAGTATGATGAACAGCTACCAAAAACATTACAACCACCACCAAATTTCAAGCAGTATCCCCATGCTTCAAGCAACACATGCAGACATTATTGTGTAAAATTTTGGCCACAGCTGAAATGTAATCTTCAGTGTGTTTCTCAAAAAAAACCCTCATTTAAAGAACAGTACCATCAATGTAAGCTTATTAAAGGCATAATCACACTGGGCCACCTGAACTGTGTTCGAGCCCACCTGACACCCCAAATCCACTATGTTTTGCTAGTGTGACTGCCAGGGGCATCACTAGGTATTATGAGCAGAGGTGGCTTAGTCCCCAGGAGATGTTCAGGATGTGAACGAATCCAGCGCACGAGCAAAACATTTCACAAGCAGCTATCAAAGACTGATAATACTGTGTCAAAGTTTAAGTCAACTGATTAGATTTATATTGTTATTTAAGTCTATTTTAATGCAGTACACAAACACAGGAAATGGCATGTGTAGCATTAATGACAAAAAAAGTACACATTGTTACAGTATATGCAAAACTGTATGCAAAAAGGGTCACTGAGTTGTCACAAAGTAAGAAAAGCCCATCACTTTCAATCAACAAGAAAAAAATAAGAGAAGAATTTACCTTCTAGGAGTTAATATTGTAATCAAAATCAAATTAACAGCTGCAATCGGCAACTTCTTGGTCGGCGGAAGCATCAAAGAATGCTGTCGATTTCTAAGAGTGGCAAATCCGTTGATTACTCTGTTGAAGAGAGATGCATAGAAGCTAATCACATGACTTTGACTCACAGCTCCGAAATACTTTTGAAGTTGGAGGGATTACCTTTCGGCGCACATGTGCCTAAATGGTTGAAGAAAAATATTACTAAATGGTGCATGATCAAAAGATGACACAATTGATTGCTGCTTTGTTCCAGTGGCTGCACGACTACTAAGTAGCGGCTAAACTGCTAATGATTGGAACAGAGCCGAGGCAGTGTCGTTCGGAAATCAGTCCTCATCTTTGAGATCACGCCAGGGAGTTGAAAGCCAAGCCAATGTTGATCCTTGAATTTCCTTTTATCTGGGTAGCCTCCGTTTTTCTTTTTTTTTGTTTGTCTCCTCAGACAAAACTTTTCGTTTCTTCGATTATTTTGCAGCTTCTGACATGACAGCAGTAATCGCGTGTAGATGTTCGAATCGACTTCCGTCTTTGTGACAAATGGGGAAAGGGGGAATTGATGTATAGCAGTCAGCACATTTGTAGTTTCTTTTGTGTGGCAGGGTTCCTACCATCCTTATCAAAGTTGTTTAGTTTTGGTAAAAGCGATACAGAACCCCTCGGGCCATGACAAAGGTGCCATTCAACTAGTCGATATTTCATCAGAAGAGTTGTGAAAATATTTTATGAAAGTTGAGAAGGTCCTTAGTGTTGCTTTAACTTAAAGCATAAAAATTAATATGTTGTCTTGAAAATAAATAAGCACAGTAATCATAAAGAATAAACTTGCCTTTGCTATGTACTGTATAACTCTTATAACAGTTACCACAAAAAAGGAGCTCCTTTAAGTAAGTCCCAGGCATTTAAACTTGAAATATCAGGGGAAAAAATTGCTAAACAAAAATAATATTCACACCCTTTACAGAAATTTTACTTTCTTTTCTTCAGTCATCTGAGCTTTAATGAGACACTTCAATTGACACACAGTTGTTGTGATTTTTACACTGATGTGCCACAGTTTATTGATCTGGGCAATAGATTATTATGTTTCCACGGACCCCCTACAATGTGCTCACGGACCGCGGGGTACTCCTGGTTGGGAAATTAGTATTTCCTCAAGTCATGAAGTAAGTACACTCTAAAAACAGTTGGGTTTATTTTTAACCCAATTTTTGGATTGTTTGTGTTGGGTCAAAATTCTGGGTTATTTCTTATAAATTAACCCAATTGTTGGTTCAAATGAACTATATATTGGGTGATATGCCAGTAATGTTTTATGTTGGGTCAAAAATCAGACATACTGTTCATGTCGACACACAGCATCGTGGTCAAGACAACGACACCTTTGACATTTGGATTTCTTCATTTGTCACACTGTTTTGGGAATTACTTCACAAATTGTAATCTTTTGAAAACGAGTTGCTTGTAACTGAGTGTGTGTGTTGGACAGGAAGAGTGCAGGAATCGTTAAAAAAAAGGCATTAGTCTGCCGCCATTGTATGATGAGACACTTCACAAGAACCGTGCGTTCTCCAAATAATGTTCCATATTAACTTTATGTGTTTACAGGGACATTTCTATGATTAGCAGAGTGGTTCTGGTTAACTCGCTTGGAGATTGAAAACTGTTGAGCGCAACTCTCCTCAAGAGGTCAATGTATATCAACACACTTTTCAAGATGGACCCACAACTCATCACAGCCCGTGTGAAAGTGTGAGGCAGTTGTCTGGTGATGACCGCAAGGAAGCAATGCTTGGTTTAAAGAAATGAAATAGATTGTATACCATTTTACAAATTAATCTATCTCATGCACTGATTTGCATTTCCTGGCTGACAGCCAATCAGAGTGATTGTCACTGACACCACTTTGCAGACTGCCGTTGGTGTCTTATTCATTCAATTCATATCTAAAAAGCACCATGACACAAAATATATTAATTTGACCCAATTCTAAAAATTATTATTCAATTTAGATGTGTCCTCACTTCCACCATGAATGTGCTGAACAGAATTCTGGACACTATGCATTCTACTTTATGAAACCATGACTGAGGACCGCACAACAAACAATGACCTCCCTGCCATGTTAACATACAGATATCACCACATAGGCCGAGATGAAATTTGGCTGCCTACCTTGTGACCATGTCACATGCGTGAGGGCCAATTAGTGGACCGTACTAAAATCCACATCTGCCCTTGCTTAATTGAGCCCTTGTTTTCCCATCATCCCCTACTGTTATTGTTGCTGAAATTATGTCAACATCAAGAGTGATGTGTCTGAAGAATGCACATTTTTTTAACTTTAACTTGTTATGCATTTTTGGGGAAGGGGCAGTATCCTTAGCATTATAAATAAAATGAATAAATAACTCAATAAAATAGTTAGGGTTGTTCCGATCACGCTTTTTCAGGCCCGAGTCAGAGTCTTTTGATTTTGTGATCTGTGATCTGCTGATACCCCAATCCGATACCGACTCGAGTCCCGATCCGATACATCGGCAATGCATTAAGAAAAAAAATGTGGATCTGCTTTTTCTGAATATAGAAATATACATACATCAATGTGTATGTTATATGTTGTTATATATATTTATATTTTATGGACCCTTTGTTTTTGTAATATTCGAAAATTAACTCAAAGTTTGAAATTTTTTGCCTTTTTTTTTTAGCACAAATTTTTGTGATACACATTAAACAACTCAATGTGCATTGCTTCATCTCAGAACTTGTTTTATCATGTCAGTTTTTGTACTGAAACTCTTAGTGGATTTTAGCCATAACATTTACACTAATTGAATGCTAACTTTAAACACAATACATATCAATGTGCTGTACGCTTTGTAAAAATGTATTTTCATGTTATTGCCTGGGCATGCAAATGGAACTAATTTGGTTGAATGGCCCATATAAGCATTAACATAGAATGAGGGATTTCTCAGTTTGACACATTTGATTTAATGGTAAACAATACATTTACATTGTTATTTAAAGGCTTGTGCAGGCTAAAATGAATGGCCCACGCAGCTGCGTACATGCGTGACTTATACAAAGGACACTATTGATTTATGACCTCCTTAAATGCAACCAGTGGAGAACAGGCTTGATTGTCAGTAATAATTTACAGTCGTTAAACTTCTATTTGAAGTTACCGTATTTTCCGGACTATAAATCGATCCAGAGTACAAGTTGCACCTTCCATAAAAAGCATAATAAAGAGGAAAGAACATATATAAGTCGCAGTGGAGTATAAGTTGAATTTTGGGAGGAAATTGTGCGCTTAGTACACATCATTTCCACCGAGCTATGATGCTACATGTAGCATACAAGAAAGTTACGGTAAGATAACTTTAAACTCACCAAAACGTTTGTAGATCGCTTAAATAAGTCTTTTATTCATCCCTGACCATGTAGAATGTTTCCAAGTCTCCCAAAGGATTTATGTACTCGGTCGTAATTATGTCTTCCTCTCCTCTCTGCTGAGTGTGCTCCTCCTTACGTGTGTGGCTGCATGATGCAATACCCCAGCCAGAGGCAGGCAAAAGCCTGTTTGTGGTTCGTTCTTATTCCACCATCGTCTGTAAGTGACTTAGACAAATGTGTGTACTGGTAATGAGCTGAATTGTGGCTGATTGTACTGTGTTGTTGACTGAACATACTAATCGCTATCACTAATGCTAATCACGGCTGCTAATTGTTAGCATGTCTGCCTGTTTGTGGCTTATTCTTGTTCAACCATCGTCTGAAACTAACTTAGACAATTGTGTGTAATGACATTTATATACGAGCTGATTTGTGGATGATTGTAGGTTGTTGACTCAACATACTAATCGCTATCGCTAATGCTAATCGTGATCGCTAATCGTTAGCATAGGCTCATCTTGTTCATGTCTATGAAAATACATGTGTATGTAATGCATAGAGTGATAGTATTTTCTGTTTCTTGTGCAGTTTCACAATACAAACAGGCAACTTCGCTGCACACCTGGAGTCAGTGGAGTTTGTTTGTGAATGTTTAGCTGTTTGGATAAGCTGGCTTCCTCGACTAGCAAGGCCTGTTAGTTTGACAAAACATTAGACTTTAACTTTACATTATTCAGGCATTTTAATAGCTTTTAGGATGTATCTTATGTTTCTTTATGTTGGTTACAATAACATGTGAAATGATATAGAAGTAAATGTCATGGCTTGTTAGTGCTGACTTGTATTTATGATGTTTTGTCTCCCTCTGCAGGCGCTTTTAGCGCTAAAGCGCCTGCAGGAGGAGGCAAAACATAAGTCACAAGTCAGCACTAACAATCCATGACAGTAATGTGTTAATAATTTCACACGTAAGTCGCTCCAGAGTATAAGTCGCACCCCGGCTAAACTTTGAAAAAAGGCACGACTTATAGTCCGGAAAATACGGTGTGTCATTTGGACGTGTCACAATTGCTAACTTGTCCGTCGCGCTTCTCAGCTGTCTCAACTCGATGCCGTTTTGCGAGGAGACTGGCTTAAAGGGATGGTGTGGCTGGGATGGTTCATTTCATTCAAGTTCATTTGATATATTTTTTGATCAGGAAAATGAAAAGAGTTGTCATTTTCTATTTTATCAATAAATTTGGGAGAAATTAGGAAATAAGTTACTCCATGAATAATGCCCTTAATGAGGAGAATGGCCGCGCCCACTAGCATTCTATCCCTGTTCAGCCGGAGTCACGGGAGTAACCGATTCCAAACTCTCCATTGGAAATCATTGTACTTTCATTGCTTATAACGTCCAAAAACCTATCCTTGGCTGATTTATACGAGAATGAGGAAATGTGGAAGTGATCAGAGCTACATAGATTTATGCTGGTACGAGCGCACACTGCTTGTTTGCTAAAAAAAACAAAAAAAAAAAACAACACTGCTTCTTTGCTGATCACGGTTAGGACGGGTGAGGCATTAAACACCAGTCAGGATAATTACAGAGACTGAAATGGGAATGAGTAGACGTGCACATTTATTTGGATGAGGAATGCCCCCAGTTTTTCGACCTACAACACGCCGTCCAATTTGGAACGTAAACAGACGAATAGGTACGTTCCAATGCGGCCACACTCGTGGAGTCAGCCTCGCTGGAACTTTTTGTTCACTGAACATTGATGCTTGTTCGATGAGGGCTTACTGCTAACTCACTCTCTGGCGGCTGCAAGTGGTGTTTTGGCGACTGCGTGGGAGGCAAACCCGCGAGGCAAACCCGTGACATGGAGATCAACGCAGGCTGGACGCAGAGTAAGGAGCTAATGTTGTTGTGCGAAAACCTTTTGTTTTAACGACCTGAAGCTAGTTGTTGCTATTAGCCGTCCTATTATCCTACCTTTAACCGGGGAGGGAAGAGGGGGACGTAAAGCTCCAATCTGCTCGAAGCACCTGCTGCTGCTGCAAGCCGCCGTCTCCCTCCTGAGACACGAGTTTAGTGTCGCTAAATGTCCGAAATATAACCAGTCGGGGTTTGTGTGCGCATTCATTCATTCATTCAGAGGAGGAGCAATCGCCACGGTATTTTTGATTTTGTGGAGGTGATCATGATGAGATCACATTTTATGTCAATAAATCCAAACTATTGTGAAGTACACTTTTATACTTTCACAGGTTGAAGTGGACAAGAATAGCAATATGCATTTGCATTTTGGTGGCGATCGGTCGCAGTTTTAGACAACAGAACTGACAAAGCGAGCAATATTACCAAGCATGCCTTCCTCGCGTGACGTGACAGCTGAGACAGAAAACATAACATAAGCCACGCCCCGGGGAAATTTGTCGTAAATCTAATCACAAAAAAAGACCTTAAATCACTACAGAGTCTTTTGGTCGAGGCACGTTAGTACTGATGTCATTTTTACATGCAAACCTATTATATAAGTGCCAATGTTAAGCTCACCCAAGTGTCACTTTAAATTCTTTATAACAGGCAAGGCGGACTTAAGGAGTATCCTTTTGGTTTGCCTCTTGCTTCAAACAAGCTATGAAGACAAACTCATTGCTCCGTCTCTGCCTTGCTCACTGCTATCCGCAAGCGGAGGAGAGTGACATGCGCTGTCTGCAGCAGAGGAGAGTGACATGTCTGTTGCGCGTGTGGGCCGTGGCGCACAAACTACATCACGCGGGGAAAAAAAAAAAGTCACACTACTGTGTTATATAAAACTAAGACAATACTGTACTATTTGGAAATATATTTGCATATATATTTGGATTATTTTGTAGCTTTGTGACTTTTTAAATGTTCAGAAAATAATAAAAAAAACATCTTTCTCACCCGATACCGGATCAGTTGAAAATCATGTGATCGGATCTGATTTCCGATCATGTGATCGGATCGGCACGGCCCTAAAAATAGTGGAATAACCCAATTATTTTCATTGTTTTGACCCAATTTCTTGTGTTCATTTAACCCTTAATTTTGGGTCAAAATGGAATAACCCAATTTATTGTGTTCATTTAACCCTAAAAATTGGGTCAAAACTAAATAACCCAATTTTTTGGTTCAAAGTGACCCAAGTCTGGGTCGGTCCTGTTTTAACACCACAGTTGGGTCAAATTTAACCCAAAAATAGTTATTTTTGACCCAACTGTTTTTAGAGTGTAGTTGTTATTCATGCATTTGTCATGATACTTAGGAAGTATGTTCGCTCAGTTTGACTCCTTCGAGTATCCGTAGCACAGAGATGGAAGCGAAACATGGCAGCCTCCTGTCGGGGAGGCGTATATGTAATAATATAATTAGAGATTACTTCATCTACGATTATATAAAAATAATTACGTTGATGTGATAGAGCAGTGCTTTTCAAACTCTGTGCCACGGCACACCAGTGTGCCACGAGATATTGTCAGGTGTGCCGTGGGAAATTATCTAATTTGTGCGGTCTAGCGCCTGGCAGCGCAATCATCTCTTTACTACATTGTAGTACTCTATCATACCAGCAGGTGGCAGCAGGATCAGCGGGTATCTAATTGTCTTTGTTTAGAGACGAATTAGTGATGCATGGTTATCCAAACAGGCCCATGTTTCACACTGAGTAAGTATCAATATGAAACATTATAAAATACTTTTTTCTTTGTGTTCATTTAATTCCTATTCAAGACGTTATAGTATAACGTCATTCTTCAATGCTAAAAAATGCTTATTTAAACAATATAACGCTTATATATTGTTAAAATAAGCTTTTTCTTTTTCACAATTTCAGCTAGCTGGTGGTGTGCTGCAGAATTTTTTTCAATGGAATAAATGTGCCTTGATTCAAAAACGTTTGAAAAACACTGTGATAGAGCATATTTTTCTGCATATTGTTGAAGTGAATAGTGGGTTTTTAAAATGAATGATCATTGAAAATCAAAACATTCAACACATTGTCCCTTTAAGTGAAAATGACAGTACATCTTTAACATTCTTTATCTTAAACTGCTTTAAATTGACTCTGTGTGTTATCCAGAGTCTCGGTTCCTGACGCTCAAGCTTATACCACTGAAATCGAGGTCGCAGAGAAAACACAGATTGGATTTTTACTAATAAGGAGCGCTCTCAATATGATTAAGTGGAACGGATTGGATAAAGACACATAGCCAAGGGGCGTCCTGAAGAAAAGTGGAAACCCACAGATTTATGATCATATATAAGAGAATAACAACAAATTAGGCGTATGTTAAAATCATTTTCTAGCTACTTTATTTGGTACTTTTTGTAAAAATAAATAATTTAATTAATTAAAAAATAAAAATACGTTAAAAATGCAACCAAATCATTTATGGGGTGCTTAACATTTTAGGGGGACTTCAGGCCTAACGATGCCACTGGTGACTGCTCTGATGCAAAAAGGGGCACATGCATGCTTAATGTACGTGTTGTCATGGCTCCTCTTTCCAGTACCTATAACCCCGATCGTGCATAATACTGTAGAAATGAACAGAATGGTTAAAAATAATCCTCAGGCAAAAACGGTTCTGTGAACCTGTTCTCAAAGCAAATGGTTCACAAATTGAGGTAAAGTTTCCCATTTTGGCAAATGGAAATGCAATTAATTCGTTCGAGCCGCAGACTGACATTATATTTAACTTAATTTAATTGTTGTGTGGTTAAAATCAAAGTATGTGCAATATACTGGAGAAAAGGGTGAAAACCTTATTTAGGATGATGAAATAACAGTGGGTTCACTAGCTAATCACATGTTTGCGTCCATTTGTGGTTACAGCCAGCCCAAAATGGCCACCACCTCACATAATGCAGCTGAACTTGTTGCGTTAAATTGTGGTACGTGGTGGCCATTTTAGCCCAAAAACAAAGATACCTGAAGCTCGGAGCCAATGATGTTTATGCAGGTCAAGAAAAAGCACTAAGCGGCTATGCCAAGACAGTTCAAACTCCACATAAGAAGGACAGAGCTGAGATTTGAACGCACAACCTCAGAACTGAGGAGGATATGCTAACCAGTCATCCACCGTGCTGTCCAGCTGATAGAATACAAAATATGATAGAATACAAAATGAAATACACTCTTGACATTGATGCATTTGCATGGTATGCCTCATATTTGCCATTTTTGGACTCAGGTGCATTTCAAGGATACATAAATAATTGCATCCGATTGCTGACTACCAGGGGACGTCATGTCTTTGTCTGATTTTAAGTGGAAAAATAAATGCTCTCCCTAAGCAACATTATTATGGAACTGCCATTCAATGAGGTGTTTAAAGGGGCTTTCACGTGTCATGGGAAGTGATGACGTGACTATGAAGTGATGGAAGTGAGGAGAACAAGAATTATGGCTTCTGATGCTTCCCTTTCTCCCTCAATTGACACTTCCCCTGATTAATAAACAGCCGACCTGTGTTCTTCAGCACCTTTCCCCACCAAAGACAGCAAAGGTGATATTATTTCTAATTGTCTCTGTGGCATGGACACAAAAACCTGAAAAAAATAGCACAAAATCTATGCTAATGGTATTGGAAATGTGAATTGTTTGTCCCCAGTTACATGTCAATGAGCAGATGTTTACATACACTATGTTCTTTATTTGACATTTGCACTTTCATTTCAAATCGATCATGTTCTTTTGTGAGTCATTTTTAGTGCGCCGGAAGCTGCAGTTTCACATGGTTTGCTGACAAAGGGCAGTCCAAACCATTATGGCAAGTCCACCTTAAGGGTGGCCCCACTCTGGCAGAGCAGGTTTGTTGTTGGATATTACTCATAGACTCAGACAGTGTCACTGTTCTCATGCCGCATTAAACTGATAGGAAGCTCGCTCTAGTTACCACAAGGTTAAATTGGATTATGTGACACACATTGTGAACTTTGTTAAAAATGTATCCACAGGGACAAAATAAGTACACTTTGTAAACGCAAACACCTGTGTCCTATAGATGGCAGTTTTTATGAATATAAATACTGGATCCTCAATATGAAGCCAGTTAGGTTTTGGCGTCATTATCGTGACATACAGTGCCATGGAAAAGTACTTCTTTGCCTGCTTTTTGGGGGGCATATTTATCACATTTAAATGTTTTAGATCGGGGATCTTCAATTAAAATTAGAATTGGTCGGGTTGCAAAGGATTTCTCAGGGAAAAGATCTGGACCTCAAAATGTTTTGATTTGCGTAGCCGACCCAGTCTTCCATTCTCTGTACCGCTTATTCTCACTAGGGTCACAGGTGAGCTGGAGCCTATGCCAGCTAACTCTGGGGGAGAGATGGGTTAAATAGGAAAAAAAACATGTCTCTCTACCAAGGGCTGGGAAATTAATTGAAATTTAATCGTGATTTAGATTTTGTCTATTCATGTTCCTAAACACATGATAATCAATGAAATGAAATGATTAATGTGCCAAACGGCGCAGTGTGTTTCCTGATGTTGTGAAAGTACTCCTGAATGCACCATGCGACTTGTGCAGCAAGCGTGTGACATGTATGTGATTCTGCCCTCCCTGAGTGTGCTTTAAGCTGTTTAATGACACCCCAGTTAGAGTTTGCTGTAAAAATAAAAACACAACAAAAGCAATTACACACATATATTTAAATACAAGACGTGCTTCCTTTTAAAAACATTGCCAGTACTAATGCTGAAGTCAATGTAAAATCCTATTGACATCCTAGTAAGAACGATTTCAGGGAGTGATATTCATTCAAATAAAGAATACTCACACAAACACTGTAGGAACACATACAGAGAGGTAATATAACAATACTCAAAGGCACTTATTCTTCAAAATATGTGAAAATGAGTGACTGTATATTAGCAGATCTTAATTGCAGTTTTCCTCTTCTCCATCTCATCCCATCTGTAAGTATGGAAAAATAATATGATTATTTTTGGTTGATATTGAAATCACGATTAATAAAACAATTCTTGCATGCACGGCACGCACTGCCCTGAAGCGGCCAAATCACAAACAGCAGGAACAGTCCGTATTTATTAAATTTGTATTTTTTTTATTATTGCTATTAGTTTGTTTTTGTATATATTCTTATTTTTCACGGCTTCGGATTTGTGTACGACGGCGATGGAGTGCGAGCGGTGGAGCGAACAAGAACTGTGTGTCGGCATTGTTCGACCACCGTGCGGTATGTTGCAGGTAACACTTCAAACATGCTAACACATGTAAGAGGGCATCACCCCGATACAGTTACTCGGGGTAGAAAAAAGAAACCCGCTCAACACCAACAACTTATCTTCTAAGCAGCCTGGAGGAGTGAAAGCAGACAGAGCCAAAGATATTAGTCATTACTGAAGCAATCAGCATATACATAGCAACATCTATGCGCCCATATGCTTTAGTCTAGGAGCTGGGCTACAAATGTTTATTAAACATGCTGGAGTTACAATGTTCCATCCCGGGCACATATTAGCAAGACCACGGTCCCTGTCATATACAATCATTATTATTGTTATTATTATTATTATTATTATTATTTATGAACAACTCTAATGCGCAAGATTTATTCTATTTTGTGCTTTTATAACAGAAAATGTGTTTTTCTTTATAGCAAATTGAATTGTAGCTTGCTCTCTGTTAAAACTAACGAAAAAAAAAAACAACCTAGTCTTTTATGCATTTGAGACTTATTGCAGTACCGAACCGTGACCCCCATACCGAGGTACGTACCGAACCGTGACATTGGGAACCATTACACCCCTAGCATAAAGTGATCTCCGGATATTCGATTTTTTTTAGATTTTAGTTAGGTTTTTTTTACGACAGGATATTTAAATGTAATGCGTTTGCATCATTATTTTGTGCCACACCACTAATATGTCATAGCATTTTTATATTTGTTTACTTGGTTAGAATCACTGCAGCACTAGATTTATGGCCATATGCAAAGGTATCATGTGTGGATACTGTTAATCATATTAAAAAAAAAGTTTAGGTACTCTGTATTGGCAGGTACTCAAAATCCCTAATACACTGTTGGGTGCCCCAATAACCTACACAATAAAATGCATATTGTAGCGTAGCTGAACCATAATTCTTGGTCAAAATGAGGCTTAGGGTGCACAGACACGTCTTTGCCTTTGAAATGTTGTAGCCCTCTCCTGCTCTGATGCTATCTGACGTGTTAGGCTGACACCAACCACACCTGTCTGGAGCTTAATCCTGATCCAGTTCAACGTTTATTGCTTTCCATCTGGCAGCTGTGGCTGTTTGTTTATGAGTCGTGATTACTTACTACTTGCTGTAATTTGTACCCTTCAACATCTATTCCGACCTCACTCATATGGCAACGAGTTATTACAACAAAGCTGAATCAAATTTCATTGACTGCGATCCATTCTCGCTTGTGCCTAAGATAACTAGCCAGGGTTATGTCTTTGGGCTATTAAGTTTAACAACCATGACAACTTTCTTTTACCCATCCAGTTCCTATACATTGACAAGTTAACCAATGCCACTAGCCACACCCAGTGGAAACTGATTTTTTATTATTATTGTTTTTATTTCTGTAGCAGCTCTTTGCTAGTGGCCAGATTAATGCAGTGATAGCAAGGAACAACACAGTCCAGCAACTGCTGCGCCATGCTCACTATAAAAAAAGTGTTAGCTAAAAGTGTTCAAAGCCAGCAACATAGCCCGTAATACTTTGTGTGGTACTCTGTATTTCAGGTGACGTCTATCTCATGACAATTTAAACCACTGTACTGCTAACAGAAATTAAAATGACACATCTAAATAAAAATAACCATGCACTTCTATTGTATAGAAAGATGATCTTTGGGGATCAGAGTTGATGACAAGCATTGAGTTTACTACATAGCTAGCCTTCAAACTGTATCCAAATGTTATTTATAGAAACCATAATTATAGTATTATGGCAAAATGTTGCCACAAAGGTTTTTTCAACTGGACATTTACAGCATTTTAAGCAGCAACTTTAATTGCATGTGTTATTATGATAGTGTATGTAAACTGAAAATGTAAAAATGGATAATATGATTTGCATATCTCCCTCATTGTTTGCTACCGTTAGGTTTTGTTTTTCTCCGACAAATCTGTGCTAAGTATGCCACCTTGTAAGCTAATTACATATGAAATGTTTCTGTGCATGCGCATGTGGGGGGTGGTTTATTTCCAAGACATATTTGCTGAAATTATACTGGAGAGACTTCTCATTAGAGAATGAGTGGGCGTTGAATTAGGCATCGTGGGTAGGCTAGGCACTATAATTAATGCCCGGCTCCTGCTTTTTCTTTTATGATTAGTCACATTCCATCAGTGTCCTGTGATCAGTGAGGCTTACAAGTACAATGTATTTGTGTGTTATTTCCCTCGCCACTTCTCCACTTTGGTGTTGTTAAACCACAGATCACTTGAATTAGTATTCCAGCATTTTGCTTCACTGTAAGAATGTTGGCTGTTTGAATTTAAATTTAAAAGGTGGTAATGACTGAACTGAATGTTGATTTCCAAGAGTGCTCTATTCTGAAACCTTTTGCTCTGTCTTTTAACTCCTAATCAGTTCATAGTGGCTTGAGTTTTGGGTTCCCACTACCTCTTTTTTTGTTAAAGTTACTATATTCTTATTGTAAAAGTAAAGTATAATAACAATTGTAACATGAACTGTTCTTAATAAGTATCATACAAACCTCATTCTTCCAAATATCATAAAATATTTTATATAGTCCACCTGGTGGCACGGTGGACACCTGGTTAGCACATATGTCTCACCGTTAAGTCTTTCTCCCACATTCCAAAAACATGCATGGTAACTGAAATGCTAGAGGGGGCCACACATTTTCATCAGTGCTACTGGGGGGGCCACATAACAGTACGTAGGACGATTTACTTCCTAAGCATATGTATGAGAAAAGTGCTATTTTAAATATGGACAAAATATGCAAAACATGTGCTCTTAATAGATTTTATTTTTGATAATGCATTTTTTCAATGAATGTATAAAAGATCCACAATCCTAATCCAACAACAAAGGGTTTGAAACAAAAACAAAATAACCACATACTGCATTTTTTTCCCACTGCAAAGGGTTCTATTGCAAAGAGATTACATTAAAGGATGGCACAAAATGGCTGAACAAGAAACCAACATTAAGTGAAAGAACTATTTTTGTCCTTTATTAAAAAAAAAAAAAATCAACTCACTCATTGTAATATTATTGAGGTGATCAGTCTGAAAGTTGTATGCCGACATTGCTACATGAAATCGGCGGCTATGTTGTGGCTAGCACGTCTAACATGCACGGCATCATCCGACTGTGAATTTTTCTTAGACGAGGAAGCAAGCAGTTTTTTTAGCCCAAAACTTCAAACTTAAATAGCGAGATTAATCATATCGTCGCGTCTTCCAGGAAAAACATTATTAATCCAAGTACAACTGCTTGCGCTCTTCTTTCTCCGCTGCTCCACTCGCTTGCCATACGATGCATTCATGAACCTCGGAAGCATCACAACTCAGCAACACACAAATCTGACCACAACACAGATAACCCAATTCGTTACAATATGCTGTTGAACATTCAAAGATTTCAATGCCTAAAAAGTGTATACAATTTCATAAAGACTTTTAAAAATGTTTTCATTATGAAAAGAGTTTTAATATAGTCAGCAATAATTGTAACGGTCATTGTATATTTTTTTTTTTATCACAAAAAGTGTATACATGTACTGTAATAACAACTTGTCTTTAACTTGAATACTTATGTGTGTCATAGGCTTTTGCTGCTGAGTGTTTAAAGATTTCAGTGTCTTAATAATTTACTAAATTCAGAGATCTTTATTGTTAGTGTATTTTTTATTCTGGTGTAAATTCTTAGAATATCACCCAAATGGTTCGCGTTTATTTATTTTTTCTAAAAAATGTACCATTTACTTGTCATCTTTTCAAAATAAACATATTTTTTTTTAAAAATCTGTTTTTTGAACCAAAAATATGTTTCCAAAAAACCCGAACCAAGCCAAAATGTGATTTAGCGTACTGTGACACCCCTAGTTTTAATGTTACAGATATTCCTCAAGTAGCATTTAGCACCAACATCGCCAAGCAATTATTTGTTTGTGCAACCCGATACATGCTCACTAGTAACCAACCATACACAATAGTATTTACCCACCTGTTTCATTTCCTCGTAGAGGTGCAGGTGTCTATCTTTCACATGTTTTCCCAAATTTGTCGTGCTACTGGATTTGGTGGCGCCTTCTAGCAAGCCTTGCAGACCGGCCAGTCACAGTTTGTCGGCTTTCCCGACTCGTCAGCCTCGTACCCAAAGTAGTTCCAAACAGCACTTTTACTTTTGGGATGGTCAACTAAAACGGGTTGTGATGCTGCTGTTGCCATTTTATTTTTGATACGTTTTGATTTTGCTGGTCGGAGGTGTTCTGAGGCTTGTTGCGCAGGGATTGGCGGAAGCCGCTTCTTCTTCATCTATTTCCTGCACACTGGTGTACACAGCGACACTATTGCCGTCTTGAACGGCCGCGCGTGACAGCGTAATCAGAATGAGGCAGTGAGACTGAAAAGTATCGATACCAAAACAATTGAATATCTTCAATTGATACTACATTTCATATCGATTAATATCTAGGTATCGATTTTTTTGACAACCCTAGTAGGCAGCGCACATCCACCTCCAAACACGAAGAAGTTAATCCAACGAAGAAGAAGCCACTAAACGAACGAAGAAGAAGCAGCTAACTGAACGGAGCTCAGGGAAGGCAGAATACTCATGTTTTGTTATGTTTTGCACATTCTATAACGTACTTTTGGAACATTTGCGGTCCTTAAAGTTGAGCTTTGCGATTGGAGTTTTATTATATTTTTCTTTTTTTCTGTCTTGCATTCCTGTGTGTCAGGAACAGTTACTGGAACAGTGCCACACTTTTCAATCGTGACACCTGAAATGTCAAATGGCAACTTTGGGAAAAACTTTGAAAACACATGCCTCAGTTATTTAACTACAGTGGTACCTCAACTTACGAACGTATCTTCATACGAAATTTTCAAGTTATGAAACGCCAAAACAGGAAAATATTGCCTCTTGTACGAAAGAAATTGCAGGATACGAAAGGTAAATATACAGTATGGGCTGCTACTCGCAGCTCCGGGGTTTACTGAACGCAACATACTCATAGCTGCTGGCATCCCATTGGCTAGGAGGGACCTCTACCGTATGCGTCTATGTGTGTAGATAGACAGGTAGATAGACATATATGTGATAGATTAGGTAGCCACCCCCCCCCCCCCGCGTCACTACCCACAATGCTTCTGTATAGATCACGAAGACCCGGATGACCGCGACTACGCATGTGCACCCTTGACAGGCAACCAGCCAGTGGGGAAAAGCGTGAGACGAGGCTGTTTCAAGAGAAAAGCAATGCGCCAAATAAATAAATATATAAAACGACTCGTCGACGATCGTCGTGATTAGTCGACTAATCTTGGCAGCCCTAATTGCAACACGTATCGGATTACAAACCAAGTATCGGAATCCGTATCGGATCGGGACAAAAGTGTATCGTCCCATATGGCTGGGTGAAATTATATCACCATATGCGTGTTTCGTATTGGTCGATATTGATTATATATAGAATTTTTTTATGGTTTAAGATAAACTGCAATATCACACAACTATGCAGATCAAATTTATATCTAAATTATTAATTTTAAATATTACAAATTTAAAAATATCTGGTAATAAAATACATTTTCAAGGGGTGTACAATCTTTTTGTGTACATTGTAATGCAGTGTAATGTGCAATGTTGTTTACATCCAGCCTGGCAAGCAGAACCTACTTTCTTTCAGCACAAAAAAAAAATGGGTCTGCCCACTCTTGACTGCAGCTCAGCCGGGTTCAAAACGAACCATGCAATCAATTTACTGTGACTTATTCTTCGTGAGTAATGTCACTCTTTGGCGGTAGAAGTCCATCCTCATAACATTCAAAATGGCACGTGGGAGAGACTACTTCCCTTCCCTTCCACACATGCTTCCCACGACTTCCACAAGTCGTCACAATCTTTGCTGATTGGTTCATTCCACTGTCGGTTTGCTCAGGTTTGCTGTTGCTTGGAAATGCACCTGATGCAACTGTGAACAGACTCAATCACTGGTACAGCACTGACTCTGGATTTCCAGGCTAGTTTACATCTATGCTTCTGGCTCAAGCATTGCCCCATAGATGCTTATTTGCGGTAGACGCTATCCCCCATCGTTGATATAATTACATTAACCTTCATTCGTTGTTAATACTATGCAAGTGTAGCGAACTAATACTCTCTTGGAGTTCATACAACTGTTTTAGTTCGACTTAAACTTGTTAGCGCAGGGGTATCAAACTAATTTTTGTTGCGGGCCACATTGTAGTTATGGTTTCCTTCAGAGGGCCATTTTGACCCAAAATCCGCCCATAAACATGCAGCATTACACAAGAAATTGATGAATAACTAGTCTTGAAATCAAAGGCCAGTAAAAACTGTTTGTTCAAATATTATTACATTTATTTTAAAAGGAGTATTGGTAACAAAAATGCCTGTAATATCTCAACATTTTTAAAAGTGAAGACAATTTGCAATTTTGGTATTTTAGAAATATGAAGCTGATGCACATAAATTGCTTTCGCGAGCCACATAAAATGATGTATTGGCCTGATGTGGCCCTCAGGCCTTGAGTTTGACACCTGTGACTTAAAACAACTGAAGATGCCCCTGAATTTGTTGAACATACGGAACCCAAAAGAGTCAGGTTCTTTGGACCTTTTGTTTTTTCTTTTTTTGTATTGGCTTGGACAGAAACTAAAGACCTTTTGTATATTGTATCCTAGCAATGAGTGAACATCTTTTGCTGGGACCAACTCACTGGAGGGTACTTAAGCC
This sequence comes from Filicampus tigris, assembly GCF_054856515.1. Classification (NCBI taxonomy): domain Eukaryota; kingdom Metazoa; phylum Chordata; class Actinopteri; order Syngnathiformes; family Syngnathidae; genus Filicampus; species Filicampus tigris. The sequence continues at coordinate 1,740,898 of NC_141225.1, read as the reverse complement.
CTCTTGGATTGACGATACTTAGACCTTTTTTTTCATGCAAAAAGGATGTAGTTTGTTAGTTATTGGGACAGGAATTTGAATGGGAATAAGCTTCCCACGGCCTTGTGGTCAGCAATGATTCAAAACGTATTTCAGTGATTTGAGTCCAAAGTTTATACCATGAGTTTTCTGCCAGAACTCATACTGGAAGCCAGCTTTAATCAATAGAAAAATGTAATTGAGGTTGTCTTTCTCTGTGTGTTTCAGGTTATGTGCGTAACAAATGCTGTAAGGTTAAGAGGTCGAATGCCCCTGTAAAACACCAAAGAAAGCAAATGGTGAGTTGTCAAAAATGTTTATCACACTGTTTTTCTTGAGGTTGATATGAAAATACTGTAAAGGATATTTTCTTTAATTCAAAACACAACAGTATTTGTTTTGTACTATCCCCTCATTATTTATAAAGAATTGATCTGCAGAAAGAATACCAACATAAAAGGGTGCCACTCAGTATAAATTGTAGATATTACGTAAACATATGGTATAGTTAGGGCTGTTCGATTTTGACTAACAAGAAAATCCATATTATTTTCTCTTGAACCCGATTTTACGATTTTCTTTGTAAAATAAAAAATAATGAAAAATGAAGTATTTTGAATGTCTTTTATTTAATCTTAATTTTTCTTTCTTTGAACTCAAAATGCCAGTCAATTTAACTTAATACACACAGAACAATCCATTGGGATTAACAGCATTTTATTTACACAATAGATTTCAGATCTGTTCTTGATTAAACCAATAATGAAAGAAGAAAGTGCATATACCATCTGAAACGAAATCATCAATATGAGAGAAGGTAGACAGTCAATTCTGTAAACCAAACAGTCTGTCAGCAAGTCATTTTGCCAACCATCTAATGACTAGCCTTTCACATTTGTCCCTGGTCTTACTTAAACATAAATCAATGATTAGTTTAAAACTGTCACTCAATAATACAACGTCAAGCTTAAGTACAGATGCATAGTCATGACCAGGGGTCCGTTGTAGAGGAGAAAAAAAGTGACGCCTTTCAGACGTTGAGTTACTTGCTCACGGGTTGTAGGAAGCAGAAATGCAGAGGAAACTACGGTGGCTTACATACACCAAAAATAAAAAAATCGAACGTTCCGATTTGAACGTTTTTAACATCGTTTTTTCCAGAAAATTCGGTTTCGGTTCAAAATCGCTTAATCGAGCAGCCCTAAGTATAGTATTGAGTACGGTTTCAGTTTGTGTAGTTGACTGTCCTAAGGAGTTCATTCAGGTCACTGGTTCATGTTTCAAGGGGCTTTCTCATTTCCCTTATTTGAAAATTGAATACACTAATAAGGAAAGTAAGTTCTTGTTTGATTTGTTTGTTTTGCGGAGGAAACTTAGAGAGACCAATGCCTGCTGCAAATTGTGTTTTTTATTGGATGTAAGTTATGTTTAGATTCTGCTCTTTCTTTTTTTCTTTCAATTAGATCTGCTGCCATGCCACCGTGGGTGATATGTCGTCTTCCAATGACAGCAGTGCGATCCCTGGTTTCCCTTGTGCTATTAGCGACTGGCTGGGGCCTTACCTCAAAGCCTGGGTTTGTTGTGCAAGGAGCAGACTCAGCATCTACCTTTTATCCCACCTTCATCCGGAATGACACAGAATTTGAGCATTTGGCCTTGCATCCTCAACCCAATGTGGGTCGAGTTTATGTTGGAGCTTGTGACAACTTGTTTCAGTTGAACAAATTCCTGCAGCTTGAACTCCACGATCACACTGGACCAGTCAAAGACAGCAGAGAGTGCTTGCCTCCTGTAACAGAGAGTAACTGCCCTCAAGCAAAGCTCACCAGCAACCACAACAAGCTCTTGCTGATTAACCCGTACGCCATGGAACTCATTACTTGCGGCAGTGTCAACCAAGGTATCTGCCAGAAACGAAGTCTTGATGCTGTCAACAGGGTGCTTTTCTCCACTGAGACGGCAGTGGATACCCAGTACGTAGCAGCTAATCACCCCAATGTTAGTACTGTTGGCCTCATCGTTCAATCTCATCCGCACAGGCAGCCGGTTCTTTTTGTAGGGCGGGGCTACACAAGCAGCCACCCACCTATCGCCACACGAAATTTGGACCAGGAACCCATATTTTCTTATGAGGAAACTGCGAAGTTGGCTGTGGCTGGTCGCCTCTCTGAATATGACCATCATTTTGTTGCATCCTTTGCCCACAATCATCATGTGTACTTCCTCTTCTACAGGCGAGATCTGAAGTCAAAATCACGCGAATACCGCACCTATATCTCTCGTGTATGTTTGGACGATCAAGCCTATTATTCTTATGTGGAAGTGCCCTTGACATGTCGTTCGCGGGCAGGAAAAAATTATAATCTCCTTCAAGCAGTCCAGCTGGGATTCTCCAAAGATGTCACAGTGAGTCAGGGGTCTGAGATTGTTCTTGGTGTTTTTTCGACTCGGTTGGCTTCATCAAATCGACCCAGTGAAGACTCTGCCCTGTGCATGTTTAACCTGGAAGATGTGGACCGCAGGATTAACTCCACCAGAGACCTGTGTTACACAAAGATGGGCAGAGAGTCTGGAATGGAGGCAGCCTACATTGAATATGAAGTCAAATCCAAATGTGTCAATCTGCTTGAGGTGAGTTAATCAAACAAAAATTAAAATTAAAAAGAACAAAAAGAAAGCAGTGTCATCATGCTCTCAATTGCTGAGATGTACTCTGCCATTCTTCTGCTTCTTTTAAGTGTGTGCGTGGGTGTGTGAATATATGAATATATATATATATATATATATATATATATATATATATATATATATATGTATATGTATATGTATATATATATGTATATGTATATGTATATATATATGTATATGTATATGTATATATATATATATATGTATATGTATATGTATATATATATATATATATATATATATATATATATATGTATATATGTATGTGTGTATATATATATATATGTATGTGTATATATATATATATGTATGTGTATATGTATATAGACTGTTGGACGCGGGTGAGGAGGGCGGCGGCACTAAAGAGGAGCCAAAACTCGCGCTAATATATACGGGGTCCCATCCCTAATATATATATATATATTGAATTCAGAGTTTAAAATGCAAATGTTTTGTGTATTTACAGTAGGGGCTATTTTAGCCCAAACATTAAGGACAGTTTGTTGATTTAAATTCTATTTATGTAACAACATTTGACTGAATAAAAGTGAACAATTGAAAGAGAAATACATTTCTGATACATTTGCCAATGCAATGCATGGCATTTATTAGGAATAATGTCATGAGTAATGATACCGACTCCCAGTCCAACAGGGTCTCATTCGCCATATGTTAGGTGCATTATCATGCACATAGGCGACGGCTTTATTTTCTAGTGCCCACGTACCCATCACACTCCGCAGGAGAGCAGCCAAGTTTTCAGCTGTGTGTCTTTCCTCCAAGGCGCATGACGCACACAGCTGTGGAGATGTTTTTCGTCTACATACGTTATACATGTCATAGTCATGTAAGATTCGGTGGCTATTGTCGTCCATCCGTCTGTAGTTAAGGCATTGGCCACATAGCTGACCCGCTCAAACGCTCGCAGTATCTCCTCTTTCATTTGGTTATGGCTACTAGATTTACTTGTACGTGGCCATATGGATGTGGTTTCTCGTCACTCCGGGAGAGTGGTTGTAAGCGAATTTATGCTTACAAAGCCTTGTTGTCATCTGCTGCATCAAAATACTCCCAAACGGTGCAGTTTTTTTTCGTGGTAGCTTTGACATCTTTAGAATTTACTTTTCTTCCTCAAACTTAATGTCTCTCTTGGTGCTCAGCTTGTTGACAGAGGCAGAGGCGTGAGACCAAGATGTGTGATTCTTAATGCAGCGTTTAACCGACGAGTAAACTACTAAACGTTTAATAAATATTAGACGGTTAAACGACTAGTCGCGCACATCCCTAATATATACATATGTATATATATATGTATATATATGTGTGTACATATATGTATATGTATATATATATATATATATATATATATATATATATGTATATGTATATATATATATATATATATATATATATATATATATATATATATACACAAATGTATATGTGAATGTATACAATATATATATGTATACAGTATATGTATATATTTACTTTGGCCAGCCAGTTTAAAACAAAAGTACTGTATATACTTAATTTTCATGGCGCGTGGTCCCATGGTAAACACAATGATATGTTAACTAAGGTACCTGCAAGTTGGGTCAAGTTAACTGTTGACTCTTCTTGTTCGTGAAACAACAACCAAAATGAGTCTACTTGCCTCTAAAGTAGATTACTATGATGTTGCTTACTTGAATATCTGTGTAGTTTGGAATGCCCATATGCTAATGCTAGTAAGTGTCCCAAAAAACAACTGAGGTGAGTCTAAACTAGATTGACCTTTTTGCTAACATGAAAGTACTACTTCATGCCAGGTGAACATCTTGGTCTGGATTGCACACCTTCCTCTGTCCTCACATTAATAATGTAGAACAGCTCTAGCCAGTCATCCCATTACAAAAATGCTGGAGGGGAGCTGCTCCTGCATCAGTGTAATTGAATAGAAATGATGGACCTTGAGCATTGTAATTGAAGTTGAGAGCAACATCTAACAAGACTGGACAAGGATAGATAAATCCAGACCACACACACCGTCTTATAAGAATTACATTCAGCAATAGTGATGGTGAAACATAGTGAGTCACACGATACAAAGGAGAAACAACTTCAGCATTTCAATTAGTAGTGTACTGTGAGCCCTATTCTGAACAAGAAGAGTTCTTTTTTTTTTTTTCCGTATGAAATGGTATAGCAACACAATGTTATCCTCTGGTATTATCTCAATGTATCTATTGCTCCGACAAGACATTTCAAGATTGTGAAAAGCGTGTGGCGCTTTATATTTATAGACTACGCTAAAACTGTTACTAATATTTACTAATACTAATATTTATTGTGGTTATGACTAACTATGGCTGTGTTAGTGTAGGTAAGTGACAGACTACAGAGGGTTCAGAGTTACGGATATACAAATTTGTGGTACGCACTACCAAAGGAACAGAACTTTGTCATACACCTAGACAGGACATCCTCTATTTATTGAAAAAAAAAATGTTCGAAACCAATGTTAGAATTTGGAATAGATCAATTACAGAGCGGATGAATGGTACAATATGAAATAACGTATATTCAAAGTGCTGAGAGAGCTACAGTAAAGTTTGAAAACAGATTTTCAGAGTGATTGAATTGTGATTAAAGTGGTTAAAAAAACATACTTGTCTATCTCTGCTGTATTCATTACTGTACAGGTCTTCTTGGCACTCTGCATTATTTTTATAACTGTGGGTGATCAGTATTCCACATAACTGGACACTTAAAGTGCTCAAGAACAAAAGGCATCATTTGCACACTTGTGCTGTATCATAATTACTGGACTACTGGTCACTTTAAATTGCATGACTATTCTCTGCATCATCTTTGCACAGCTGTCAGTGTTACTACCGCACTAATGGTCCACTTCATTGCTTAACGACGCTCTGTCTTAGGTGTTACGTTTTAAATATTCATCTTTGTTATAATTGATTGTTGCTGTAATACTAGAGTGGTTCAAAGTAACTAAGACAAATTCCTTGTGATTTTTTTAACATACTTGGCCAATAAAGATGATTCAGATTCTGGTTCAATTTAAAATTTGTATTGACAGACCTCATCAACATACTGTGCACATTTTGGTATAGCAAGAGCTCTTTTGTGCGTTGCATGGTTCACATCAGAACTATGACAGAATAGTGAACTCAAAACTGGTGTGTGGGTTTATAGGGCCGGGCAGCTTTAACCAATACTTGTAATCTAGTCACATTGATTGGACTGTCGGTGGGCTGACTCTTGACTCCAATTAACTCTCAAAGAAGGCAATCGACTATTCACATATATTTTCCACAATGCGCTGTGAATGTTTGTGAATGTTTGCAAGTATGTCCAATGAATCAGTGGTCCCCAACCTCCGAGCCGCTTTGGAATGGGCCGCACATATGAAAGAAAAAAACTAAAAGCAAAACTTCAAGTGCATCCGGAAAATTATTGTATTTTGAAAAGTTACTGGATACTCAACTGTACATACTCTTTGAGCCATTATTTCATGTAATGTTGCAGTGACCCTTGAGTGACTGACTATATCTTGTCGTTTAGAACACTCTCGATAGGTACCCTTGCGGCTCTGATCACACACCCAGCCCCATGGGTAGTCGCATTGCCATAGAAGCTGAAACCATTTTGGATAGCCCCTCTGCTCGACTCACAGCTGTTGCAGTGAGCATGAGGACGGGGCATACGATTGCATTCTTGGGAGACTCCAAGGGGAACCTGCACAAGGTAAATCTTCACACGCATCTTTCCCCTTAACATTTTGACATAAACACATTCACACAAACATATTTTGATGTTGAGATTGTGTTATGTTTCTTGGAGAGCCAAAGTTGTGATACGCAGGACGGTATGGACGGCAGTCCTATCTGCAATACTTATTTTGTATCTTTATGGGTTCTTTTCTCACGTACTAAACTCTCTGACTAGTCAAGAAGTTGAAAAACAAAAAGCCAAATTTAGTGTGTGCAAGCAGAAGCTTTCAAGCTGAAAGTGCCTCTGCAATTCAGGGGTGACTGAATTGAGTGGGTTGACTCAATCAGATCATCTATCCATTTCCTTTTGCTTAACTGGGGTGGAATCGCGGGGCCAGCAGCTTAGCAAGGAAGCCCAGACTTCCCTCTCACCAGCCACTTCATCCAGCTTTTCAGGGGGAATCCCAAGGCGTTCCGAAGCCAGCCAACAGGCATAGTCTTTCCAGCGTGTCCTGGATCGGCCTCGGGGCCTCTTCCCCGTGGGATGTGCCTGGTATACATCACTCCTGAGTCGTCCAAGAGGCATCCTAACCAGTGTTGTTTTCGTCAACGATGACAATGACGAAAATATTTTGTTAACGCCCCTTTTTTTCATGACGATAACGAGACCATGACGAGCTAAACGTGGCTCTTTGATGACGAAAACATGACGTGACGTACATGAATTTTTGGTGACGAGACGAGACAGGCCGAAATTGTTAGCGTGTGGTCCCGTCAGAGGTTCAAAATTTATGGCATCCCTTCCTATTGTACAAGTAATCTGTCTTTCAAAAAAATTGCAATGCTGGTGCAACCTATCCTCGTTTGGGCATGCCCACCGCCGGGACAGAACGCGGGGGGCGCACACAAGGCAAACGCATCGCACACACCAGCACAACAAAACACGAAGAGGTCTGCGGTCATTCGTCTCGGCTCACGCACACTGACACGCTTTCCTTTGACGGACTATGGCGACAGTGACAGAAAATGGGCTTGGTGGTCGGAAACGAAGGAAAGATATGCACATACTTTGTGTACAACCCAGCAGAAAGAACAACACGATGCATTGTAGACAGCGGCAACGGTGAATGTGGCCACAAACTAGGTGGAAAGAATGACAAGTCTCTAGCGACATCTGAGGGCTCACCACGCTGATATTTTGTCCCAACTCGTCCTGTTAACATATACAGTGATTCCTCGCTACTTCTCGCCTCAACTTTCGCGCCCTCGGTGCATCGCTAATTTTTCAGAAGCATTCATAACAAATTTAAAATGAAACACAGCCATATCGGGAGCTATATTGCAGAAAGACGCATTGTTTCAAAGATATGACTTGACTCGGAGGCTTTGTACATACCCGCAGGCACTCTTAAAAGGCGGTGACTGGTTCCCAGCGCGAGATCGACCAACGAGAGAACAAGTGGATGTACTTTCTTCCACACACTGTACTGTGCGTGAGCTGACTGCGCATCATCGCAGCCTCTCTCTTCGTCTCGTCCACTATTCAAATGTGCCGTTGATTTAGTCAGAGTCAAGCCGGCTACTTTCTCCTCCATATTTGTAATGATGTGTTTGCTCTAATAAAGTTTTGTAAAAATCGGATAGTACAGTACAACAGCTGTGTTTATAAGTCGTGAGCGCAGCGCAGCACGCTCTCGGCCTGCCAGCGGCACAAACGACTTAGACATCGCCAAATAATGTGTTTGTTAGTTTTGTCTTAGGTTGTCTTAAAACAGCTTACCTTAACTACAATCCCGCATTGCATTTTATTCAAAGGACTTAATTGATGTTATTGTGCAAAGACAAAGTTAATGCATGATCCCCCCGGCGGCCATGCGTCTTCTTCGTTTTTTAATGAAGTAGGAGGAGAAGAAAAAGAAGAAGAAGCGTCCGCTTTTACTTTCATTTTTCACGACGACGACAAGCGTTTTAAAGTGCAGGATTCGATAAATTACACTATGGCATTCTAGTTAAGGTAAGTCAATTTTATGGTTAAAATTAAAACGTTAACGTAGTTTTTAGCGAACGTTTCGTCGTGATCGTCAGCTGCCGTGGTTGAAGCTGTCTACAGCTTGGTATTTATATTCTTCATTTTGCATTTTAATAGTTAAATTGATTGTTTAACAAGTATTTATAAGTGTGGGAACCATGTCGGAGTTCACAACAGCGTAACAGTGGTGCAAATCCCCCCCAAAATAAAACTGTTCAATAAATATCATATAAAATAATAATCATAATAATAATAATAAATCCGACGCTACTTTGTGTTTTTTCACCTATCGCGCCAGGTTCTGTCCCCCCATTAACCGCGATGAATGAGGGATCAATGTACTGTATACATTTACTTGCACTCTGTTATTCAACAATCGGCTTGTGATCAATTTCATTGTGCTTGAAGATTTCCACGTAACTCGTGGCGCAAATGGTCTGACTTAGGGCATAAGTTATTTTGGTTGAGCTAACATCGAGGCTAAGGTCAATTCATTCGGTTGTTGTGTGTAAAGTCAAATATTAAAAGTAGATTAAGGCAGTGGTCCCCAACCAATTTTCTACCACGGACCGGTTGGTCCGCCTTGGTGTGTGTGTGTGTGTGTGTGTGTGTGTGTGTGGGGGTGTGTGCACGCATGTGCGTGTTTGTGTGTGTGTGTGTGGGGGGGGGGGGTGCGCGTGTGTGTGCGTGTGTGTGTGTGTGGGTGTGTGTGTGTACAATAATAAACGCGAATCCACAGGTTTTTTTATTTCACCAATATTGAATGACTTTTTAGCCTTAGCAATGCGGTTAGCCGCCAAAGTACTTACCGGTACATTTTTTGACGAATCAGTTAAAAAATGTATGCCTTTTAGGGCTGTCCCAAACGATTATTTTTCTCCCGATTAATCTATCGACTATTTTTACAATAAGTCGATTAGTCCAACTATTCATTTTTCGACTAATCTAATTAAAAAAAAAAAAAAACACTTCTGAAAGCTTATTTAAATTCTTTGTTTATTAAAGTAAAAAAAAAACTCTATTAGGAAGGCATCAGGACGTGTGAACATGAATGAGGTATTTATCGATACATAACGATGAAGCAATGTGTGCGTGCCAGGGGCGCCCAGAACGTGGCTAATGGGTGGGCCTGGAAAAATCAGGGTGGGCCTGAATATTTCTCTCACTGAACACAATCCTCCTGTCCCAACACAATCCTCCTGTCCCGACACATCGTATATTCAAATAAAATGACAAACTGAATAATATGAAGTTCAGATCTTCCTTAGACAACCACAATTATGCCATTCTTAATAGTCAATAAAATGAAAAAAATAAAAACAACAAAACACAAATTCAAAAATAATTTTGTAATTTACAAAAAAATTGAAAGTATTTTTTTCATGAATCTCACAGGGTAGATTGAGCAGTCTGTCAAACTGGGCGGGGCCTGTGCGCACCCAATCCCACCCATAGCTCCCCCCCTGGTGCGTGCATGTGTGAACAGCCCAAGTAAAACAATTAACAAAAATAAATAACTAAAAAATAAATATCAGTTTGCTTAAACCTGAAACAGATAAAGCAGTGCATACTTAAATATTATAACAATGAAAAAGCACACATTATATATTAGTACAGTCACGGACTATGGTTAGCAGGCCAGTGTTTCCTCTAGGTTTTTTTTTGTTGTTGTTGTTTGTTTAAGCAGCAGAAACAGGACATCATCCTAAATACGGTCCCCATGCTGTGCTGTGCCCAGTGCCCACAGAGAGCTTTCCAGAGCAGATAACTGATGGCGCGTGTTTATAGATACATAAAGCAGCGGAACTAACGTAACATTACCTACAAGCACCAGCACAATTTGACTGGAGTGGAATAGCTCCGTGAACGCCAACTCAGCTTTACTGAGGGTGCAGTCGACCAACTCGCTCGACCTTTCTTTGAAGTATGTCCATACTTTGGACGTTTTTGTCCGCTTTTTTAGCAGTACGCGCGTTGTTGGCAACTGATGCAATGCACGTGTTGACGTATTTACGTCATCGACACTCAAGCGTACATACGTTCCGACGTACGTCATTGACACTTGACGTCGACAGTATGTTGTGCGTCCCGACGTATTTACACCATCAGCCACGTCGACTATGCCGACTAGTCGGGACAGCTCTAATTCCTTTATGTACGTAATGTATGAACGAAACATTCATTCATTCATTCATTCATTATCCATACCGCTTATCCTCACAAGGGTCGCGGGCGTGCTGGAGCCTATACCAGCTGTCTGTTGGGCAGTAGGCGGGGGACACCCTGAATTGGTTGCCAGCCAATCGTAGGGCACACAGAGACAAACATCCGCACTCACAATCACACCTAGGGGCAATTTAGACAGTCCAATCAACTCACCATGCATGTTTTTGGAATGTGGGATGAAACCGGAGTACCCGGAGGAAACCCACGCAGGCACGGGGAGAACAAGCAAACTCCACACAGGGAGGCCGGAGCCGGGATCAAACCCACGACCTCTGAACTGTGAGGTGGACGTGCTAACCAGTCGACCACCGTGCCGCCATGTACGAAACATTGTATGCCTATTTTTAACTAAAACGAACTAAAACCTTTTTGAATTTCCGTCGACTAAATTTAGGGAAACTAGATTAAAACATTTTTGGGGAGTTTTCGTCGACTAAAACTGGACTAAAACCTTTTTAAGTATTTGTCGACTAAAACTAGACTTAAACTATCACTAATAGGAATGACTAAATGTGACGAAAACTAAAATGCCTGCCAAAAACAACACTGATCCTAGCTAAATGCCCTATCTGGTTACTCTTGATGTGGAAGAGCAGCAGCTCATCTGTGAAGCTCACTCAATCTCTAAGGGAGAGCCTGGACACCCATCCATCCATCCATTATTTGCCGCTAATCCGAGGTTGGGTTGCGGCGGCAGCAGCTTCAGCAGGGAAGCCCAGTCTTCCCTCTCCCCAGCCTCGTCTTCCAGCTCTTTCGGAGGGATCTCAAGGCGTTCCTAGGCAAGCCGGGAGACATAGTCTCTCCAGCGTGTCCTGGGTCGTCCTCGGGGCCTGCTGCCGGTGGGACATGCCAGAACACCTCACCATGGAGGCATCCAGGAGGCATCCTAATCAAATGCCCGAGCCACCTCAACTGGCTCCTCTCAACGCGTAGGAGCAGAAGCTCGACTCTGAGTCCCTCCCGATGGCCGTACTTCTCACCCTATCTCTAAGAGAAAGCCCGGACACCCTGCGAAGCAAACCCATTGCTCCCGCTTGTATCCGAGCTCTTACAAGACCCACTTGATACTTGAACACCTCCACTTGGGCCAGAATCTCATCCCCGACCTGGAGAGGGCACGCCACCCTTTTTCGACTGAGGACTGGTCTCAGATTTGGAGGTGCTGATTTTCATTCCGACCGCTTCACACTTGGCTGCAAACCGCTCCAGTGAGAGTTGGAGATCGCGGCTTGAATAAGCCAACAGCACCACATCATCTGCAAAAAGAAGAGTTGCAATACCGAGGCCACCAAACCGAACCCCCTCGACACCTCGGCTGTGCCTAGAAATTCTTTCCATAAAAGTTATGAACAGAATCGGTGACAGAGGGTAGCCTTGGCGGAGTCCAACCCACCTCGGAAATGAATCCGACTTACTGCCGGCAATGCGGACCAAACTCTGACATCGGTGGTACAGAGACCGAACAGCCCTTATCAGGGGGCTCGGTACCCTGTACTCCCGAAGCACTCCCCTCAGAATTCCCAGAGGGACACAGTCAAATGCCTTCTCCAAGTCCACAATACACATGTAGACTGGTTGGGCGAACTCCCATGCACCCTCGAGGACCCCGGGACGTGGGCAAAGTTCTGCCGGAGGTGGGAGTTGAAAGCCCTTCTGAAATTCTGCCAGACGTTCCCAGCAAACCCTCACAATACGTTTGGGTCTACCAGGTCAGACCGGCATCTTCTCCCACCATCGACTACAAAGTCGATCATCGAACTACGGCCTGGGGTGTCCTGGTGCCAAGTGCACATATGGACATCCTTATGTTTGAACATGGTGTTCATTATGGACAATCCACGACAAGCACAGAAGTCCAGTAACAGAACACCACTCGGGTTCAGATTGGGGGGGGGGCGTTCCTTTTAATCACACCTTTCCAGGTCTCACTGTCATTGCCCATGTGAGCATTGAAGTCCCCAGCAGATAGATGGAGTCCCCTGGGGGTCTCCAGCACACCCTCCAAGGACTCCAAAAAGCGTGGGTACTCTGAACTGCTGTTTGGTGTTTAAGCACAAACAACAGTCCGGACCTGTCCAACAACCCTAAGGCGGAGGGAGGCTACCCTCTCGTCTACCGGAGTAAACCCCCATGTACAGGCGCCAAGCCGGGGGGCAATCCAATCCATGGCTAACGGATTTAAAATGTTAAATGTACATGACTGTTTACTGACAAAACGCATTGTAAATTGCCAATTTTCCTGCTTATGTGATTGGCTGGCGACTAGTTCATGGTGTACCCTGCCTCTTGCCTAATGACAGCTGTGATAAACTCCAGAACACCCGCCACCCATGTGAGGATAAGTGGTTCAGAGAATAGATAGATGGTGATTATTGTATATTCATAACTGAATAGGATATTAATCTACAGGTAAATAATTTTTCAGCATTCGCATGAAGCATATAATACCAGTTTTCTCCTGCAGCAAGAGAATGTTTATTTCCCTCAGATAATCAAGTCTGTCTGTGTTCGCCGTTTTTCTATTCTTCCACTACGATACTACTCCATCTCTTTAAATTATGTCATTAAATAAACTCATGTGAATCTGCCCAGGAATTATAGCAGTTCAGATTGTGGTAGCCCTGATTTTTAAAAGAGATGTGGTGAACTGACCTCACAGATGAGTACAAACAGGTAATTTATGCTTAGTGTTCTTCTGGGTTCAGAGGGAGTTCAGGGTGAGGCACAAGGAGACAAAAGGTGTGTCATGTTGCGGATCTTGGTGAAACATCATTAAAGTGGTTGAGAAGCATGAAAAAAATGGTTTGTAATAGTTGCCGTAATGACAAAATGTCATCTTATTTACATTTTCAATTTTCATTGTGCTGTTCCTTACATTTCACTGCAGCACTGTCACTTAAGAGTATTTTTTCCTCTGTACTATGTACAGGCCGAAATGAGTATTTCTCATATTTTTTATGTAGATGTAGGTTGGTGTGTATATACATGTGTATATACACATGTTACTGCGTATATTTACATAGGTTTGATCCTAAATGTTTGCCGTCAATGTTATACATTAATGGCCACATTATGCCGCCGCCCCTGTGTGACCTATATCTTTGCTGCTGTAACAATGAAAATTTCCCCACTGTGGGATCAATAAAGGCATTCTTATCTTCTTATCTTATCTTATCTTATTAATTAAACAGTATATGATTTGGGCCTGAAAGCCATTCACACACTGAGCGGAGCAACGATGTTTTTGGAAACCATTAGCTAGATCAGAAATGTACTTTTTTTTTTTTGCAGTTTGCATGTTTGCAGACACATGGCCCTCTGTGTCATTTTGTGGTGTGTGGTTGAGACCCCTGTCCAAGCAGCAGTAGTACAATGGCACCCATTCACATGATTACATCACTCAGAGGTTGCAAAGCACCCATTCCTCAGCATGGCCAGCCAGCAGAGCTCCACACTCTTGTTGTGCATACCCACAGTTGACTGGTAGAAGCATCCACTTCCTAACTGAAAGCCACATTCAGAATGGTGTGAAGTTGAGTAGAAGACAGCAGAACCTAGCAATGTAATGGATTTTTAGACCATGATGCCTCACTACGCCACCAGTGATTCCAGTTATTTGCAGTCATGAACAATTAGCAAAGTAGAGTGTTTAAATACTGGGAACTTGTTATGGCCCTGCAATGAAAATTAGTCAGTGGGTGCCCAGTCAGTCTGGCTTATTGGTAAACACTCATGTCACTGACTACGTTCACATGCAATCACCTTTTTGAAACCCGAATATTGGCAATATTCAGGTTTTTAAAGGCTATGTAAACACATGCTATGCTCTATCCGCAAGGAATCTAGGTATTTGTAGTACAGGAAGTACTTGAGTGCACCTCATTCCCGCCATAGTGAGCCGACCTGAAAACATTCATTTCCCTGCGGCGGTATTTTCTGTCTCTACGGCAAAAATCACACTAGCCGGGAATACACAAGCAGAGGTGAACAATCATTGCGAGACTAAGATGCAGCACAGCGGCACACTTTTGGAGCGAGGAGAAACTGTCTGCTTTATTCCTGTGGTGAGTGACATGAATATAATATTTATTGACGTTAGAAAGTAAGCAGAAATGGTGTCTATCTGCGTCATGACATCCGTGCGTTGCAGTTTAAATCGGGTTATTCAAATTTGGGGGTAACTATCAACGTGAACAGGTTATTCCGAAGGTTTCAGTAATCTGAATTTTGATTTTAACCCGAATTCTGACTGACTGCATGTAAACGTAGTCACTATGTGCATACTGTAGGTAGCTTCCTGTCAGATAAACGTAATTTGCTGTGATTGTTGAGACAATTCCAGATAATAAAAGTACAAATTGAGATTATGCTTGCGTCAAAGAGAGAAAAATAAAGTCTTCATTATACGGTTTTGTTTTGTTTTGTTTTAGGTCAGCCCAGTGCAGAAAGGGTGCTTTAAAGAATGCCGTTTTGGATGAGGATCTTATTTATTACTCAAAACCCTCCTGTGTCAAAATGTTTTATTTTTGCCAACAAAATATTCTTCAAGTCTCATTAAGGCTGGGCTGAAACGTGACTGAATGACTGAAAAGTATATCATGTATAACTATTTCATATTTGTCTATCTATATATATTGAATTTTAATTTTCAGTTTTTTTAGTTTTTTTACTTTTGAAAATAAGGACTGAAGAAAAATAGCTGAATGTAGGTTATTTTATTCAACATAATACTATACTTTAATAGCTTTAATAAGAGGTCAACGCAACTATGAAAGTGTGAAATAAATTGGTCAGTGTAAAAATTAAAAAAAATTGTTTTTAATATAATCTTCTTAGTAGAGGTGGGGGATATGGATGAAAAATGTTTCACAATATAAGTATTTCACATCAGTCAATATTGATAATTATAATTTTTTTTAACCTATTTAAAAAATGTTTTACCATATTTTCCGGACTATAAGACGCAGCTTTATATAAGACACACCCATTCAATTTTTTCTAAATATTGAAAAAAAAAAAAAAAAAAAAAAAAAAAAAAAACATATAAGCCGCACCTATATATAAGCCGCACCTATGTTGAAAAATTAGATATTTATTGCATTTACTGAACGATTTTGAACTGTAAATGTACATGTATGAACCTGAACAGATTCTTTCCTAACTGTGCTGATTAAAACGGAACAGAACCAAGAGAAAATAAAGTAGTTATCTTTATTTTACTGCCCGCTGCCACTCCAGCTTGTCAGTTAACGTTCTTTTATTGCTGTATTTCCGCATACCGCCCAATGCAACGCCTAGTGCTTAACCTACTGCATAGCGCCCTCGCCTGTTGAACTCCTCCACCTGCAGTCACATCCTGTTAATGGCAATTTTATTGTCATGTCATCTTCCAAACCGCTTATCCTGTACAGGGTCGCGGGGAATTGCTGGAGCCTATCCCATCCGACAATGGGCGAAAGGCAGACTACACCCCAAACTGGTCGCCAGCCAGTCGCAGGGCACACACAGACACCGTCACTGAGCGGGAATCGATCCCACGCTGCCCGCACACAACTCAGGCGTGTGTACCACTACACTATCAGTGCTCCCAATTTTATTGTATTGTACTGTATTGTAATTTACGGAGCCCCTAAGGTGACATGGAAGTAAAAAAATAACAACTTTCCGTTCCCTCGCAAAGATTTGCGTTCCCTCGCAAAAATTGCGAGATAACGCAAAGCCTGTGCACACCCAGGCCCACCCAGGGCTCCGCCCCTGCTCGGGTTTCCTCCGATATTTGAAGCGGATATCAATATGCGTAAATAAAGGAAAAAAAAATCGGTATATAATTTTAGAATAATAAAAACTCCAGCTTTTCACTGTTTATATGACTTTAGGCACATGTTTATTAAACAGATTTTGTAATGTGCAATCTGTTAAAGTTTTTTTTTATATCTTAGAAAATTGGACATCTTAGTTTTAAAATTCTAATATGTACAGGGAGCTCCCAAGCTCAGCAGCATTTCTTATAAAGTTAAATGAAAACATACAATTACAGTATTTTCCGGACTATAAGTCACATTTTTTTTTTTAATTCATAGTTTGGCCGGGGGTGCAATTTTATACTCTGGAGCGACTTATGTGTGAAATTATTAACACATTATTACTTGCATGGCTTGTTAGTGCTGACTTGTATTTATGATGTTTTGCCTCCCTCTGCAGGCGCTTTAGCGCTAAAGCGCCTGCAGAGGGAGACAAAACATCATAAATACAAATACATCATAAATACAAGTCAGCACTAACAAGCCATGACAATTACTTCTATATCATTTTTCGTTATTGTAACCCACATAAAGAAACACAAGATACATCCTAAAAGCTATTAAAATGCATGAATAATTTAAACGGTTAAAGTCTAATGTTTTGTTATTAAAATGGTATGATAAAAAGAAAATTTGACTGTTAAGGCCTTGCTAGTCGAGGAAGCCAGCTTATCCAAACAGCTAAACATTCACAAACAAACGCCACAGATTCTAGATGTGCAGAGAAGTTGCCTGTTTATATTGTGAAACTGCACAAGAAACAGAAAATACTATCTATCTATGCATTACATATACATGTTTATATACACATAGCTACTGCGTATATTTACATAGGTTTGATCCTGAATGTTTGCCGTTAATGTTATACATTAATGGCTACATTATGCCGCTATCTCTGTGTGACCTATATCCTTGCTGTTGTAAGGCTGAAAATGTCCCCACTGTGGGATCAATAAAGGCCTTCTTATTCTTATTATTATTTCATAGACATGAACAAGATGGTCCTTTGCTCACGATTAGCGATCACGATTAGCATTAGCGTTAGCGATTAGTATGTTCAGTCAACAACCTACAATCATTCACAATTCAGCTCGTATATAAATGTCACTACACACAATTGTCTAAGTTAGTTTCAGACTATGGTTGAACAAGAACGAACCACAAACAGGCAGACATGCTAACAATTAGCAATCGCTATTAGCATTAGCGACAGCAGTTGCCTGCCTCTGGCTGTGGTATTGCATCATGCAGCCACACACGTACAAGAAGCTGAGATCAGAGGAGACGAAGACATAATTACGACCGAATGCATAAGTACTTTTGGAGACTTGGAAACATTCTACATTGTCGGGGATAAATAAAATACTTATTTAATCGATTTACAACCGTTTTGGTGAGGTTAAAGTTATCGTACAGTAACTTTCTTGTATGCTACATGTGTGAATGTTAGCTAAATGTTACCATCGTAGCTTGGTGGAAATGAGGTGTGCTAAGCGCACAATTTCCTCCCAAAATGCGACTTATACTCCAGTGCAACTTATATATGTTTTTTTCCTCTTTATTATGCATTTTATGGCTGGTGCGACTTGTACTCTGGAGCGACTTGTACTCCGGAGCGACATCATGATTACCAGTGTTGCCACACTTTACTGATTACTTGCTTTCAAAAGTAACTTGGATACTTGACGGATTACTTGATTGCAAAAGTAAATTAGATTTCAAGTTACTTTACATTCAACAGATCTCTACAACCCTGCTTAAGGTAAAAATGACACCCGTTTTGCAACTTAATTGGAAGTGCATTTTTATTTCATTCAATGCCATTGACGAATGTACGTGTATTTTTATGGTCCAGCCATTCAATCCCAGGAATTTATTTATATTTTTTTCAAATTTTTTCAAACATTAGGGAAAAGGATGGTCTGAAAATGTCAGGCAGTTAATGAGTTAACAGTGACATTTAAGAATATAGTGTTTTTATTAACCTTAAAATTAAAGACAACCTTTTGACTGACCATAATTATTTTAATTTCAAAAAAGTATTTTCTCGAGTTCACTTAACATAAATGGGCTACTTCTTTATTATAAAAAAAAGACAGTGTTCTAAACTTCACTGAACATCAATCCAGTTTAAAATAAAATACAAAGTCAGTCTTTCTCACTTGACATATTTTCTATTAATGTTGTAATGGCAAAACTACACATTTATAATGTACCGTATTTTCCACACTATAAGGCATACCTTTATATAAACCGCACCCACTCTATTAAAAAAAATAATAATAATGAAAAAAACCCATATGTAAGCCGCACTTTTATGTAAGCCGCAGCTATCTATGTTGAAAAATAGGCCCGTGCACGGCTCGTCATCGCTGATGTCGCTACCGGGGTAGTATATTGGGAGCGCACTGGAGGCCACGAGACTACTGTTGTTACACGCAAGACGAACTGTGTCGCTGTGTTTCTTGCTTGATTTAGACGGCCAAAACATATAAACATGGTGAACCTTTGCTGTGTTAGGGGGTGCAGCAATGCCACCCATGATCGCAAAGGAAGAAAATTTAACAACGGACTGAGTTTTTATAAAATATCCGGCGCACACAAAGGAGGAAGTGGGTCCGGTTTGTAGCTCCACTCAGTATTGGAAATTCTGTAGCGGCTTATAGTACGTGAAAATATCCGGCGCACACAAAGGAGGAAGTAGGTCCGGTCCGGTTTGTAGCTCCACTCAGTATTGGAAATTCTGTAGCGGCTTATAGTCCAGAAAATGTCTGAGTCCTGAGCAGTTGTGATGTCATTTTCAATCAACAGAAGTGACAAAATGCCCGCAACCAGAGCTGGCTAAAAACAGGTGGATTAACGTTTATTCCACAAATGCAATCTTTATCAGAATGCCTTGTTTCAATTAATGGGTTTGCCTAGAACCTATTATTAAAAAAAAATATGTTGGGTTGACTCCTCTTTAAGTAGCTAAGAACACATTGAGCAAATTATTTGAGATTTTATTTTGTTTTATTTGTCATATTGTTCACTATTATTGTTCTTTTAATTTATTTATTTATTGCCAGGTGTTCACATATGATGTCATTGATAATTGAGAATTTAGAATGTAGCATCATTTGAAATGCAACCCTACTTTTTACTTGAGCAAAAGTGAATATAAGGCTCAATATTTAGGTGAGAAACCTTTTGCTTGCATTAAAGGGACACTTAGGTGAGCTTCACATTGGCACTTATATAATAGGTTTGCATGTAAAAATGACATGAGTACTAAAATGCCCACCTCAAAAGACTCTGTAGTGATTTAAGGTCTTTTTTTAAATTTGGTTTACGACAAATTTCCACGCCCTTGTGTTATGTTTTCGGTCAGAGCGGTCTACGTCACGCGAGGAAGGCATGCTTGGTAATATTGCTCGCTTTGTCAGTTCTGTTGTCTAAAACGGTGAACGATCGCCACCAAAATGCAAATGCACATTACTACTCTTGTCCACTTCAAACTGTGAAAGTATAAAAGTGTTCTGAACAATAGTTTGGATTTATTGACATAAAACAGGATCTCATCATGATCACCTCCACAAAATCAAAAATACCATGGCGATTGCTCCTCCACTTTCACAAGCTGAAGCGGACAAGAGCATGAATGCGCTCACGAACCCCGACTGGTTATATTTCTGATATTTAGCGACGCTAAACTGGTGTCTCAGGAGGGAGAGAGACGCGGCTTGCAGCAGCAGCAGGCAGATTGTAGCCCCCCGCTTCCCTCCCCGGTTAAAGGTAGGATTTGGACAGCGGAAGTTTAGCAACAACTAGCTTCAGGCCGTTAAAACAAAAGGCGTTAGCACAACAACATTAGCTCCTTACTGTCCGCCCGGCGTGTGGAGGTGAAGATAAGCCTGTGTCTTCATGTCGCCTCGCAAGCAGTCGCGCGTGGTGTCTCTGCTTTTTGCTTGCAGCCCCCTTCTGCCCGAGTGAAGCGGCTTGAGAGTGACAAAAGCCCTCATCGAACAGCGAATGAAAAGTTTCAGCGAGGCTGACTGCACAGCCGAGAGTGTGGCCGCATTGGAACGTGCCATTTCGGCTGTTACTTTCCAAATTGGACGGCGTGTTGTAAGCCGAAAATCTGAGGCACTCCTCATCCAAATAAATGTGCACGTCTACTCATTTCCTCTTCAGTCTCTGTAAATATCCTGACTGGTGTTTAATGCCTCGCCCGTCCTAACCGTGATCAAAGAAGCAGTGTTTTATTTTTTTTAAGCAAAGAAGCAGTGTGCGCTGGTTCCAGCCTATGTAGCTCTGCTGACTTCCACATTTCCTCATTCTCATATAAATCAGCCACGGAGAGGTTAGGTTGAGGTTGAAATCTGTCCCTCGCGTGACTCCGGCCGAACAAGGATAGAACGGTGCTCATTAACAAGAGGCATTATTCATAGAGTAGATTTCCTAATTTCTCCCAAATTTATTGATAAAATAGAAAATGACAACTTTTTTCTTTTTCCTGATCAAAAAATATATAAAATGAACTTGTTAGTGAAAACGTGGCCATCCCGCACTGTCCCTTTAACTCAGCACATTAAATCTGTCCAATTAACATCACCAAACCTTCTTTTGTGATGCTTTTCCAGGCATTCATCACAGCCTCTTCCATTCGTTGTTTGATGAAACTGGTTGTGTCATTCAGCCATTCAGTTTTACGACTGAGTTGGGCCCGTCTAAAATCTCTGTCTTGCACCTAGTGAAGTCCTTTGTGGTTTTGACAGTGTGTTTGAGTGTTTGAAGTCATTTCTTGCAAATGAGTGGTTAGCTTCTTCTAGTGAAGCATCTATTCTTTTGTTCATGTTGATGACCTTCACTCATGTCCACTGGGCTTGGTTGGTGATGTCACGAACAGTTGTTTTAGGTTCTTTCTATGCAGCACTAATTATCTTTAAATCAATTTGTCCATGGATGACACTGCTAGAGGCATAAAGCCCCTCACAACTTAGGTCGTCGGATCATTGGGACACACAAACCCCTCCACCACAATAAGATAACAGCTCAGGGAGGAGGCATTCAACAAATACATTTGTAAAAATCACAAATTTATTTCGATTTGGTCAGGGTATGAATAATGTAGGTAGTTTGTATGGTCACACATCACTTTGTTGGAAAATTGATAAGTGATTTTGATCGACCATTTGTCTACGTGCATTTGCATTCCTCAGGTGTTCCTTGGGCCAAACGGTGAGGTGGAGGAATATGCCATAAACTCCATTCAGCAGAACACAGCCATCAGTTCAGACCTTCTCTTGGATGAAGAGGAGCAACATCTATTCATCATGACACATAACATGGTAAACGCACAAGTTGCTGCAATATTCTGTGCCTTTTTTCTCACCCAACCTTCCTTGTTTGAAAGACTAAACCTAAAGAGAAAACCTTTGGGAGGAATGCTTTGGTTTGTAATCCAGATATCCTTCATTGTTCTGGGTTAAAGTGTGTCATTCATTCTGTTTCACGGGAGCCTATTATGAATGCTTTGCATAGCTGAACTTGGAGGTGTTGTTCTGGTTCCAGCTGCAAAAGAGACCAGTAGCTGAATGCTTGCAGCACCCTGACTGTCACTCCTGCCTGCAGGCCCATGATCCCTACTGTGGCTGGTGTGTCCTAGAGGGAAGGTAATATGCACTCCTTATTAAAACAATTCATTGACCAAGTACAGCGTTCCTTAACAAATGAGTATTGTCTGATTTAATCGATGTTTGTTTTTGTCCACGGTAATGACAGAAATACAAGGGACATCACTTAATTATCAAGAAATTTGATTTACAACACCACTCTCCAATCTACATTTCGTCCTTGACAACCACCACCAAAATGTATGCAACATATGATGGTCAGGGTAGCTAGCAAAGTTACGATATGTA
This sequence comes from Filicampus tigris, assembly GCF_054856515.1. Lineage (NCBI taxonomy): Eukaryota > Metazoa > Chordata > Actinopteri > Syngnathiformes > Syngnathidae > Filicampus > Filicampus tigris. The sequence goes on along the minus strand of NC_141225.1, from coordinate 1,718,520 downwards.
CATTGTGCTTAACTTCATCAGCCACAACTTTCAGTCAGTCTTTTTCAGACTTTGAGGACAATTTCCCTTTGTCAGAGCAAGAGCCTTTCTGGTTTAGAAAGACATCATTCAAGCTCCTTGAGCTTCCAGGCATCAAGAGGTCATACAAGCTTATCTATGGGGCATCACACTCCCTGGGAGAGATGACAATTTTTCATTTGTTTTTATTTGTGAGCCATTTGGATGCTTCCCTCATTGTTTATGTATTGTTGATTGTACGCAGTGATTACATACTGCAATCTACAATGTGTATTAGATCACAAAAGCCACGGTTTGGATCTGTCACGGATCTGATTGTTTTTCAGATCAGCCCAAAAAAAAAAAAAGATTAATATAACTTTGTATTCATTAATATTATAAAATCCCTTTGCCCATTAAAAAAAAATAAAAATCAACTCCTAATGTATGATATGGCCGTTTAGGATTTAAAAACACAACTAAACGCAATATAAGGCAGGATACATTCTTATTTTATATGTGGTACAATGTATAAAATAACAAGGCATCCTGCCAGATATTGTGAGCTGAATGTTTTCTTAATATTATTTAATGAGCAAAAGTGTTTTATAAAGTAAATGAACACAAAGTTTTATTTCGTTTTTTTTCATAGTGAAAAAGACCTCAAAGTACAATATAAGGCACATTTCCTTCCTTCTTCCTACATGGAGAGTTCATTACAAAGTAATCTAGGTCCACAATATTAAAAAAGAAGTAACTTGGACTCCAAGCCGGGTACTTGTTGCTAATGCTACCAGCTAGCTGCTAGCCACTACTGCCGGAGACTTGTGGCATATCATACAATGACGGCGTAATTAACTAGCGGTTTGTTAGCATCCTAAATTAGCGAATGAATATGATTTCAGGATGCTGTTGTGTTGATGTTGGTGGCAACTATGTAATGTCAATTAAAATTACGGTAGGTCTACTAAGGCTATTGCATTGGCATCAATGACTCAATGTATTCAGGGTTTTTCCTACGTTCAAAATTGTGAGGCGCCCGCCTCCAACTAATTTGTTGCCCAACTCTAGCCAGAGTGATTGGTATTGCTCAACACAGCACGAATGATGTCTGCGGCAGCAATGTATTTTAACTGCAGTTGCAGCATTCGCCACTATGGAGTTGCTAAATCAGGCCTGGCAAACCTGCGGCTCATTTCTGGTTTCATGTGGCTCTTAAAGCTCTTTTCGCTCTAAACTTGAAGCACGGCGTTGTCAAACCTATTAATTGTGTATGTGGTGAGTGGCGGCACCACAGAATGGAGCGTTGCTGGGTGTTGCTGTACAATATGCTGACACATCGTTTAACTAAGATCTTTGGCTTGCTTCAGTCATGTTCTCTCCCATTGTTTGTCTTCTTCGCCTGGCTACTTCCGTCCGCTTCTCCGCCGCTCCCGTCAGGCACGCCCCGAGTGGACCACCAAGTCATTGCTCAATAAGCAATGAACAACGAAGGAGCCTTTACAGTGGCCGTATATTAATTTAAAATATCGATACTTGGTGGAGGCTTATCGATAATTGATTGGAAGACAAAACATTGTGATGAATCACCATATCGAGATATTGTCACACTCCTAATGTACAGAGTCCCCGAGTCAGCCAAAATAATGTATGCACACATCATCAAAAGGAAAACTTGCATACATATTTCAATACCACATTTATTCAATACCAGTTAGCTTTGGCCTCTACAATTACAAGAGGTGCTCAAAGCAGTGGCCATTACCATCCAAACATTTATGTGTAGGGAGAACTGCTACTTGGGTAACGTTGGCCAAATTGTCCATTGGTTTCCCTTTTACTGATGTGTGATTATTTTAGCTGACTTTGTATGTATAAATCCAATGAAGTTTACAGAGGAGTTGTACATACAAAAACCTGTCCTTTATGAACACTTGACAGTGTTGCCAACAAATTAAATACAGCTCTGGCTTTGTCCATCCAGATGTGTTTTGCAGTCAGAGTGTCGTCGTGGGAACCACCACGGCCAGTGGCTTTGGAGCTTTGACATGGAACAGCAGTGTCTGGCTGTCCAAGAACTCTACCCTTCAAACATCAGCAGGGGGGAAAGCAGGATAGTAAGTGTGCATTAAAACATATTTTTAGAAAAAAGCTTGGAATTCACATAGATTTCAGTCTCAACATATCGAGATATTTTGGAGAAGTAAAGGGGTAAGATGAAAATGTCGTCAAAGGAATTTTGGCATTAACATGAAATTGTTATTTCAGTCGGTAGGAAATGTTGCTCTTTTACGGTTAAACAGAAATTGATGATGATATGTGACATACCAAAAGTAATAAATACTGTATCTGGTCTCTGCATAGGTCTCTTTGTCAGTTCCAGGGCTTCCAATGTTAGAAAAGGGTGAGTCCTACTCGTGTTTCTTCCAGTGGATCCACAGCCCTGCCACAGTTACTGAAAATGGGGTCACCTGTCACTCTCCACTCACCAGCCGAGTTCCTCTGGTACCTCCTGGACAGGGTGAGGTTTTTTTTTGTGCATGTGTAAAATCAAACTTAAACCTTTCTGTTGGAATTTGTATTTTTAATTAAAGCCGATCAATCATATTTTTAATTGGTTTGAACTAGGGCTGTACTCATTTTAGACGAGTATTCGTTGCGGAGAATGCATTTTTCCAGAGTACTAGCATGGAATGAGTACAGCTTGTCATTATCCATACTCGTACTGAAGGAGTCACCTCATTGGGTGACTTATGTATTCATTCTTCATGGTCTGCAATTGGCCAGTCACACACAGTGACCACCCCTCCCTATAGAGACTTGCTGCAGAAAGAGGAGCCCTGCCTCACTCTTTCACACACACAAAATGAATGATGATCTCTGTGATTGCTTGGCATGATTCCAGCTCACGTTGCTCGAAGCAGTACTCAGTTGTCCTTAGCTCGCCTCTATTTCGGTTTGTATGATATTTATAGTTAGTTGCACTGTGCATTTGACAAGACAGCTGTAAACGGCTTGTTATACGTCAGTCACTGCCTGTGTACATTTCATGCGAAATTTCACAATAGTATTGTGTTATAATACAATATCATTGTTTTATTGCAAAACCTTTGCATTATCACGTGAGAAATGTTCATTTTTTATTTCATTATTTCGCATTAAAAATAATCATTGCAAAATAACGCAATGTTATTTTATGAGGTGAGCTAAAGACGTCCACTTCCGGGTCATAGCTTTTAGTGCGACGCGACGACAAAGCTTGCATGAGCATGAATGACGGTTTGGAGAGATTTTTACGCTCTATAGATGTCCCAAACAAGGATATGTGCTAAAGTTAGTTAACAAGACAAAATTGCCATCCACCTTTTTCCTACGCCCCATACATACCTTATCCCAGATTACACACGCAAGACACGCTGGGTGTGTGAAAAAGAAAAAAAGATATGACTCTACAGTGTTGTTGCAGGGAGTTAAGAAAGGCGGCTCCATGGTAACACAGAAGAGAACAGTGGGCTTTCTTTTTAAAAGAACCCAACACAACACGTCCATCGGTACTTGACTGGTTAGGGACAGGGACGGACGAAAACGTCCTTGTTTGATCCGTTCTTTTAAAAAAACTTCTCGTTCTCCATCCCCAAAATGGGCATCTCTGGTGAACAGATACAGATAGTGGTGCGCATCCCTAGTTATAAGAAGATGAATGCATGAGTGCATCTTTTTTTGTAATGAGATTAATCACTTTTTCTATTGTTTTTGTGAATATGTATTTGCGTACCCACTCATACCATACAAATATATAATCCAATCAATGTTTCTGTGAATCTAGGCCGACCCAATCTGTTCTGCTTAAGATATTCTTGAACAAAGGTATATTTCGTATTTTGAAAGCATGTGGCTTCTGTGCTATATTATGCTTTGACTTGAGCTGTGGTTCTCAAAGACCGTCAGAGTGTAGCACGCTACTGTATAGTGTGTTGATCTCAGCTGCTGTCAATCCTAAAAAAAATAAACGTATTATATGATTATTACTGAACAGTTGCATGCACCGACCAGATCATCCTCAGTCTTACACACATAAACAGACACACATAAAAACAGACGCACTTTAGTGCACTCTTGAAATCTTTGACTTGTTATAGTACTTAGCGAACTACACTCACTGAAAAATGGTGGAGGGGAGATATTGTCACGCAGGTTTTTGGGGGGGACATTATAATGGTTTTATTCAGTTGAAAAGAGTCTAAGGCTAGGTTCACACCGCAGGAAAATGCGACCCAGATCGGATTTTTTTGCCTGTATCTGATTTTTTTACCTGTATCTGATTTTTTTATGACAGTCTGAGCGGCTCAATTCCGATTTTTTTCAAATGCGCCCTGGGTCGCTTTCGTATGTGGTCCTAGATCGGATGCGTATCCGATCTTTTCCAATGCGTTCGCGGTCTGAACGGCCAGGTCGCACCCATCCGACAGTGACGTCATCCGGAGCCCAAAATGCCCTCCGCGTAGGCAGAGGGATCGAATGTGCAAAGTTGTTTTGAGTAACACTATTGACTTTATATTTGCCTTTGATTTATTCCGACTTGAAACATAAAGCATAAAGTGGACATTTATGGCGATCGTAGTAATTCAGCCACGGCTCAGATATTCATTTTTTACGCATGATTATGGCGTATCGTCATCGTTAGTGATTTCTCCATGAAATGAGATATTAAAGCCTCGCCTCGTGATTTTCCCCAAATACTGTATTTATTTCTACCTGCTACCTAATCGCTTGACTGTATAAATGCTGGACCACATTTACCTCCGCAAACACAACGTCGGGACTCGGGAGTGACATCGTCTCTTCTTCTGCACATGCGCGTTACTTTGGCGACGCATGTGTTCATACAGCAGACAAGACCCAGGTCACATTTATAATGTAATATGAACGTTTACACAAAAGGATAGGATTTTTTCAAAAAATCCAAATTGAGCATTAAGACCTGCGGTGTGAGCCTAGCCTAAATTGGGGGTGGGAATATTTCACCTTCTGAATTTTCACTTACAATTACAAATCATCTCTGCATCTTAAATCATTTATTTCTCTTACTGTGACTCAGTATTTTTAAATGTAATGATGATAATGATTCATATGTCTATGATTAAAATAAATTACAAAGTTTCTGCTGTATGAATTAGAACGTACGATTTGCCAAAAAATGTCAACAGTGGTCATATTGTGTTATAGTTAAAGATTGTAACCTTAAAATAGCCTTAGAATGAGAGCACATACTTTGTCAAAAAGGGTAAGAACCAAAATGTTGTCTAAAGAGCCAAATATCTTGAAATTCCTCAGTAATGAATTTCCCCTTGCATGAATTGCTTACCATTGAGATTTGATTCAGCTGAATATGAGTATATCAAGAAATACATCAACAAATACATGACCTCTTGCAGTGTAAAAAGAAATTAAAAGATAAGATAACCTTTATTAGTCGTGCGTTCGATCCCGGCTCCGGCCTCCCTGTGTGGAGTTTGCATGTTCTCCCTGTGCCTGCGTGGGTTTTCTCCGGGTACTCCGGTTTCCTCCCACATTCCAAAAACATGCTTGGTAGGTTGATTAGATACTCTAAATTGCCCCTAGATGTGATTGTGAGTGTGAGTGGTCGTTTGTCTTTGTGTGCCCTGCGATTGGCTGGCAACCAATTCGGGGTGTCCCCCGCCTACTGCCCGAAGACAGTTGGGATAGGCTCCAGCACTCCCCGTGACCCTTGTGAGGATAAGCGATATAGACAATGGATGGATGGATGGATAACCTTTATTCGTACCACAATGGGGGAAATTTGTATAATTTCAGCAGCATTTGTGGATACAGGAAATTAAAAGCTTGCTAAATAGACGGACAAGAATGCAAGAGGTTTCATCAAGCCCATAAATATTTCAACATTTTTTGTGTGTTTTGACTGTTAACATTTTTTGATAATGAAGATGGTGTACAACGCAACTGTCCCTTATTATTGATGTGGGAGAAAGATAATTCAAGTAAACTGCAATTTTTAAATGGTGATTTTCAAGGGTGGGCATTTTTACTAAAGTTTGCTGGTCCGTCATCCGTCAGCAGCCTGGGTACCCGTCCGTCATCCGTCAATCCATGTATTTTTCAAGCCGGATCAAATAGTAATCATCTGTCGTTCAGTCCAGCATGTTACTATAACCGTGCTTCCATCAGTAAACATCAAAGGGCCGACAGTCCATCTATCGTCAATCCGGGAAAAAAAAGATGAAAAATCCATCCATCCATCCATCCATTATCTGAACCGATTTGATTAAAATGGCAAATTTTGCTTACTTTAACCAGAATCCCCTGTCACACTGTTGCCAAAAGTATAATCCTGGTGGATTAAAATGCTTCTAGTCCTTGCAACCAGAAATAAAGCATAAATTACAAAAAAAGGTTTTTTTACTTCAAATTCATGTTTTTCTTAAAACTCTTCTTCTTCTTCTTCATCTTCTTCTTCTGTCTTTTAGCGGTTGGCAAACAACTTTTGGTGTATTACTGCCACCTTGTGAAATGGAGTGTGGGACTGAAAAATACTGTTTCACAACCTCCTAACCCCACTCTTTCCAAAAATAAAAATATAAATGGAAAACTTAACTCACAAGAACTTCTCTTTAAAACTCTCTCTGTATTCAAAGCTACTGGTACTATATGACTTCTTAGATACGTGGTATTGATAATGGAAGGTCAGCCTGAGAAACTAATGATTCTCTCTTTGGTGAATACCGCCACCTGCTCTACATATACAGTAAATGCAGTCTGGGTCACGTTTTCGTCTCTCTTCAGCAAAACGGCGTCCGTTAATAATGAACTGTGAGGTCCATTCTGACTTGGCCAGGTCAGTTATGATTACACAGACGGACAAAAATCCACTTCCGACTATTTTTTAAAGTCTATCATCTGACAAAGGGGTCAGCATCCTTTAATACTCAAAGAGCCATTTCGACCCGGTTTCCACGGAAAAGAAAACACTGTGAGGGGCAAACACTTTTTTACATCTGAAATTATAATGTTTGCCTATTTGTCGCTACCCACGTCTGTAAAGTGCAAAATAAAATGAAACTGACACACGACACAGGATTGAGGGGGCTCCCTTTGCAACGAAGCGTCTCATCGATCCGTATTAAACAAACAAGCCAACATAATTTTCAAGGTCTGAAGAAAGAAGTTAAAAACTTTGACTTAATAAAAAGACATGATACACATTTTTGAGACAAATAAGATACTGTAACGATTTGGATTAACTGTGTTGTGGTGACATTTGTGTGTTGCTAAATTGTGTTGTTTCCGAGGTTCCTGAATGCATCATGCGACTCGATGGATGGGAGGGGTGTGCGAGTGAGAGAGAAGTGAACGGACGGAGAGAAGAACCAGAGATCCATGTGTACTTATGACGGAACTGTTGTTGCACTGTAGTGGACGTCGACTATGGCCCAGAGTAGCAGTGTTGGAATAAGAAAAAGGGAGATAACTAAGCTACGTCTGACGTCGTGTATTTGGAAGACGTTGCAATACACTTCAATCGGAGACTTATAATTTATTTTTCCAAGCCACACAGAGCCGCAATATAAGGATGAAAGAGCCGCATGCGGCTCCGGAGCCGCAGGTTGCCGACCACTGGTCTAACTTCAGCAAAACGGGCGTCCGTCATAGACCCAATGCCCACCTCTGGTGATTTTATTGATTAAGGGTGGAAATAAAACTACTCAAAGCTACTTGACCCTGTGTGTAAAAAGTACTTGCCCCCCTTGTTTAATCATGAACTAACTGTGGATAATCATGTGTTTTGAAAAGCTTGGAAATTGCCAGTAGATGTGAATGGTTGTCTGTAATGTGACCAGATCAGACTGTACTCTGCCTCTCACCCAAAGTCAGCTGCAGTATGCTCCAGCTCACGCGTGACCCTAGTGAGTTTCAAGCGGTGTAGAAATGGATGGATTCACTGCACTGCGGCTCATATATGATTATGCATACAACTTGTGCCAGTGGTGTCTGTTTGTTCCCTACACTATATTTACTAGAAGAGTCCTTTAGACCCATACTATGATTTAGAAAATTGTATGATGAGATTATCCTGTTTTTCGCTCAGTTGTTTTGGAAAAGCGTGTTTGTCTGTTCTTACTGCTCCAAAATGTGGGGTGCATATGGTTTTGTTGTTGTTTTTAGCCTAACCTTCTCCCATGTTACTTCACTGGAACTGTATAATTGAAAGAATCCTGCTCACATCTCTTGAGACTTCCTGAAGCAGACTTGATAAACCTACTTATATTATTTTTGTTGTTGTTCTTCCTTATGCTGTGCTTAGACCTCCTCTGATTTTTGGTCCTCACAGATTTTGTCACAGTCCTCTTGTCTCTTCGTTTTGGTGATGTCACAGTTGCAGAGAGGGATTTCACCTTTTATGACTGCACGGCTGTTAAGCAGCTTTCAGGGAGTATGCTGTGAGTACAGTAATATAATATTCACTTTTTGCCTCAACTCTACTTCACTTCACTTTCTGTATACAGCATTTGCAATCAAACTTTACTCCCCCGGGATGGGGCTGGGCAATATGACTGAAAAGTATATCACAATATCAGTATGTCATATTAGTCAATATCGATATAGTCTTTTGAATTTTTATTTTATTTTTTTTACTATTGGAAATAAGGAGCCAGAGGGAAAAAGGCACAATTTAGGTTATTTTAGTTTAACATATCTTTAATCAGAGGTCAACGCAACTACAAAACTTTAAAACTGATTACACTGGTCAATCAAAATTAAATAAACTCTATTTTAAACATAATGATCTTAGTAGGACTGGTCTTCAAATTTTTCATGCACGTCAGTCAATATTGATAATTATTATCATTATTATTTTTTTTTACCTATTTAAAATAAGAAAAACAATTACCTGTTTTTCTGTATGTTGTAATGTAGTGTAATGTGCAAAGTTGTTCCTCCAGCAGTGCACTGTAAATGCTTATTTGCTACTCCAAAGCAGTATCGTTGATAGTTATATACATTAACCTTCATTCAATGTTCATACAATGTAAATGTAAGAGCTGGGCATTTTACTAAAAATTTGCGGTCCGTTTATCGCCTTCCACCTACAGCCGGGGTACCCTTCGACCATCCGTTTATCCACTATTTTATCCGGCCGGAAAAAATAGTACCCGCCTATGGGCCGGTCCGCCTCGGATTTTAAACGGGCTTCCGTTAGCTTTTCCGACTACAAACTGCGACCAACTGCAGCTAAATTTAGATCCGTCTCATCCCCCAAAACATCTCATATTCAAACAGATAGTCCACTATTATGCACTATTACCTCATTCTGCCCAAAGAGCTTTACAAAGCCTCACATGCACTTATTCTACTTTCAAACTTATAACTCCCAAAAGTTTATAAATTTAAAATGGCTTACTTTTGACAGGATCCCCTCTTTTCCCAATTTAAGCTGCTTGACGATGTTGTTGAGTTGTCCTGCATTCAACTGATCCATCACCCTTCTTTTTCTTCATCTTCTTCTTCTACTTCTTCATCTTCGTCTTGTCTACGTCTTCGTTGTCTTCTACGTCTTCATCGTCTTCTCCTTCTTGACACGTGTGTCGCGTTCTTTAATTGAACTAATAAAAACGTGGGACAGTGGGACAACTGCAGCTTGTCGATGGCTTTTCTTTTTTCCTGCTTGAATGACAACAGCGCATCTACAATACCGATGTTTCTAAAGTTTTGTGGGGGTGGGGGGGTGGCGGGAGAACAGCGCATCTACAATGCTTCACGTCAGGTTCATGACCAAAGATTCACTCTCAGTCTAGTATTATTTCGTTTACCACGATGTGTAAACACAATTATTTGAGGGGCCGCCGGGGCGGGGAAAGCCGTGTGTAATAGTGGAAGGTCAGGAAGATTACATGTTTTTCATATCACCCTAACTCATGAACCGTTTTTGCTATCAATGTAATTCCAACCGATTCTGAAAGCAGAGAAGCGGAGCTTTGTATCGATATCAACGTAAGAGGGGGATGGGGGCGCCAAAATCGCAGATTAAATAGATGGGCGAAAATCCACTTCCGTTTATGTTTAATCCGTCTTTTTTTTTTAATTCCCGTTCATCGTTTATTGACAATAAAATGGGCGTCCGTCATAGGCGGATAGGCGGACAGGTCCGTCACATAGGCATTATGCCCAGCTCTGGTAAGTGTAGTGAACGAACACTCTCTTGCAGTGCATGCATGACCATTGACAAACCATTTTAGGACTACTTTTTAACGGCCACATTATTGCCATAGTCCATTCATATTTTACTTGCCTGCTTGTGACTTGAGAGCCATACCAAGGGTGAGACATGGCTAACATTGGTGCTGTGCTGTAGCACGTCAAAGACAGGGAACTTCTTTACTTGTACACCACGTATCTATCCAGAGGTGTTTAATCAGTGAGTATGCACAACATAATCTTATTGCAAGACTTATATTGAGCTGACTGGTCATTAATTCTGTGTCATTCTGTGCTATGTGTGTGCATGCTCGGCACAAAAAACAACAACAACAGCAAAAAATAACAAAAAAAACACCTTAGAAGTTAGAACTAACATTCCATGCGCACACTCTGACAATAAGAGCGCCACTGCCACCTACTGTAGTGGATATAGTGGTTCTTTCTAGTATTTTTATATTCTTTTAAAAGTAGCTTCCGCACTGGAAAACACGCCCCACTATTTCAGAAGGACTGATCTGATCGGAAAATAACTTATGTCGTTAAATGTGTAAAAACACGGGCTTGTGTAATAGGTGTATTCAACAGTTGCTGTTGGAGTTGATACTTTGGATGTCAAAATGGCATCAAAAGCAGTTGGATGGAAGTGCTTTCATACGAAAGACAAAATGCTTAGCAGAGATGCAGTGTTGGAAGCACAGATTTGCACTAAAGCAAATCTGTATACATGCATTATGTCGTTACAGCTTATGCTTTGTGTCCTATCCATTTTCAGTTGTCGTGGTTGTGTTCTGAGCCGATGGGGTTGTAATTGGTGTGTTCACCAGCACACATGTACCCACCATCCCACCTGTGATGAGGGCGTTATCATCTATAATCAACATGTAAGTTACAAAATGGTACTAAATATCAGAATTATGAAGCTACAAGGAAAGAACATAACCCCAAATTTTTCATTGACATTTTAAGTTTTCTTGTGTGTTTGTTAGATTTTTATTTATTTCTTTATTTATTTTTTTTTATTTTTTATTCTTCTTGTTGGAAATGTGATAAGTGACGAAATACTGTAAGCACATTGGCATTGGCATTGTTTTCTTTGCTTTGGAAACTTTACTGACAATACTGAGGAATCTAGAAGATCCTGTTTGGCTTCTTCTACCACAGTCTAAAGCATTTTAATTACGTATAAATTTAGAACACGTCAAGTGGGATAAAGACGGAATGAATGAATGAATAATGAATGAACAATCATTGATTAATGTTCTTTTTCTTCTTTTTTTAATTGGAAATCTCAACACACTATGTTGTGTGAGTGATAGTGATAGTTTATATATAGATATATAGATATTACTGCCATTTATCAAAACAATGTTTTTTTTAAGGTGTACTGGTCAAATTATGTCCCAGTGTTCCTAAATTGCCGGCCATTTTCAGACCCTCTTTTACCCTTACACATAAAAATACGTAAAATACATTAAAAAGATAAAAATAAAAAAACGTAGTGAGTAGTAGTGGTGGGCGATATGGTTAACTACAGCAATCAGAGTAAGAAAAAATGTATTTGATGTGTGACAAAGTGTCACCCAGCGAGAGAAAAAAAAGACGTCATGACAACACCTATTCTCATACATTGGCCACCGTATTCAGCCTATGGAATACAGGCTAATTATGAATGATGCGGACTAAAAGCATGTAAACTGAATGTTAACCGAGCATCCAGGCTGTCACGTGTGACTTGCTTGCTAAAGTACTGAGTGTGTGCGTGCATTTATATTTGTTGGTTCAACTAGGCGACTGTTTTCTGAGTGTGTGTGTGTGTGTGTGTTTAAGCATTTGTTTAGCGTGCTTGCGCGGTCGCCAACTTTTCCTCGTAATCCATATGGCTTGTGGTGCAACAGAATTGCTCTTCACGGTGACCGTTTTGGCACATTTTACAATATTATTTTGTAAATATAATATCAGTCTTGTCAACTCCAAACCATTTACAGATTACGGACGTCGTGGACTCGCGCCTCGCTATGAATCCCCGCTCGACACTCCTCTATGTTTGAAAAAGCTCCGCTGTAGTGTGGACAGAGTCACGTGACCTGCCGGCCGATTCGGCGAATAATTATCACTTCCTCCTCCTCTGCCGTCAATGTACCCTGATTTTCAGCATTTCCTCATACTTTGCGGCCATCGACTGACTCGAGTCGTTATGCTTTTAGAGGCAGTATTAATAGTCGAGAATGTAAAATTACACATCGTGAAAACAAAATTGACGATGATATCAATAACGATATATATCGCCCACCTCTAGTAGTGAGAATTGAACATCTGGATTCCTAAAAGACATAAAAGTACATCCTTGGGATTGAATGAGTTTTAATTATCCAAACAAACATTCGGTTTGCGGTTTTGAGTAAAAGCAGTTTCAAAGATGAAACTGGTGGTTTGCAGTTTACAATTCTGACATTCCACCCCAAAGTGTTATCATTTACACAGTTATTACTTTTTGTGTTTGCACAGAGGAAATTAATGTTTACATGCATTTATTTAATTCCCATATACTGTATGTCAGGCTTAGCATGGTATATCAATTCAAGATGGCTAGTTTTCGTTGTGTTTTCTAGTGTTGTTCCGATACCGATACTGGTACCGGTAAGTACCCCGATACCGCATTAAAACGCTGGTATCGGATCAGGTGGTACTAACAAATAAAACGCCGATGCCGGTTATCGATACTGGTATCATTACATGAACGCAGCGTGCATATTTGAGAGCCGCATGCGGAAGGAAAATGCGAGGAGAAGAAGCCTTATCCATTATTAGCGTTATTGGTCATCGGTCTACTTATGTCAAGTTTGGTGAAAAAGGTCGCTATAATGACGACATACATCGCCACATTGGAGGCAATTGCTTGGGGGGACTTTGATGCTATCAAGAGCCTGCAATTACTTTGGGGGCATGTCGGCTGGATCTTTGTCTCGTAGCAAAGTATGTTGCTTATGTTTGACACAGTTCATCGATCACTAGTTTAATGGTGTAAAACGTCTTTCATGAAATGGTTTGTGTCCAGATAAACTCGCCTTTATGACCCGTCGAAGTTTTTAGAGCTCGCGCTAGCTTGCTAACTGCTAACAAAGAGACAGACGAGTTTGTTTACAACACATCGCTCAGCAAAATGTTCTATAATGTTCCATCAACTTATATGAAATTTGTATACCTATATAATTAACAGATTAATGTTGAACAGCAGTGCGAACTAAATCTTGAATGAAAAGTAAAAAGAAAACAATAACTGATATAAAGTCATCAGATCATAACCTTGTATGTTGTGATGGTGTTAAGTGGTCACGTTGAAGATTTGACAGCCATTGTGCGCGTCTGCTTTCAAACAACTTCCTTTTTGCCTCCGGTTAATTTGAATCCCTGCCGGTATCACAAAATAAAATCTCTAGTTGACCGATTAGAGCAACCATAAACAGCACAGGTGTTAACCATTTTTAGGAACACATAACGGACTTCTGTTATCTCACTCACTCGACCGCCTGCCCCTCTGGCAGCATACAAATGTGTCGTCACGCATTGGGGGGTCGGTTAGAATCACTAAATATATTTTAGAAGTACAAATGCTGCACCTTGCTTAATTACAAATGTACATTCATGTGAATACAGTATGTATCCCATGTCTCACTCTCATACGCACGAAGAGCTATGAAAATAGGCTGTTAATTCAACATATGTATTTTGTGTGTATATGTTACTACAGATACTTCGCAAGTGATGATTTAAATATGAATAATTTTACATCCAAGTGATTGTGCAATTCTTTAGAATTAAAAAATTGCGCTTATTTGGGATTTTTTTCAAACGGCGAGGTATCGGTACAGTATCGGCATCGGCCGATACTGCACAGCCAGGTAGCGGAATCGGCATCGGGGACAAAAAGTGGTATCGGAACAACACTAGTGTTTTCTGTTTTATCACATTAACACCAGACTAGTTTAAGACTCAAAAGAGGTACATTATGAGAAGATAGACGAGAAGTCCTGGAGTAAATTGAATGAGATTAAGGCAACCTGAGACAGGAGAGTAGAGAATAAAGTGTGGTGAGAGGAGAGAGTGAAGCCAGACAGTATCAAATGGTGGTGTGTATGATGACTATGGTGGTGAGAAAAAAACAAGAGAGTTGAGATATAGCGTAGGGATGCTTTTTTCTGCAAGTTTGGTCAACAGGATCTCAGAGAATGACACGAAGTGTGAGATGAGGAGAACTAGTGTGTCAACTTCTAAAACCAAGGGTGAAGTGTGGAGTTGTAGCAACTACAGAAAGAATTAAGTTGAGCCATAAAATGAAAACCTGGGACAGTACTTGAGACCAGGTTGAGACAAGAAGTGGACATTTGTGAGCAACACTATGGCTCTGTGCCTTCAAAAATCATTGCTAATGCAATATTTTACCAGAGAATGCTGGTGGAAAGTGCAGGGAAGATCAGAAGGAGATGCATTTTATGTTTTTGTGAATTTGGAAAAAAACACAAAAGGGTGTGTGGTACTGGATGAGAAAATACCGTATGGAGTGGAAGATGGGTATGTTAGACTAGTCCTGGACATGTATCAGAATAAGACAGTAGTGAGGTGTGCTGCCGGAATGTCAGAAATCCTACAGATGGAGGTAGGACTTAAGATGAGGTCAGACATGAATTTCTGAGGGATATGATGTTTGGAGATGACATTATAATCTGCGTTGAGTGGAGGGGGCAGGTGGAAGAGAACTTGGAAATATGCACTGATCAGTCAAAAGATGAAGGTCAGTCACACGCCAGACAGAGTGTGTGTGAGTGAATGGGAGGTCTGAAGGTCAGTCAGAAACATAGACTGTGTGTGAATGCAACGGAGGTTACAAAGACTAGAGGTGAAGAAAGTGTGGGTGTTCAGGTACTTGGGATCAACTGTTCAGAGCAATTGGGATTGTGCAAGAGAGGTTAAGAAGACAGTACATGTAGGATAGAGTGGGTCAAGGAAAATGTCATGAGCACCATCTAAAGTCAGGAAAGGTTTACAGGATGGTAATACGATTAGCTATGTTATATGGTTTGGAGACAATAGCAATGACCAGAAGACAGAGTTGAAGATGCTGAGTTTCTTTTTGGAAGTGCTGAAGATGGTCAGGATCAGGAATCAGCATCAGAGGGAAACACAGACTGGAAGGTTAGGAGACAAAGCTAGAGGGGCCAGACTGTAATGGTTTGGACGTGCAAAGCAGGGACAGTGGATATACAAATGTATAAACGGATGCTGAAAATGAAGCTGCTGGATAGGAGACAAAGAAGTCGATCAAAGAACAGATCTATCGATGTGGTGAGCGAAGACTTGCAGATAGCTGGAGTTAAAGCAGAAGCTGCAGAAGACAGGCAGAGATGGAGTAAGCCAAAAGAAAAAGATGATTAACAAGCAATAGTAGTGTAGGAAGATTAGAGTAGAGGTATGTGTGTGTTCAGTAGTTCAATTTTTGTTGTATGTTCTTTTGGCTGTTGGTTTTATTTTTGTCTCATCTTCTCCCCATTGTCCAATCCTCCCACCACGCCCCATTATCCAAACCACCACAGTTTAAACTACCCACCTCAGCCCCTCCCACTACCAAAACGCTAAAGGTTTTCACAACCCCCACCACCACGACTTTGGCCACAGCCACTACGACAACCGTCACAATTGCTCCCACAACAGTGGCAACAACTATTGCCACAACTTCTACGGCTCCTGTTGCTGCACTGACCACTCAGGCATCGACCGCCCCATTTGTACCTTTCACCCCACACACCACTGCTCCTCAGATGACCACCACACACACCACCCCTCAGCCTTCGAGTACCCTGGCAATCACCAAACACCCACCTATTACATATACACCCCTAGACACCACAACCAGGAAGGAAGAATCTCCTGATGCAGCTCAGATGATGTTCACCACCAAAGCAGACTTGGAGAGTGCTGAAGTTACGCCAAGTGCAGAATTATTGCCAGTGACTGTTGGCGGGGATCTAAAGCCCATAATGCCTCTGGTCATCCCACCTTCTGACTCTGACACCTTGGAGATGATGACAGAGTTGCCCCACACTGACACCCAGGAACTTGGAGGAACACTGAGCTGGGTGGAACCACTCACCCTGACATCATCTGGCTTCCCTTTGCCTACACCCTTTCCTGTGGACGAACCAACCAACTCTGAGACTTCCCTCTCACTGGAACTGACCCAGACACCAACTCCAGTACCAACCCTAGACTCGCAAACTCAGTCTCAAAACAGGGACAGGAACCCTGATGTGCTCTGGCCCAAGGACGAAGATAACATCCCTGCTGATGGCACTGTCCTTGCAGAAAACGACACTGCAACTTTTTCAGCTGCCACCGTGCTTTCAGGTGATGGTGAAGTTGACCATGCATCCCCAGTTTATCCCCACTTGGTGGATACTGAACTGGACTACCAGTATGATCCTGCTGACAGCTTCCTCCCGGTGAGTTTAGACACTGTCGCCCTGCTCTTCCTTATATTCCTCCACACCTTCTTTAGGCCCCAACAGCCACCCCCCTCTCTCAGCTTCTGATTGAACTCTATCCTTCAACTGTAGGACTTTGCACATCATCCTTTAGTTCATTTTTCTTGTGACTATTATTTTCTTTTCTTTATATTTGTTTTTGATAGACAGATTGGTGTCGACCTGTGTGTGTACGTGCATGTGTTTCTATTTCTCTCTCTCTCTCTCTCTCTCTCTCTCTCTCTCTCTCTCTCTCTCTCTCTCTCTCTCTCTCTCTCTCTCTCTCTCTCTCTCTCTCTCTCTCTCTCTCTCTCTCTCTCTCTCTCTCTCTCTCTCTCTCTCTCTCTCTCTCTCTCTCTCTCTCTCTCTCTCTCTCTCTCTCTCTCTCTCTCTCCTCTCTCTCTATATATATATATATATATATATATATATATATATATATATATATATATATATATATATATATATATAAAAACAGCATTAGGGATATGGGTAGTTGTGCTTTGATCAACTGGCGTGCAACAGCCAAGGAATTTGTGTTTTTGCCCATGTGCCTGTTTTGACCAACAGGGGGATGAGGGATCCTTTGTCAGCTGGGGTTCTTCAGCTTGCCCTTGTGTGGAGAAGGTCCAGGGTTCATCATTGCTGCCTGTTAGAGTGGAAAGGAAAATCACTTTACTTGCCCGCAACCTACATCTGTATCAGGTACAACCGACCAAAGAACTAATGCACTCACACACATGTGCCCACATGTATGCACTCACACACACAAAAACACAAATGTGCACAATCTCTGAAGTCTCTATTAAGCAGTAGTATTTTTGCTGGTAATCCTTCATCCAAACAAGTCTTTTGTTTCTACAGGATACAGAGCTGGACTACCAGTGTGTGTTGGTCATTGAGGGGCAAACTGTGGTGGTGGATGCCTATGTGGAGACTGATGACATGAATCCAGCCAACTTTGACATCACCTGTCAACTACACCAGGTGTGTCGTTGTACGGTAGATATAAAGTCTACACACCCCTGTTCAACTGCCAGGTTTTTGTGATCTAAAACAATAAGACCAAGATAAATAATTTCTAAATGCTTTTCCACTATTAATATGACCGACAACCTGTGGCATAAAAAAAACTGAACTATTTTCAAGAGAGGAAATGCCAATAAACTACTGAGATAATGTGCTTGTTGGGATTGAACTCATTAGTTGATCAGTGGACTTACTACTGTCTTACTACTTGATTTTCGCATGTCGTCTTCCAATTGGCCAATTCACAGATAATTTTCAACTTGCACTTCTGCTACCCCCAGACTATAATTTATAATATACAGTGGTACCTGTACTTACAGACGTCTCTTCATATGAAATTTTCAAATTATGAAACGCCTCAACAGGAAAATATTGCCTCTTGTTACAAAAGAAATTTCAGGATGCGGAAGGTAAAAATACACTATAATACACCAGAGTTTACTGAACGCAAAATACTCATAGCTGCTCTGCCATTGGCTATTATCTCACAACTTCCTGGCATCCCATTGGCTAAGAGGGACCTCTACCGTATGTGTCTGTGTGTAGATAGCCAGGTAGATAGATAGCTCTACCATAGATATGTCTATGCAGCATCCTCGTCATTCGCCCCTCGGGCCATGAGGTGTTAGTTTTCAGTGAATTACAGTGCAGTATTCGCTATGGACCCCTAGAAAGTGATGGAGAAATGAGGAAAAGAAAAAAAAGAAGAGTTGTTTTGTCCATACAAACAAAGCAAGAAATAA
>NC_141225.1:1627500-1695000 GCF_054856515.1 Filicampus tigris | reverse complement strand
TTACAAGCACATAATAGGAAATTTTGAGCACAAAAGTGTGTTTTGAGCTCGTCTGCCGAGTGCATGGACATTGAGAAGCCACACTTTCGTTCGCCGTGCCTTAGTGTTGTTCAAATAAATGACCAGTCGCCTCAGTGCAACACTTCCAATGAGATTACATTGTGCAAACGAACACTTTCAGATGGATACATGGTGTAGAAATCAAGGAGTCCCTTGTCTTTGACGTGTTACCTCCCAAAGCTGGGCATTTTACAAAAAACTGAGCATCCGTTATTTATCATTCATGTGCAGCGTATGTTGTCCGTTGTCAGTCATTCGCCTTTTTTTCCGGGGGTAAAAAAATAATACCCGTCTATTGGCCGGTCCGCCTCTAATTTTAACCGTCTGTCCATCGGCAAGTCCAACTAAACGTTCCCCCTGGACGATATTTGACCAGGAATAGTGACTCACTGCGCTTTGGAAGCCTGCCTGTTTGCTTTGACAGCTTGGTCCCTCACTCAAATCTGTCCCCGAAGCAACAACAACTCACGATTTTCCTCCCTGCGCTCGCCGCGGCCATCGAAGCCTCGCCGCAAAAATTAGACCCTCATTACGGACTGCAGATGAATGGCAGTCTAAATACGTCTATCCATCTATGCTTAATCCGTCTATTTTAACATTTTTCCCGTCATTCATCAACCATCAGCAATAGACGGACCAGTCCGTCACATCGATGGAATGTTCGGCTAGCTCCATTGTCTTCTAACCGTCTCCACAGCTCAGCATCGCCATGAAGTTACAAGCCGGTAAAACAATAACATGTCCTATGGCAATAATGAGCCCGCTATAACAAGTTTAAGTACAGCAAAGATGGTTGGTCAATTGTAATGCATGCAGTCCAAAAGAGTATTAATTCACTACAATTACATTGTATGAACAATGAATGAAAGTTAATGTAACTATCAACGATGGGGTATAGAGTCTTCTGCAAATAAGCATTTACTGCACTGCTTGAGCCAGGAGCAGGGATGTTAACAATATTGCACATTACTAGACTAGCTGTTCGCTAGCTAACAGCCAATCAGAGTGAACAAGTGTCACGACTGTCCGGCGTCGGATTGGTCAAAGTCAAATGGATGGAGGGCCAAATACAACATTTTGTGACAAGCCGAGGGCCGGACTGGTCATTGAAATTTTTTTAAATGTCCAGATTGCATCGGGTCCTTCGCGCCTGCTGATGATGTCACACTTTATATATCTGTAATATATTTCTTTGCGTCTATGTTTGTCACCCCCCTGGCTGTTGTGTTTTTTTTAATCTTCGGAGTTACTAAATAAAAAATAAAATAAAGTACATTACTGCTACTTTTGCGAGGCAGCTCGTACGTCACTTCTGTTTGCGTTTCTCCTGCCAAACTGGAAACAATTTTCTGGTTGACTCTGCAAGATTGTATGAACTGTACACAATGTGAAGTAAAACGGAGAGGATCATATGATTGGTATGACGTCTCCAGCTGACCCAATTTTAGAGTGGCAAAGTATGAATGTGGTTGATCCTGTCAGAAAACACAGGCCCGTATTCCACTTGACACGTCTATTGTGGTCTGCAACAACACAGACAAAGAATAACCTAGCAACATCATCCAATGCATAGCCATTTGTTAACAATATGCCTAAACATTACAATTCACTGTATGAAGAAATTAATCAACCAAACAATACATACAATACACATTCACACGTTTCATCACTAGAATAGTTAGCATATGAGCCAAAATAACTAACTAGTGTTCATCAACGTGACATCACTCACGAGAACATATCTAGGCTATTATGTACAACAGTTACCTGACACGAACTTAAATGATTAAACTCACTTTTTAACATTTACACACAACAACAAACGTGGTGAAACACAGGCAATCAGCAACTACTGAGTTTGCTGGCACGAACAAACTACGAGCTGTGTCAAAGGAGGGAAGAGAAAAAAAAGTCACTCACTATCAACACTTAGCGCTCAAATTGCGTTCAATGCCTGCTCACAGTGTGGGACATCTCGGCACTACGTCGAAACTCAATGAATTTATCAAATGCCAACAATTACTAATAATAAAACAACGTGAGATTTCTTACGTGAAGTATTTCTAATAAAATGTGTTTTACTCCAAATAACTTTTCACCACAATCCGATTCTGAAAGCCACGAAAGTGACGTGAAGTCTTCAGTCAGCATGTAGAACAGCCATGGGGTGGCAAACATTGATGCAAAGAAATATTTTACAGAAATAGTGTAACGAATTGGGTTATCTGTGTTGTGGTCGAATTTGTGTCTTGCCAAGTTGTTTTGTTGCCGAGGTTAATGAATGCATCGTGCGGCTCGCTGGATGGGAGGGCATGCGAGCGAGAGTAGCGGAGGACGAACAGGAGAGCCGTTGCTCTTTTGTGACTGAACGGTTGTCGTACTGTATTGCATCGGATGCGTCGACCGCGGCCCATATTAGCTGGTTGGACGAATAAAAACATGATAATTAAACTACGTCTGATGGCGTGTTCTTTGAAGTCGCTACAATATATTTTAAAGCGTGACGTTCATCGGCAGGCGCATAGGACCCGATCAGACCTGCTACCGGCTTGCTGCGGGCTGCGGGCCGGATCTAATAATAAAGCAATATCATCCCAGGGGCTGTAGAAAACCCGGCCCGCGGACCTTGACTTTGACATGACATATGTGATCTACACTGTAAAATATAATACGTTGACTTTACTCAAAAAAAAAAAAATGCAAAGTCGTTGCCTCAAAAAAAGTAATTAACTTGAACCTAGATAAATTAGATTTCACCAACTTATTCGTTGTCAGTAAGCAGGACTTAAATGAATTAACTTAAATTAACTAATATATTTTTAGTTTGCAGTACTCAATTTAACTTAAATTAATTAGTATCACAAACTTATTTATTCTGAATTTGCTTTACTCAATTAACATTGTATTTATTAATCAATCTATTATAGTAACTAACTTAAAATTTGTGGATTGTGAAAGCTTAATTCTCTTTAGTTTTACTCATACAGGTCAATTTAACTTATTTCTTTTACCTACATCAATTCTACAATATACAATAGGCTGATAAAAGAAATTAAAGAAAAATCTGAGCATTATACCTGTAATGAGCCCCAAAAAACAATGAATGCAGAACACTCAGTGTATTAACTTAGTGCCATTAACATTTATATTTATGTTTTTGTTGAATAGCGGTCATAAAATTAACATAGAATACATCAGTGTATTTTTTTTATGTTGTTAAATGAACAGCAGTCATAAAATTACCATAGAATACATCACTGTCTCGCGAACACCAACTTTCAATGAACAAATCACTCATACAAATACTATAAAAGTTACGCTTGAACATAGGGGTGGGCGATATGGGCAAAAAAAAAATCTTGATATTTTTTCAAAAAACTCAATGATAATTTGACGATATTCTACAAAAAATCATTTAAATCTGCACTTGCTTCACAGACCAATTGTGGATGGACAGCATTTGTGAACATCTCTTCGAAATTACTAAATATAGCTTCTGCACAACATAATGTTATTCTACGACAATATTTAACAAAAAAGAACAAAAAATTATGTATAGATTTACATCGATTTTTGGGAGTATGTCATTTAACTGTCTCTGCTGTTATTCCTTAATGATGTGACATTTTGAGCTGCAGTAAGTACTGGTGTACCACTGCCAACTACGAGAGCAATCAGAATGAGAAAAAGGTGTTAACTACAGCAATCAGAATAAGAAAAAATGTATTTTATATGTGACGTGTGACGAAGTGACACCCAGTGAGAGGAAAAAAAAGACGTCATGACAACACCAATTCTCATACATTGCCCAACGTATTCAGAATAAAGTTGAACAACAAAACTGCAATTTCCCGAAAAGTGCATTTTCCCACTCATTCATCGCTTCGATATGTAGACTTGTGACTTTAGTCATGTTTGGGTGTATCCTGGAGTCACACTGATAAGCCATTGTAGTTTGTGCAACATGCCTCAGGAAAACAGGCTAGTTAGGAATGATGCGGACTAAAAGCATGTAAACTGAATGTTAACTGATCATCCAGGATGTCAAGTTTGACTTGCTCGCTAAAGTGCGTTTATATTTGTTGGTTCAACTTGGCGACTGTTTTCTGAGTGTGTGTGCGTGTTTAAGCTTTTGTTTAGCGTGCTTGCACGGTCGCCAAGTTTTCCTCGTAATCCGTATGGCTCGTGGTGCAACAGAATTGCTCTTCACGGTGACCGTTTTGGCACATCTAACATGTTATTCCCACCGATGTCAGTCTTGTCAACCCCAAACCATTTACAGACTGTACGGACGACGTGGACTCACGCCTTGCTATTACAGTATTCCCCGCTGGACAATCCTCCATACTTGAAGCTCGGCTGCAGTGCGGACAGAGTCACGTGACCGGGTCCAGCCCGCTGATTCGGCAAATGATTATCACTTCCTCCTCCTCTGCCGTCAATACGCACTGATTTTTCAGCATTTCCTCATACTTTGCGGCCGTCGAGTGACTCGAGTCAGAGGCAGTATTAATACTCGATAATGTAAAATTACACATCGTTCAAGCAAGATTGACGATGATATCGATAACGATATATATCGCCCACCTCTACTTGAACATTAAACATTTGCTTGTAAAATTAACATTTTTGTTTTTGTTTTTTACAAAATCTGCAAAGACTGTATTTAGCAATTCAAACTTTCCTACGCCATTAGCTTGTTCTGCAGTGTGATGAATTTGGGAGGGAGGTTTTTGTTTCCCAATCCAAGCATCACTGCCTGAACGAATCGAAATGTGTTTCGCATGGACTTCAGGTAGTCTAAGTTAAGGGCAAACATGAGTTCAAACAGAAAACAGCCTGGGAAAAGTCACTGATATTCTCCATAACAGTATGTCCCACCCAAGTATGATAGCAGTTGGAGATGGGCTGGAGGTGCACTCCATTTGGACCCTGCAGCTGAGCATCTTCAATTACATTCAGAACCCCAAATCTGACTGAGGCAAGTGCTTCTTCTTTTGCTGTGTCCTGCAAAAAAGCACACAGGACTAGTTATTGAATTTGGTCTTCTTTTGGAGGAGGAAGGGAGGGAAATTGCTAAGATTTTAAAGATGAACTCATTTTAAAGATTTTATATACAGTACTCTTGGTTGACAATGTCTTTTTTAGTTCATCCAAGGGGATTTTTTTAACTGTGTTGGGGAAAATAATTGTAATTTAAATGAAATATGAAATACATAAACATGGTTTGTCAAAAAACTGATATCAATGTTTCTTTTACTTACGAGGCAAGTATTGTAAACTTCAGTGGAGTCCTCAGTGAGGAGAACTGGCTGAAGTGCTGTCACATCAGGCGACTGAAATTACAAAGAGAACAGATACAAGTCAAGAACTTTGTAGCATTTTGCGAATTTAGGAGGATATGCGTTGTGTCCTGTATTTCTTGTCCTACTGTATTAGGTCCCAACACTTGAGTGATATGCAAAGTACGTGAAACAGGCCTATGGTAATGAACCTTCCACAAATGCAACATTAATCAGAATCCCGTGTTTCAACTAGTGGACCTGCATAGAAGATATTCTTGGAAAAAAAAATTGGGTGGACTTCCGTTTAAGATTGAGATTGATACTACAAAAGTAATGTCAAAGTAAATAAGTGCAATTGTTTTAGGTGCATATTTTTAGGCAATATGTGCAATCATGAGGTTGCTGATGGTGTAGTGGTACACTTACCTGAGTTGTGTGCCGGCAGCGTGGGATCGGTTCCCACTCAGTGACTGTGTCTGTGTGTGCCCCGCGACTGGCTGGCGACCAGTTTAGGGTGTACTCTGCCTTTCGCCCATTGTCAGCTGGGATAGGCTCCAGCTCCTCCCCGCGACCCTGTACAAGATAAGCGGTGTAGAAGATGACACACATGACATGATGTGCAATCATTTGTTCAACAGCCCCCCCCCCCCAAAAAAAACTGCAATTAATTAATTTTAGATCCCAAATCAAACCCCAATGTATAGTGTGTTTGTTTGTCAACCCTACAAGCGCCATGATTAAAAACAAAATTTTTGATATCATGAATTCAAAAGGCTGCAACTTTTGAAACTTTAAAGTGTCATGTCATGTCATGTCATCTTCCAAACCGCTTATCCTATATAGGGTCGCGGGGAGTTGCTGGAGCCTATCCCAGCCGTCAATGGGCGAAGGCAGACTACACCCTGAACTGGTCGCCAGTCAGTCGCAGGGCACACATAGACACTGTCACTGAGCGGGAATCGATCCCACGCTGCCCGCACACAACTCAGGCGTGTGTACCACTACACTATCAGCGGACTAACTTTAAAGTGGTGACAGATAAATCTATTCCGTAAATCTTGTGGGCACATTTGTTTGATTTGTGACGAGGTTCCACAATTCACCCTACTGTGCAAGAAATACAGGAAATCAGCGAGCTCACACAATGTTAGGTGCCTGTTAATAGCCGACAAGTTTAAGCGTCAGATTCAATCTGTCCCATCTCCCACACAAAATCAACGAGAGTAACCAACACTGCTGTAATAAGGGAAAAGCAAAAATATTTACAAATAAAACAGCATTTAATTCAGCGACATTGTTGTTGTTATCCTTTCGGCTTTTCCCCTATGGGGTCGCCACAGCGTACTCGTCGCAAAATAGTGCGACCTTTGGCGGTTAAAGGGATGGACAAGCATTGAGCAGTCTTAGTTCTGAGAAGCCAAGCTATCAAGTTAAATGAATACTCCACTGGTTAATTGGAATTTCGCAATTATTTTCACAATGGGAAAACATTAACGGTAGCTTTTGTGTGCCTGTCCATACAGTGTATGCGACAAAGTGACATTTGTGGAGTCCGGCGCCATTATTGCTGAGTACATCATGTATTTATGCAACTTAAGCCCTTAGCGGTGACACGCACTAACGTGAAAGCACAACAGCAAGAGCAACAACAACACCTTGGCGGCTCATAAAACAGTTTACTTACCAAGTAACACTGGTTCAGACGAAAGGGTCCGCTTCCAGTTTACAGGTTCCATTAAATTCCACCGTGGATTTTCCAATGAGTTGAGAGGCGCGCGTACGTCCGTACGAAATGGTGCAGGTCTGCACATGTCTGGAAGAACCCGCAAAGGACCCTGGGACAATAACTTGTTCTATGTAATTTAACTGGACTCGGTTAAATTAAGTTAAGCATGTTCCCCAACCCAAAAGTCCTACGTACTTATTTAAAATGAGTGTTCATAAGTTAATGCTTTTTGAGTTAGGTTCACTAATAATTTTCTATTAATTTGAATTTTTGGTTTTACAGTGTAGGCCAGGGGTGTCCAAACCTTTTCCAAAGGGGGCCAGATTTGGTGAGGTGAAAATGTGGGGGGCAGATCATTTAGCCTGACATTCCTTTTTACATGGAACACCATTAAATCCAAGTACATTTTCTCAAACCAGTCGGCCTTTCGTTTTTGACTTAAATTTTTTAAATTTCAAGATTCTTAAAGATTATTTTCTTTTGGTCCATTTGAATTGCCATTTAATTGTCATGTCCATGACATATCACTGGCAATTAAATGTTCACTGAACTTTTTAATTCAATAACAGGAAAATATATATATGGAAATATATATATATATATATATATATATATATATATATATATATATATATATATATATATATATATATATATATATATATATATATATATATATATATATATATATAGTCAATTTAGCGCATTGTTATCTGCGTTAATCCAACCCCCTTTTGACGGAGTCATTTGTTTTGCGCGTGATTAAGGTTTCCATAGTAACCAGAGGCTGCATTGATAAAGTCTGCTGGTCACCATGATCTATACATCATCCATCCATCCATTATCTACCTTAGAGTAGAGGAGGTGTTACATTGGCTTCAAAATATTGGTGATGAGGATGAATTGCTCATCTTACACATGCACGAACGGCAGAGTCCTCCTGCCCCGCGCTGATAGACGCGACGCACGCGTTTGTAGTGTGACACTTAAAAGTTGTTCTTCCTTATCTTCGGAGGCCGTAGTATGGCGGGTTACAATATAGGTTTGACTTCATGTATTTCTTCTGGTGTCTTCCTTGCTAAAGAGAATCGACACGGCAGGACAATGTTTTGTTGAGTCTTGTCAGTCAGTCAGTCTCGCTCTAATTCACCTCTCTCTCTCGTTTATTCTTTGCGCCATACCAAACCAAATAAAAAAGGAATAGATACTTAAGCACAATATACATAAAGGAATACATACCCACAAAACAATATTTCAGCATTTTAGAAAAATAATAAATACAAAATAATATGCCGTTTGCTCCAACGCAGCTGTATTTTATAACAGTAGGAACCATGCAGTGCGATCAAGAGCCGCACGGGACAATCTCAGCGGTACACCACCTGTTTCTCATTCATTTATCTGACACATTTATATTAAATAAAATTAAAAATTAAAATATACCCTCAACAGAATTTTAATAAACAAAATACCTTTATAATACACTCGAGCAGCGAGTAATAATCTTGTTAGTCGATGAAGTCATTGCCAGAGTGCAATAAAAAGTGACGTGTGTACAAATGACTGCTCTCGTATAGTTCTAAATTCAAGCGGCGCTTGAACAACAAGTCGCTCTCAAGACGAAATAAACATATCTATCAGAACAACACTAATGTAAATGATTGTGTGTGTGGGTGTGTGCATGCGCGGACGCGTGTGCGTGCGTGTGTTTGAAAGGGCTAAGGGGCTGTTTGTGTGAGTTGAATCCAATGCTTGTTTTTTCAATTGAAGAGGGAAGTCAACCATTTTTTTCAAGAATATGTTCTATGCAGGCCCCCTAGTTGAAACAAGGCATTCTGATTAATATTGTGGTTCTGGAATATGAGTCAAGGAGCAAAATCTAACCATCTCAGGGTTCGGCCATTTTATCACTCCTGTCGACTGAAAATGACAACACAGATGCGCTGAGGGCACAAATAACGACTAATCATGGCTCAGTTTAAGAAAAGAGGTGAGCTGTGATTGGTTGTTACCTGAGCAACTGTGATGTCATTTTCAGTCGACAGACGTGACCAAATGGCCACCCACAGTGATGGCTAAAAACAGGTGGATTAACTCTTATTCCACAAATGCAATAATTATCAGAATGCCTTGTTTCAACTAGTGAGCCTGCATAAAACATATTCTTGAAAAAAATATGTTTGGGTTGATTTCCCTTTAATAAAGTATTTGCTTAAGACAATCAATCCTCTTATTCATGATAAGGGTATTCAAATTAAAGAAAAAATGGGACAGAAAAATCAAGGGATTTTTTTACAATAAATAAAATATGCGATTAACTACGAGTTGACTATGAAAAAATGCGAGTAACTACGATTAAATATTTTAATCGCTTGACAGCACCAATATATATATATATATATATATATATATATATATATATATGTATATATATATATATATATATATATATATATATATATATATATATATCATATTCACCAGTAGAGGCCAGGGTTAATTTGAAACATGGCATATTGTTACAAATAAATGTTCACTGAACTTTTACATTTGAAAACAGGGAATTAAGTAACATTCGCCGTCCACATGAGGCAGACACAGTTGTTGCGTATTGCAGTGAGAAAATAGACCAATTTCCACCTTTCCTTAAATTATTGGCCCTCGCTGTCAACTTTACTTTTTTTAATTTATTGGCGCCATTTTAGAAACTGTCCGGAAAGGGTCATACAAGGTTATGGAGTTGGACAGAGTGCTGCTGCCCTCTTGTGTGTAAATGTGGAATTGCATTGAGAGTGTATTTTATACACTTGTCAATGTGCCAGATGTTATTAATTTTATGACGGAGACTGCGGACCGGATAAAATTTGACCATGGGCCACATTGGGCCCCCGGGCCAGACTTTGGACACGTCTGATATAGGCCTTTAGGGACAGTCGCCCAGACGGTAGTGGTTCACTAATTTCACTTCCATCGAGCTGAAGAACACCAGGTGGTCCCCATATGTCATGTCCCCATAGCACCTCATCACAGGCGTTTTCTCTACTTTTCCTACAGAGGCTGTCACCGGCAATTCCGAATAGTGCTGGGTGATATGGAAGAAATCTTTTGTCATAATATATGAACATCTGGTCCCTGGGCCTTGAATTTGACACTTGTGCTCGGGCTAAAACCATGTCTCTTTTCTAGTACACATATTCTGCTCCTGTGGAGGAATATCAAGCTATGGTGTATGTGAAGAGGAGGGACACATTCCATGTAGATAGCTCTCCTGATCTTTATGGTGATTCGTTTTCCTATTTCCTATTGTCTTCGCTCAGTATCTATACAGCATAAACTTTTAACAGTTAACCAAAAATCCATGTCTGCTGCTCATGTCTGTGCTTTTCAATATTCAGTGACTTTGTACAACTGCTCCGTGGGCCGCACTGACTGTAGTCGTTGCCACACTGCAGACCAGAAGTATGGTTGTGTGTGGTGTGGAGATGCACAGGCCAGTTGTTCATATTCTGGTTTATGTATTGAACCTGTACAGCAGACATGCCCTGCTCCGGTCATTCATTCTGTGAGTACTTCAATTTATTTCCCGTCCAAATGAAATATCGTTACAAAATGTGATCTTCTAAGTAATGGCAAATTTTCGAGTAACAAAGATTATTCTATTTAAATAAATGTTTTTTCTTTCTTTCTTTCTTCAGATTGAGCCACTCTCCGGTCTGCTTGAAGGTGGTACTATCGTGACTATAACAGGCTCCAACCTGGGCCAAAAACCAGAGGACATCGTCAATTCTGTGTCAGTGGCTGGTGTGCCCTGCATAGTCATAACCAGTCTCTACGAAGTCTCCTCAAGGTACTGAACAGCTGCTGTGTTAATTGAAGAATGATCTCATTTTGTTTTTTGTCTTATTTTTTTGGTTAATTTTCAATTTAATGGTAGTTGATCATCACTGAAGAAATCAAAACTCTGACCATGACTGTCAGAGATGGGAAGTAATAATACAAACACTTTGTTACTGTAGTTGATTAGTTTTTTTTTTTTGTTTTTTTTTCTCTGGTACTTTGGACTTAAAGGGAAAATCAAACCAAACACATTTTTTCATGAATATGTTCCCAGCAGGCCCACTAGTTGAAACACTGATTAATATAGCGTTTGTGGAATAGGGATTAAGTAGCAAAATCCACCCCTTTTTAGCCATCTCAGGGGGCGGCTATTTTGTCACTTCTGTCGACTGAAAATGTCATCACAACTGCTCAGGGCTCAGGTAACAACCAGTCACCGCTCAGCTTCAGAAAACAGGTCAGCTTTGACATACAGTATATATAAATGTACCTCTAATCTGATTTTTAGCCTGAATACGTCCGTCCATACTTTCTACTGGAAGAAGTATTGCATATATGTTTTGTTTTACAGATAATATCTAATTATTTTGGAATGTCCACTGCAGATTGTGTAGGCATCATCTACATATTTTGTCTTATTGTTGAAATAGTTAGTGGATAAAAACTGGCTGACCTGCTGCGCATGTGCTCGGATTGTGCCTCGACAGATGGGTCTACCTGCATGATTTTTTACATCACAGTTTGTAAACCAATCCTAGGCCAGTTTTAATGTTGTGTTTGGTGATGATCTATCAAGTTGAATAACCTTCAAATTATATGATGTGAGGAGGAAACACATGGTAAAAATACTTTTTACTTTTACCGTACTTTTCAATTAAATTCAGAGCCTGTACTAATTTACGTTTATTTTAATAATGATTATTATTATTATTATTGTTATTTTACCAATTCATCTTTTACACAAGTGATTGTACTTACAGGATTTGAGTGCTTTTCCCATCTTTCATGACTGTGTCTTGCAGGATTGTTTGCAGAACAAAAGCTAGTAAAGGAGAGAAGGTGGGCCATGTGTCTGTTGAAGTGAGCGGTGGAGATTTTGGCTTATCCAAACAAATGTTCAGCTTTCAGGTAATTTGAAAAATGTTTCAAAAGTACAGCAAAATCTTTAATTCATCACTGCGTAGTAGTAGGCAGGGACCAATCCTGTTTCCTTGGTCAAAAAATTTACTAGAAATTACTTGTACATTTTTTGGGGGGGGTGTGAGGTAAACTTGAGCACCTGGAGAAAACCCACGTAGACATGGGGAGAATACACCAAGTCCACACTTGTAAAGGTCTTCATTACATGTGAGGTGCAGAGTGGCCCAAGTTGGAATCAAAGCAGGGGCCTTCTGCAAAGGTGCTGATTATATCAGAGTATATAAAACGTCTTGTTGTAAGATTTTAAAATGGTGATTAAATCAGTCAATGCAGAACTTATTCTACTTTTTTGAGAGCTAGAATGATATTGATGCATTTTTTTCCTATCGTGTCCGAACCTCCAGGATCCATTTGTGATGGGAGTGTTGCCTGAAAGAGGTCCCAAAGCCGGTGGAACAATTCTGACAATCATTGGCCGAAATTTATTCACAGGCCATCCTTCCGACCTCACCGTGACTGTGGGAGGAGTGCCCTGTAACATGTGAGCAGTGTTGTACAAATTATTTAAAAAAATGTTTATAGTAATACTGGGTTTGACATTCACAGTTCACTTGAAGTTCACTAATGGTGGCACGACTGGGCCACCAGTACAAATTTCACGTGCCCAACAAATGAACTGGCCAGTTGGTCTCACCTTCAATTGTTCTAACCTTTTCCAACAGTTGCAGGGTTGTAATTTTTGCCTTAATTAGCTAATTAACAGAATATCAACATAGTTATCATTCATAATTATGACATGTATAAATTGATTAGATCATTCAAGGTGATGTGTCCTTTAAGGCTACTTGCACTTAATTTTTCACCAGCAATGCTTGTAGCATTGCAACTGTTGTCAAGGAATTGAAACTGATGTCATTATTTTACACCCAACCACAAGTCACGGTTGTCACTGCATAAGTGTGACAGTTCAATATGACACATTCAACTACTGATAACACAAACACATGACAAGGATTATCGTCCTTTAACTTCATTAACTCATTCACTGCCATTGACGAATTTACTTGTCTTTTTACAGTCCAGCCATTCATCCATCCATCCATCCATCCATCCATCCATTATCTATACCGCTTATCCTCACAAGGGTCGCGGGGCGTGCTTGAGCCTATCCCAGCTGTCTTCGGGCAGTAGGCGGGGGACACCCTGAATCGGTTGCCAGCCAATCGCAGGGACAGAGACAAGCAAACATCTCCAGCCATTCAATCCCAGGAATTTATTTAATTTTTTTTTCAATTATTTTCAAACATTAGGGTAAAAGAGGGTCTGAAAATGTCAGACAGTGAATGAGTTAATTAAATGCATTGCGCCCCCCAATACATTCTGGGCACCATAGATATGAATTACAGTATGTTCGTGGACGTCACCAAAAAAAAAAATCAAAAAATCAATGATGCATGTTCTGTATTTATAGCACACAATTTGGTGTTGGGAAAAAAAAGTTAAGTGAATGACCAAGTTATGATTTATTTAACTTAACTTCAAATGTCTCCTCAAATCTTACCTGCTTAAACTGTCTTTTCTTTAATGCTATAACGTTGCTTTACTTGTATCTTGACCCTGGTTGTTTTTGTTTAGAGTGCTTAGTCCTTTATTTTGTAACATGTCTTTGAGTGTCCAAAAAAACACTAAACAAATCAAATTAATTATTATTATTATTTTCATTACACATTCCCTACCCGATTGGAACGTTGCCGCCAGCAACATGTTGCTGAGCTGGTCTTCTAGTATGGCTTCATATAACGGAAGTTGACGTGCATGTGCTTTTATAAGCAAATAATCAGAGCTGGGCATCGCCTAACTGCCACCGAGTTCCTGTCTGCATATTTAATCAACCCACGTGATCCCAGTCGGTCTGAGTCAGCCAAGCGGCTTCGAGAATGGACTTAACCTGTACCACGTAGGTGCCGCATTCCTGACATGAGGCCAAGTAAGGTAAAAAAATAAATAAATAAACAGTGTTGTGTACCTTGTGGTCCCAGACACGCAGTGACATGTCCCATATTGGTTTTTTTTTCACCGATCACCACGCTGTGTGTGTGTGTCAGTCGTTTTTGTTTGATTTTTTTCTTTGTTTGGCGACATGTCTGCTTGTGTGGCGCCTGCGTGTGACGAGAAGATTACGCCCTCGACACCGATTGGCTGTCGCCAACGAGGGACGGACTGGGACCACGTGGGTCATTTAAATATGCAGATGGGAACTTGGTGGCTGTTAGGCGATGCCCAGCTCTGCAAATAATATCTTTTTAACTATGGCGATAGAATGTGGTCCGTTAGCATAGAATCCAGTTTCCAGTTGCGTTATGGTCATGGCAGTAAAAAGCCTTCGATTG
The DNA here is from genome assembly GCF_054856515.1 of Filicampus tigris. Classification (NCBI taxonomy): domain Eukaryota; kingdom Metazoa; phylum Chordata; class Actinopteri; order Syngnathiformes; family Syngnathidae; genus Filicampus; species Filicampus tigris. Next base: position 1,680,562 of record NC_141225.1, on the reverse strand, counting down.
CAGCAAAAAGTTTCACAATGGGTGGCGTAGTGTTTTCATGGTACCAAAATTTTGGCCCTCGATACTATACCTGTATAAAATATCTCGATACCGGTACCGAAACGATACCTCGACAAAACCGAAAATCAGCAAAAGCAGCAAAATTAAAACTAACAAAAAAACTTCAAATTTTAGAAAATGTGTGTGTTAATCCAAAATGCTGTGATATGCTTGCTAAGAAAATAACATTTTAAACATGGCTAAACACTTGCACATGTGGGGAAGTGAGAAAAATATTTTACAGTTTCTTTCTACACTAGATTATTTATATTTTATAGACTACATAGAAATTAAACTTTAAGAAAACTAGTTCCCGTTTATTTATTTAAACGTCACTAGTAGAAAATGTGCACAGAGGCATTATTGTGAGATCTACTGTAATGCAATATTGAGCAGGTTATGATCATTTTCATGGCCGGATATGCAGCTGCATAGCCTCTGTGCTTTTTGGACACAGAATTAGCCAATTCTGATTTTAAGAACAAATTTTTTTTAAATAATGAGACCAATACCTGCATTTATATGTTTATATGGGTACCCTTTCCTCATGGATTCTCTGTGCCTTGTCATGTCTTTTTAACACGGTTTATCAGGTTGTGCGCGTGTGCGTGTGTGGGGGGAGTGCGTTTGCATGCGTGTGCGTGTGTGGGCGTGTGTGTGTGTGCGTGTGTGTGTGTGTGTGCGCGTTCTGGCCGCGACCCCTCACTCTCATTCATAAAAATTACCATTATCATGATTGAAAAAAAAATAATTTAATCGATTTAGGCTATTATTGGTGTATGAATGTGTAATGAATGGGTGAATATGAGAATTTCTAAAGCGCTTTGGACACCAGATGCTGGAGATACAAGTGCTATATAAGTGAAGTCCATTTATTATGGGTGGCGCAGCTTGTCTCTTTTGTGCGCCATGTAACTACATGAGGAGTTCCTTGAGCAGAGAAGAGGAGGGGGTCCTCCGGCAGACGGAAAAAAAAGTTGTGTTATTACTTTGGCTAATTATTAATGCTCTCTGGGTTGACAGCATAATAGCTATAAATAAGTAAATGCACTCACCATGATCCAACCTTTTTTGCTCGTTTACGGCAGCTATTGCAAGCTGGATGTGACACTTATCTAGCGGTCCCACATTGTAACATTGGAAACACGCTGCCAGAAACACTCTGCTTGCGTTCAGTCTGACCACAGCATTAGGCTAGTAGGACTACATTTTCCATGATTCTTAGACGCGTAAACACAAAGTAGTTCTAGTGCCGTTATGATGAAAACATGGACCCTTGCTAACGATTAGAAGCGGATGAGAATGCAAACATTAAATTTGAATTAAAGATGACAAACTGAAAACATCCGATATCCGTCCACACGAGGCGCCCCGGATTGTGCACTGTCGATTTTTGACCGCACTTAAAATCCTTAAATTTTCAGTGCGCCCTATCATCCCAAAATACGGTAGATTGGGTAGAATACCCGTTACTGAAAAAAGCAACATACTGTTGCTCCCATCACTGCATGTGAGGCACACACAAACACGCAAATTCGTTGTAAAATGGTGAGTGTTATTGGTGCTACAGCGGAGAGAATCAATCGAGTATCCTGTGTCTCTCCTCCTTAGGGTGTCAGAGGTTCAAAACTCCAGTCTTCAATGTGTGACAGGTCGCAGCAACAAGACAGGAAATCATCAGGTCACTCTGCTTTATGGCCGCAGCCAACGCAACCTCCACAATTCATCTTACCACTACACTCACAACCCCAATATCACCCATGCCAAGCCAGCTAAGAGCTTCCTGAGGTAAGTCTAAAAATACTGTAATAAAGTCAGTCACTCCACGTTAACTTTTTCCCCTTACAAGCTGTTCATTTTCACTCATTTCCATCATTGGAAGAGATGGCAATTTGACATTATTGTTCTCCTGTTTAGTGGTGGTCGACTGATTTATGTGTCAGGCCACAACCTGGATGTAGTGCAAGAACCCCAGATGGTTGTGACTGTGTCTCCCTATGAGTCCATCCAGAAAACTAGAAGTAGCAGAAGGAAAAAGCGTAGAAGCAGTTCTGCCAAAATGGGTCCCGACCCCGTTTGTCCTAGAGATCTGCTCTGCTCTGTCAAACAGGTGTGTGGGTGTGGGGGCGGGGGGCGGTGGGCGGTTTTCAAGTAAAACATAACCTTAATTTTGTCTTTTTGCAATGTATCAGTTCACAGAACATTGCGAGGTGAATTCCTCATCCCTCATCCTGTGTCGATCCCCTATGGTGGACTCCTCTGTTTGGGGGTCAAAGGTCACTGTGGAGTTTCTTCTGGACAACCTGCGCTTTGATGTCAACACTGTGAACCCGCAAGCCTTCAGCTATGAGCCCAATCCTGTCCTGCGCCCGCTGAATCAGCAGGACCCTCTGAAGGCATATCGCTACAACCCTGGCAGCTTCATCCAGCTAGAGGTCAGATAACTTGAAGTTAAATATAATGAGGCATACTGTATCTATTTATTCATAGCAAGTTATTTGTAACAACATACAGTATACCAAGTACCTTACTGCTGATAGCGATCCAATGTGCTAGAAATAGCTGAGGTCCGAAGTCAAACTTGTGATTGGTGCAACTTTCATTCATTTTTTATTCACTGCTCATTAGTGATTGCTTTGCACATTATGAATTGCATTCATTGGAGGAGTGGGGAAGCAGCTCAGGACAAGGGGCAATAGACCACTGCTGACCTTCATAATTCTGAGCAATGTTTGGTCACTATCTAGTAAGATGGATGAACTATCAAATCAAATCAAATCAAATTTTATTTATATAGCACTTTTCACACACACGATGCAACTAAAAGTGCTGTACATCAAAAACATCAAAATACAGCATAAAAAGAGAACCCGCTCCCACCTTCCCTCCCTCCCTCGCAGTATACACAAAGACAGACAACCACAAGCACACTTGTACTCACTCACTCCCTCACACACACATACACAAATGTACACACATATAACCTTAAAAAGAGACATGGCAGGGCACAGAGAAACCATATGAGGAAAGAGTACCCAAGGGGAGCTCGTCCACGCTGAGTGGGATGACAGCCCATGGCCACGGGTAGCACCACCACCTCAAAGACCCCCGTGCCACGACAACCGGGGCAGCCCCTAAGTATAGCGCGGAGGCCCCCCTTGAGGAAACATTGCAGGTAAAACCTAGATGGAGCTAAAGGAAAATGACAACGAAGCTAGAAAGACAAAGCGATAAAAGAAGCTAAGAACTATAAAACAATAAGATTGGATGAAAATAGTAAGAGACTAAGAACTATTATTTAAAGGCCAAAAATAAAAAATTATGTCTTGAGCTTCCCCTTAAAAATATCAACGGTCTCTGCAGACCTGACGTCCTCTGGCAGGCTATTCCAAAGTTGAGGACCAAAATGGCTGAATGTTTTGTTTTGGTCCTCACCCTAGGAATAATTAAAAGGCCGGCGCCAGAGGACCTCAGGATCCGCGAGGGTTGGTATGGTAAAATCAAGTCAGATAAATAAGATGACCATTAAGACATGTATAAACTAATAAAAGTACCTTAAAATCGAAATTGTCAACAATAAAATCCCATGGTGCAGGTAAAATGTCAGCAGGAGTGCTCTTTAAAATCTCGATAAAATTTGTAGCCACTTCAGAAGATAGGTAGCGTTTCCTCACTGTTCTCATCGGTGCTGCCTGATGATTGAAACAAGCGATGTTAAAATACACGCAAAAATGGTCCGACACAGCCAAGTCAACAACAGAGGACACACCGACAGACAGCCCGTAGGTTACGACCAGGTCTAGGGTGTGACCTCTGTTGTGAGTTGGCTGTGAAACATGCTGTTTAAAATCAATACAGTTTAAAAGATTTAAAAATTCTCTGGAGAGTGGGTCCGAGATGTCGTCAACATGTATATTAAAATCGCCGGTTATTAAAATTCTGCTATAAGTGGAATATAAAATCGATAAAAAATCTGAAAACTCATTAATAAAAGAAGTGGAACGATGGGGAGGTCTGTAAATAGTGACACAGATAATAGGGGGACTGCTAAAAACAAATGCATGGTGTTCAAATAATAAATATCTGTTAAAAATGATCTCTTTTGAGATAAGACTATTTTTAAAAGTTGATGCAGTCCCACCTCATCTTTTTTCATCTCTAGTAGAAAATAAAAAAACAAAATTCGGAGGGCAAGCCTCAGTGAGAACAACTGGAGCATCTGTAGCAAGCCATGTCTCAGATAAGAGAATACCTTGTAGGTTATTGTCTAAAATCAAGTCATTTATAATAAAAGTTTTGTTTTGAAGTGAGCGCACGTTCAGCACAGCCAGGTAAATGTTTGTGCTGGACGTGCGCTCATTGTCGTATGGGTGATGAGTGTTGACATATATAAGGTTGTCTCTGTTAAAACCACATTGTTTGTGAGTGTGTAGGAAGCATCTGCCTGTTATTGTCTGAATGAAAAAGCTGTCCAATGGGGGTGGTGATGATAACTGGGGCCTGCAGGGAGAGCTAGTGAAGGTAGTGAGATCGTTATTGCAATAGTTAGAGGAAGGAGATGAAGAGGAATGTGTGCAGTGATTAGTAAAAAGAAGTCAGTTGGGGGTGGAGTTTATGATGGCATGGTGGATATTTGTAGCTAAAATTGAGCTGCCCAGAGAGTTCAGATGAACCCCGTCTGGCTGGTAAAATGACTGGCGGTTCCAGAATAGGTTAAAATTGTCAATAAAATCAAAGTCAAGGTAGCCACAAGTGTGCTGGAGCCATGTATTCAGGCCCAAAAGACGACTAAAGCGCTCGATGCCGCGAGATAGCGTCGGTAAAATGCCGCTAATCCAGACTAACAACCCGGACGTTCTCAGCAAGGAAAAAAGAGCATGAAAGTCTTTCTTAGCCTGCTCTGACTGTCGACGTACTGTCTCGTTCGTCCCCACGTGGATAATGAGCCGAGATATGGATGATGGGTAGATTGTCAAGAACACCGAGCAAGATGTTCACTATGTCCATAACTTTGGCTCCGGGATAACAGCGGAAATAATGAGTATGTCTAATGATGCTGTCCCCAACTATAACGGTGGTTAGTGGGTGATGTGGAGAAGGAGCGCCAGACGACCCACCAGAGGACCCACGGCCTCCGGGGAGAGAACCCCGACCCCGTCACCCAGAAGGATGCTGTCGGGGGTGGGTGGTAGCCACGGGCACCGGTGAGTGTCGCCGCGGGCACCGGTGAGTTCGCCGGTGAGGCGGCCCACTCGTGTATCGGGACACTGCGTCCTTCAGTAGCCCGACGCGCGAGCGGTCGGTCGGTCGGTCGGTCGGACCACGACTTACCCACTCCGGAACTCCTGGCAGAGATCATCGCTGTGGGTGGTGGGGGATCCGAATGAGTACCTGGGTCGGAAGCAGCAGTAGACGTCTCTGACCGCGGAAGCGCGGTAATTGGAGCAGGAGAATTATATGATTTGCCAGTGGGGCAAATCGGTTTTTCAGTACCAGTTGGGGTCGGCGGGGTGGTTTTCTGCTCCTCCTGCCGCAGGACACCGCCTCAACCCAGGTGGCACCGTGCACTGGTGTTGAGCAGGATGACCCCGGACAGGTAGCTGGATCCCAACTCACCGTGTCCATCAGGGGAGCCTCGGTCGTCTCCGTTGCCATCGCCGTAAGGGCCCCGCTAGAGATGACGCTATTCATGACGACGGCAGAGAGTTGGGGGAATCGGGTCGTGAAAGAAGAGACGATTGACTCTTTTTTCCAGAGTTCTTCTGACAGGCAGCTAACATCCTCTCTCAGGTCAGCAATTGTTTTGTTTGCTTTTTCCAGCAAGCTGTCCGAGTTGTCGCCGTTGTCGCTGTGATGGGGTGGCATTTTGCACTAGCCCCAGGCTAGGCTATTGTCGATGTGCGTATGCTAGCGGTATGCTAGCTATTCGGCACACGGGCAGGAGCGAGTCCCTGTCCCGTCCCTGTCTGTCTCAACAGCCGTCCGTCACTGTCATGAATACCGCGAGGCATGTCTTAATATATAATATATTGACAAGTACAATATAAATCATGCTGGGCAGTACTTAATTTCAAGTCAGCAGTGCAATCTTGCTGTTGGAAGGATCCAAACCTCCAATCTAACGCAATATATCGCACATCTGCCTGTCCAAATCTGTGTGTACTTCTCAATCACTACAGATTGTCAAAGCTACTAAAAACTTTTAGTCGTCTAAACTAATCTAGATATTTACACTAAACAAAGTACCGGCGTTTGTAATAAAAAGGTGACGCAGCCTACTGCTATGGTCGAACGCATGGGATTGTAGAATAGGTTACTATTTTTTAACATAAAGGCTGAACTCCTCTATATACAATCACAGCCATTTGCAAAAAAAAGAGGAATGAGCCCTAAAGCCTCTGAAGCCTTGTGGTATGGTTTCCAAGTTGACAGCAGGCAGTGTTTCACTTCTCAGAAAGCGAGCCACTTAATGTGTACTGTAGTGTATACTATGGCTGAAGGATTAATTGCATTTGCAATATAATTGCGATTTGACATAACGCGATTTTGTAATTACAGAGACTGCGATATGATGGGACACTACTGCATTGAGAAGTAGAGGCGATATAAGGGGGAGGAGGAGAGGGGGCTGAAGGGGGGCTTTGAGAGCAGGTTGACTGCAGGCTGAAACGCTTGCTTTGAGTAGGTCTCTGTCCCACAAGACATTGAGGCGAGTATCTATGTCATTCTTGTCATTCTTTTTCGCATCGCAAGTTTAAAAAAAACTCCCCGTGTGTGGGGAAAAAAACCCTCACCGTGTGTTTTGTCATGTTTTGGCTACGGTAGAGCGCATGTGTTTGGAAGTGTCTGATAGCTCAGATGTGTGCCACCCATGTATTTTTATTTTATTTTCTATGTGATGCCCATTTCCAAGAAAAGGGTAGACTTCGATTTATGGATTGATGGTTCAAAACCTAGGAAAAAAGTAGCGTCTTATAGTACGGAAAATACCGTGACATCAGTGAATACTATATATCAGAGGTGGGCATTCATCAGCGCTTTAGTCCATCTGTGAGTTCTCGTCAGTATTTCAGGCCCACCATCCAAGTCAGCCAAACGGAGTTGAGAACGGACTTACCAGTATAAATAAAATAGTGGTGTATACCTTTCAGTCCCCCAGACCTCAATTACATGTGTCCCATATTTTTTTATTTCAATCAAGCTATCAATATCAATCTATAAAATGTCTTCAAACATTACTGTGCATAATAATTTGGAACAACAAAAAACAAAAAAAATGTATTATTTTTTGAATACTGTTTTCATTACATTTGTTTAAAAATATTCAAATTCTTTTCTAACAATTGATGACTTGAAAATTTGCATAGCTGTGATTGGTCGTTACATGAGCCCTGAATAGGTGTGATGTCATTTTCAGTCGACAGAAGTGACAAAATGGCCGCCCCCAGAGATGGTTAGGGTTAGGGTACAAATGGGTGGATTAATTATTCCACAAATGCAATATTTACCAGAATGCCTTGTTTCAACTAGTGTCACTGACTCGTTCGTGAACGTTCTGCCATTTCCCGTTAACCAAGGATTCAGTGAGTGAGCGTACTGTACTGCCATTCTCGTTCATACATTACAGCTGTATATACATTATAACGTTTTTGATAGTAATATTAATTATAATACAAACGCACAAATTACAATTACTGCAACATCAGGGTGAGCACAATAGGTAATTTTTGTTTTTTTAAACTCACTTCATGCGTGACGGAGGAGAGGTGACGTGTTCGTGTGTGGGTGGGCTGTGTGTTTCTTTGGAGGTGGGGAGGGGGGCGAACGATTCGGTGAATGAATCTTTTGAACGGTTCTTATTGATGAATTGATTGTAATGATTCAGTTCACTGAAAAGAACTGTCATGCCCATCACTACTTGGCAGATCCATATTACCCAGGGACATTCATTTAAAAGATAGGGGAAGAAGCACATTCCCAAAATATGTGGAAATGGTTGGCCTCACCATCACCGCATCTCCAAGACGTATCTCCTGTTTTGTGATATTTCTTCTGTGCTGTTGTTACAAAAAATCTCATTGTGTTCTTCCAGCAAAATTTACGCCAGATGCTTGACCCAGTCGTAGTCCACAGTGTTTGACATACAGTATATGTCCATTCCTCTCCTGTGATAGTAATCCTCCTTTCCCTTTTCCACTTCTCCTTCACAATGTGTGCCCCCCTCCTTACCTACCTGGATGATATCATACAGTTTAGAAATTATCTTGATCGGGGGAATTGATTTTAATAATGACATAAATGTTTGTAAAAACCTCCAAATCTGAGACCATGGTTCCTCAGTCGGAAAAGGGCGGAGTGCCCTCTCCAGGTCAGAAATGAGATTCTGCCCCAAGTGGAGATGTTCAAGTATCTTGGGGTCTTGTTCGCGAGTGAGGGTGGGATGGAACGGGAGATAGACAGGCGGATCGGTGCAGCATCTGCTGTGATGCGGACTCTGTATTGGTCTGTCGTGGTGAAGAAGGAGCTGAGCCGAAAGGCAAAGCTCTTGATTTACCGGTTAATCTACGTTCCTACCCTCACCTATGGTCATGAGCCGTGGGTCATGATCGAAAGAACAAGCTCTCGGATGCAAGCGTCCGAAATGTGTTTCCTCCACAGGGTGTCCGGGCTCATGAATGAAGCTGCCAGTTTCCTCCTCGCTCCAAAAGTGTACCTTTGTGCTGCGTCTCTGAGCTTGTTTACCACTGCTTGTGTATTTGCGATGGGTGTCGTGCCAAACCACGCACTTCCGCATTAGGGGTGTAACGGTTTTTGTATTCGTCCCGTACTGTCTTCACGGTTCAGTGCACACACGGTTCGGTGCACACGCGGTTCGGTGCACACAGTCACGCGACAAATACGTCTGATGCGGGGGGAAAAAAAGTCAAGCGACCTGAAACCAAGCGACCGCCACATTTGTTGTTCGGCGAAGAAATAGATAACAAATGTTGAAGAAAAATGGCGAGTGCAGGAGAAAGCATAGAGCTACAGGAGCAGTCTGCAGTATAAAAATCAGCCGTTTGTATAGTGCAGTGTTTTTCAAACTTTTGGGAGTCAAGGCACATTTATTTCATTGAAAAAATCCTGCGGCACACCACCATCTGAAATTGAAAAAAAACGCTTATTTTAACAATATAAGTGTTATATAAACATTTTTTAACATTGAAGAATGACGTTACATTATAACGTCCTGAATAGGAATTAAATAAACACAAAGAAAATAGTATTTTATAATGTTTCATATTGATACTTAATCAGTGTGAAACATGGGCCTGTTTGGATAAACATGCGTCACTAATTCGCTTGTCTCTAAACAAAGACAATTAGCTACCTGCTGCTGCTGCTACCACCTACTGGTATGGAAGAGTACTACAATGTAGTAACTACATGATTACGTTGCCAGGCGCTAGACCGCACAGGCACACAAATTAGATCATTTCCCGCGGCACACCTGACAATATCTTGCGGCACCAGAGTTTGAAAAACACTGGTATAGTGTATTGTGTATATATATAGTATATATATATTTTGGCTTCCATACGGCGGCGATAGAGTGCCAGGTTGCGAGCGGGGGCGCGAACAAGAACTGTGTCAGCGTTGTTCGACCTACGTGCGATATGTTGCAGGTAACACTTCAAACATGCTAACACATGTAAGACGGCATCACTCCGATACAGTTACCGGGGGTCGAAAAAAGAATTCCGCTCAACACCAACAATTTATCCCTGCTATTTTTAAGCCGCGTGGAGATGTGAAAGCAGACAGAGCCAAGGATATTATTAGCAATTGGCATATACATAGCAACATCTATGCACCTATATGCTTCAGTTGAGGAGCCGGGCTTCAAACTTTTGTCAAACGTGCTGGAGCCCCGTTACAATGTTCCATCCCGGGCGCATATTAGTAATTCACTGTCATATACAATCGCACAAGAGCTGTGGTGGAGCATGAGTTACTAGTTGGCAAGTGCTACCTGACTTTATCTGCAACCTCATTCTATCCATACAACTAAGGGTGTTTTCCTGTGTTTGATCTTATTAGGGCCCGAGCAGCAATCGCTGCGAGGTCCCTATTGTTTCTGTAGAAATTATTATTTTTCTTCCGACAGAATGATCGGATTTTTGAACCCCTAAACATGCACGAAAACTCACCAAACTTTGCAGTCTCATCGGGCCTGGCGAAAATGTTGATATTTTAAAGTCGCCGTAAACGACGCAAACGAAATGGCTCTGTAGCGCCACCTAGAGTAGGAAAACAAAATAGAATTCCAGGCCTACGAAAATTGGCAGGCACGTGTAGCACCCCGAGATGTACAAAAAAGTCCCTTGCAGCCATAGTCTAAAGTGTACAGGAAGTGACCTATGAATTTTTGAATGTCCAATTTTGGACCATTTTTGCACATTTACAGGGTGCATACTTTTGCACCCATGTCCCAGAGGTTTATTCCAATTGACTTCAAACTTCGGCTGTATCATCTTAAGACCTGTGGCAACAACTGGAAAAAATCTTTAAGTTTTCGAGGGCGGGGGCATCAAATTTGGCGTAATTTTTTTCGTTCACCATACAGGAGAAAAACCTTAATAACTCCCCTGCACATGCTCCAAAAAATCTGAAATTTCACCTGTACGTAAAGAGTCGCGACCTGAAGACATCTATATGATAATATTCCATTATACGTATAGCGCCACATAGTGGCGAAAAAACCCCAACATTTTTTACATTTCTATTTACTGCACGGAGCCCGTTGAACAAATCCGACTGAAAAACCCTCAGGAAAGGCCTTAAGACGTTGATCTTGCTCTACGCCGAATATTGTGGCTTTTCGGTGAAGGGCGTGGCCATGACGGTGCCGCAAAGTCTGATTATTAAACGTGACAATAAATAGTTTTATCTTGACCCAGATCATCCAAACTTCTCGAAATTTTTCATATTTGATGATAGCCAAGGACTGAAGACATCTACAAACTTATTTTTCATCGTAGTGGTAGCACCAACTAGTGGCTGACGGAAATATATGTTTTTTTTCTTTGTTTTTATCCTAGCATGTTAACCGGGTCCACCTCATCTTTGCTCGGAACAGTGTTTACGATTTCCTAATATTAAAATACAAAATTTGTGATATTTCGCGAAAAGCTGTTGCCATGGCAACATGCAGTTCACCAAAAAAACAACGCTCATTTTGAGGGTCTGAACATGCTCGAAATCTCACGAAACGTTGCACATACATCAGGCCTGGCGAAATCATCAATATTTTACAATTGTTTTGTGCAATTTGAAAGAAAAAAATGGCTCACTACCGCCCCCTAGAAAATTTTAAAAATTCAATTGTACTTTTTAACTAGATTGACGAACATTTGGTGGTATATGTAACAGTTCAAGTCCTACAAAAAAGTCTCTTGGAGCCATATGCTAAACCAAACAGGAAGTCGGACATTTTGAATTAAGTTTGAAGTGTGAATTTGCTCTGATTACAATAGCTGCTGGAACTTGACCCACATGATAATTTCTTCTAAAACACTACTGACATTTGATAAAAGTTGAATCCTGAAGACATCTCCGAACTTATTTTTCATCATAGTGGTAGCGCCGCCTACTGGCTAAAGGAAGTACATGTTTTATTCTTTGACCTTATTCTCCTCGCAGGTTAACCAGGTCGACCTCAGAATTGCTCGGAAGACTCTGTAGACCTTCCTGATGTTAAAATACGATATTTGTGATTTTTCGTTAAAAGCTGTCGCCATGGCAACGGGCAGTTCGCAAATAAAACTACGCTGATTTTGACGGTCTAAACATGCATAAAATCTCACGAAACTTTGCATACACGTTAGGCCTGGTGAAATCATCTTTTTTTTTTGTTTGTTTTAGGTCGCAAATGTTTAAAAAATGGCTCGCTAGCACCCCCTAGAACTTTTTTATAAATCAGGCCCAGTAGTACCTATGTCTACGAAAATTTTGTGATATATCTAGGAGTCAAGATCTACAAAAAGTCTCTTGGAGCCATGTGCTAAACAGGAAGTCCGCCATTTTGAATTTACTTTACAATTCGGCATCACATTGACTTTAAAAGCAGCTGTAATGTGATCCACATGATAATATCTTGTCAAAATTTCACACATTTGATGAGTCTACACCTGAAGACATCTACGAACTAACTTTTCATCGCAGTTGGAGCGCCACCTACTGGCTAACTAAAGAACATCTTTTATTCTTTCATGTTTTTCTCCTGGCAGGTTAGCCAGATCGCCCTCATATTTGCTCAGAGTGTTTTAGGACTTAATAATGTTAAAACATGAAATTTGAGATTTTTTGCAAAAAGCTGTTGCCATGGTAACGCCCAGTTTGCCAATAAAACAATGCTGATTTGGAGAATGTAAACATGCACGAAAACTCATGAAACTTTGTACACAATTGTGCAATCTTTAAAAGATAGCTCGCTACCGCCCCCTAGAATAAGTTTAAAAAGCGTCCCCGTTTGTACGCTTCACCTACATCTACGAAGATTTGGTAGTATATGAACCAGGAAGAGACCTACAAAAAAGCCTCTTGGAGCCATATGCTAAACCTAAGAGCAAGTCCGCCATTTTGAATTTAGTTTAAAGTTTGGACTCACATTGACTACAAAAGCTGCTTTAATTTGATTCACGTGATAATTCCGACTATTCATTTCCGATGTGCGAGCATCCCGACGTGCCGGTACCCAACGTTGCCAGGGGTGCGAGGGCCCTTTATAGCTGCTTGCAGCTCTAGTTGTGTGAAGGCGAAGGCCTTCACACATATGTTATTGTACGCCTTCAACTTTATTATTTTTATAGATTATATTTTATCCCTCACACTTATTCGGCGTTCTACTTCCACAGTTTTCACCCGATTCTCGCCATTCCAACTTTAATGGATTCCAAAAATTCACGGCTTCCGGGGGTCCGTTTGTTTTCCCCCCTAACATTTATGGTTCCCCCCAAATTCCCTGTTTTTTACCCCAAAAAACCCATTCATTTCCAATGGCAAATTCAAAGTTCTACTACTTCCACATACTTCATCCGATTCACCCTGTTCGAATTTCAAATTATTCGAAAAATTCATGCCATTGGAATTTTTTTTGGCCCCTAATATTTACGGTTCCCCAAAATTCACAATTTTTCACCCCCAAAAACTCCATTCATTTCCAATGGGACATTCAACACTTCCCCATCTGCTGCGCTAGTTCGATTCCCGCTCAAGGAGGCCATTCAACTTAATTTAGCTCATTCAACTTCATTTAGCTCATTCAACTTCATTCAGCTCATTCAACTCACATTACACATCACACACAATTCCTACTTCCCCAAAATTCAAATCATTCAACCTTAAAAAAAACAATTACAAAATTCACCATTCATCCCCAAAGGCACATTCAACACTTGACAATTAAACCATTCCAATTTAAAATTAACAACATTCATCTCATTCAACTCACATTCCACATGACCCACAATTCCTACCTCCCAAAAATTCAAATTATTCAACATTTAAACACATTAAAAAAAAAAAATCCCAATGGCACATTCACAACATTCAGCTCATTCAACTCACAATTCCATATTGGAGGCAGCATGGCTCAGTAGTAAAGTGGTCGTTTCCCAACCAGGAGGTTGTGGGATCGATCCCTACCCATTCCCTCATTGTTTCACTTGTTTTTTCCTGGCTTCCTTCTGTCATAGTTTCCTTGCTTCCTTTTTTCTTGCTTCCCTTCAGCAATTTTCTATATCATTCGAGGTCATTCAACCTCATTCAGTATCATTCCAACAAAAATTCAAATGATTGAACCTTAAACCCATTAAAAAATTAATTCCCAATGTCACACTCACAACATTCAGCTCATACAACTCACATTCTCACCTTGGAGGCAGCATGGCTCAGTGGTAGAGTGGTCATTTCCCAACTGGAGGTTGTGGGCTCGATTCCCGGCCATTCCTTCCTTGTTTCACTTTTTTTCCTGAGTTTGTTCTTTAATGTTTTATTTGCTTCCTCTTTTCTTGCTTTCCTTCAGCATTTTTGTATATTATTCGAGGTCATTCTTCTTCATTCAACTTAATTCAATATCATTCCAATTCCGCAGCTTTTATTCAGCGTCTTCACACAGAATTTCTCCAGAAATTGCATTCTCTAGTTATTATTATTATTATTATTATTATTTTTTTTTTTTATAAACAACCCTAATGCACAAGTTTTTATTCTATTTTATGCTTTTATAACGCGGAAGGTTTTTTGCTTTATAGCAAATTGAAAAATTGAATTGTAACTTGCTCTCTGTTAAAACTAACTATGCATTTGAGACTTATTGCTGTACCGAACCCGTACCGAACCGTGACCCCCATACCGAGGTATGTACCGAACCGTGACTTTTGTGAACCGTTACACCCCTATTCTGCATTCAGCACATCCTGTTCCACAAAGACCAGCATTCCTTGCAGTTGAGCATGCGCAGAGTGTCTCGATAGTGTCTGCGCGCCGGCAGTATCTTTGCCTTTTTCGCCCTCCTCTCCTCCTCCTTCTTCATCCATTTCTCAACAGTAATGCTAAGTACAGCATCTTATGCTTTTTATTTCAATGTATTTTCATTTTTTTATACAAAGTAGTTTGACGTAAATTTCAACTTTAACGGTAAAATCCGACATAAGCGGAAATTTGTGTTACATCGGCAGTGTAGGAAGGGAACTGGTTCGTAAAATGAGTGTGTGTGTATCCATCCATTCATGTTTAGATGTTTAGTATTTTTATAAGCTCCGTTCCCGTCCTCCCTTTTTCCATAAGCCCATTTTCTTCCCGGATTATAATCAAGAATATGTTTTTCAGGGAGAAAATCTAGACCTGGCCATCAGCAAGGAAGAGGTTGTTGTGTTAATCGGGGAGGGCGTGTGTGCTGTTAAGACACTTACGAGAAACCATTTGTACTGCGAACCACCACCTCATCAGCCTGCATCGGGAACTAATGGCAAGAAACGTGAGGGTTCTGACAACCTGCCCGAATTCACTGTGAGTCCTCCATAAAATCCTTACTTTGATTATACTTCAAATACTTATGAAAATCACATCCCCTGTCAAGTAGGGACATTTGATATCATTCGCCTCTGAAGGTATAATTACTGTTTTATGTTTACCAGGTCCATATGGGAAACTTAAACTTCTCCCTGGGTAAGGTTCAGTATGACAATCTTAGCCTGGCCACCTTTCCCCTGGAGGCGCAGATTGGAGTTGGAGTTGGGGCATCCATTGTGGCACTCATTGTCCTTATCATCGTACTTGTATACAGGTTTGTAGTTCAATTGGCAGAAGGCAGCTATAACATATGAAGTACTGTACATACGAGAGCGATTGAGTCACTATTTTTATGATTGACTTGTGACTTGACAAAAAAAAAAGACGACTCCACTTGGACTTAGGAGTTTCAGACATGGTAATTGACTTCACTTGAGAAATGACAGACATCAATTGCTGTTCATTGTCTACGTTCTGTTTAAAGATCATATATAAAATTCATGATACAACATGTCAGTACAGTATGTGAGCGCATGCTGGAAAGGGCACAACCTCTCGTATCAGACAACGACGGTATGTCGGCTGGAGCGGGAAGAGTGCGAAGACTCAGCATTACTGAGTAAAGCATTACTCAGCTGTAAATACTGTACGCACTTATGTGTATGTAGTGCAAATCACAGATAACATCAAAGTTTGTCATTTGAAAACCCTGGAAGCGTTCTGCCCAGTGAATATGTGTCAAATTATTACAATACTCGTGAACTCTGTCAGTAGTTAGCTAAAGTTGGCTTGATACAGTGTTAGCGATGGGTATGGATGAGATTTTATAGCTACTTCTACTCTTAACGGTACTGCTTCTCGATCGGGTGCCTTAATAGTATTCTTATCTGTACTTTTTTGTTTAGAACACCAAAACAAAAATATTGGAACTCACACTTTGTAAACGTACTTGTCTTGCGACTTCAATGACATTCATGTAAAATGAATAAATACAAATACATTTTTTTAAATCACTGTAATACTGTTAAAATTATCTAAAAAATATTTAGTGTAAAAGGAAACTTGTGTAGAGCAGCAAGGCTGGACCCACAGTTGGGTTACAAAAAAGACGTCTGTGAGGTGACATGCACATTTTCTTGATGTTTGTTAAAACCTCACCTGTTTTCTGAAGCTGAGCCATGCTTGGTCGTTATCTGAGCCCTGAGCATCTGTGATGTCATTTTCGGTTGACAGAAGTGACAAAATGGCCGCCACATGAGATGACTAAAAACAGGTGGATTTTGCTGCTCAAATTTATTCCACAAACGCAGTTTAATCAGAATGCCGTGTTTAGACTACTGGGCCTGCACGGATCATATTCTTGAAAAAAATATGTTTGGTTTCACTTGCACTTCAAGCTCGCTTGTGTTTCCTTCTGACATTTGAATGAGTTATTACACTTGTGTCACCGTGCATTGAGCAATGACGTTGCGACGTCATTTCTCTGTCCCTCTCCAGCCTCCAGACATAACCACTCAAACCAAGAATAACCAAACCTTTACATTAGTGCAACGTTTACATGAGTGGAAATCATTTAGTCATGCCTAAAGTGTGAAAGAGTTATTTTCGGAGCAGCAGCGCGAGCCCAGTGTAAATGTACCACCTTGCGCTGTGTGCGTGTACATTTTTAAAACCCGCTTACATGATCTAATAAAAGTGCTTGAATCTTGGATCTTCGTCCCGAGTCTGTATTGAGTAACGACAGTAACAGAAAAGCTTTCGGGGTCACAGAGATACCATTCAAAACAATTAAGGCAATGAGGAGCATTCGTCATAAAGCCCGCCCAGCTGTTAGGTTCGTGCCAAAAATCGAAAGCAAAAGTCTTGGGAGCGTAAACGAGAAACAAGGGAAAGTAAACGAGAAAGGACGTAGCGTAACCGAAAAATCAGGGAGCCTAAACAAGAAATTATCATCGAGAGCCAAAAAGTTTACTCGCAAAATCTTTTGGGTCACAAATCTGATTCCATAGGAAAGCAGTGTCTGTCCCTGAAGTGAACAAATGTTTTGCACTTTCTTTTCTCACTGGCTATATAAAAAAGCCAAGCCTTGCGTAGTACTGGATTGTGGATGAAGAGGAAGCCAGGGTGTTGCTTTAACATATCGGACACGGTGTTCAACTTGATCGTCTCCCAGGAAACGGTCACGCAAACTACATGGAAAATTTTTACAATCCTATCAGGCTGTATCAGTGTTTACTGAGAGCATGCATGGATGTGGAACCCTTAAAAAAAAAAAAAAAAACGGGGAGCACTAATCACCGACCTGACAAAGTGGCCCGGCATACCAACAGAGTTATGGTTTTAGCGTGGCAGGACAAGCAATTACTGAGGATGATAACCTGCCATTAAAACGAAATGAAGACTGTGCAAGTGTGGAGAATAGTCAAAAATAAAAAAAAGATTCCCATGGAGAAGCATTGTTGACTAGAACAGCCACATGAATGGGGTAGATAAATGGAACCAAAATATTTCCGACTACCCTTTCATGTGAAAGTCACTGAAGTGGTCCAAGAAATTTTCCATAACACCGGTGCATTCCATTACTTCCCAACCATGTACCGAACAGACAGCAGATACGTAAAGACAGCAAGGGTGAAAAGGTTCTGTCTGCAAGGCCCAAATCTGTGATATTTAAACTGCAAAATGATTCTGAAGTGGTGCTGAATTGGAGTGCATTATCTTGTGTCATACTTACTGGTTATATAAATTGTCCAATAATACCCACATTTGAACTTATTGGTCTCTCTTGATCAATACGAGATACTGCAGGTAAGACTGCCTTAATACACTAACTTGACTTGTCGTGGGACTTGACGTGACTTGAGAGATAACCTACGACTAGACTTGCTCAAGACATAATAATGACCTGGAACTTGCTTGAGACTTGAAAGTGAAGAATTGAGGCACATGATTTAGTGCTTGTAAATATATTTATTGGTTATGATGAAATGTGATTTAAAATGTTATTTTCATTTCTAAAACTAATTTCCCCGTAATTTTTGTCATTCAATTGCCATCTAATAATCGTCATTGAAGTTTATAATCTAAGTGGTGATGTCAGGCCAGGCAAATCTCAGGCCTTGTTTCCATTTAGCTTTAACCCTGACTTGTACCACATAGTGAAGTGAACCAA
Organism: Filicampus tigris; assembly: GCF_054856515.1. Taxonomy (NCBI): domain Eukaryota; kingdom Metazoa; phylum Chordata; class Actinopteri; order Syngnathiformes; family Syngnathidae; genus Filicampus; species Filicampus tigris. The sequence continues at coordinate 1,662,297 of NC_141225.1, read as the reverse complement.
CTTGAGTCAACTTGACTCGAGTTCTATTATTCCCTTGGAAACTTGCTTTGCCCTCTTGTCTCTATCCACTCTTCTCTTTGTCAGGAGAAAGAGCAAGCAGGCTTTAAGAGACTACAAAAAGGTTCAAATCCAACTTGAAAACCTTGAAACCAGTGTGAGGGACCGTTGCAAGAAGGAGTTCACAGGTAAGGCCATCGAAGGAGTCACGTTAGAAGAAAAGGGCAAACACTGTATTGTGTTTTGCACTTGAAACATACAATGTTCCCCGCTATATCGTGGTTCATCGTTCGCCCCACTGCTATATAGCAATTTCTTTTGTGGAACATGTCTTTGTCTCCGTTGATGAAATATAGTCTGACCTTTCACTCCTGCCCACGTCTTCTGACCCAGACCTGATGACAGAGATGATGGACATGTCAAGTGACCTAGTTGGCTCTGGCATCCCTTTCCTTGATTACCGGATGTATGCCGAACGCATTTTCTTCCCCGGCCACCGAGAGTCACCACTGAGGCGAGACCTGGACGTTCAGGAGTGTCGCAGGCAGACAGTGGAGCAGGGTCTGGTGCAGCTATCGAACCTTCTCAACAGTAAACTCTTCCTGACTAAGGTACTGCAAGCAGCATCACTAGCTATATGGTGAGCAAACTTTATTTGACATAATATTTAAATCACTTTTCTGCCAAGTTCATTCATACCCTGGAAAGCCAGCGGACTTTCTCTCCCCGAGATCGTGCCTATGTTGCCTCTTTACTTACGGTGGCGCTGCATGGCAAACTGGAATACTTTACTGATATCCTCAAAACCCTCTTGAATGACCTTGTAGAGCAGTATGTGGCCAAGAACCCCAAACTGATGCTGCGGAGGTAAGATAAGTGAGAGGGAGTTTGTAAATTCAAGCCGTCATTAAGATGCTTTTTCAAAGTTTCTGAGTTTTTTCCATCTTCTACAGAACTGAGACTGTGGTGGAGAAGCTGCTGACCAACTGGATGTCCATCTGTCTCTATGCTTTCCTCAGAGTCAGTCAAAGTCTTCATTTTTTAACTTCGGACATGGCGTAGCGCTAAGGGAATTTTGTAGAGTCAATACCTAAGAATAAGAAGGCCTTTATTGATCCCACAGTAGGGACATTTTTAGCGTTACAGCAGCAAAGATATAGGTCACACAGAGACAGCGGCACAATGTAGCCATTAATGTATAACATTAACAGCGAACATTCAGAATATGTGACTATGTGTATATACACATGTATATACACACCAACATACATCTACATATAAAGTATGAAGAAACACTAATTTTAGCCTGTACATAGTACAGAGGAAAAATACTGTAAGTAAGTGACAGTGCTGCAGTTCTGCAGTGAAATATAAGGAACAGCATCGGATAAAAATAAAAATACAGTAGTGGAGAATGTTGAGTATTGCACAATATAAGCTCAGGTGCAGGACTGCACAATTGCACTAATGTCCGCCAGTTTGTCGAGAGTACCCAATGTTCTTGTTAAACAGTCTGACAGCAGCAGGCAAACAAGGGTGTAACAGTCTGTCACTGAAGGAGCTGTGGAGTGCTGTTAGAGTGCCCTGGAGGGGGTGGGCCGGGTTGTCCAGCATTGATGACAGTTTAGCCATCATCCTCCTGTCCCCCACTGAGTCCACCGAGTCCAGGGAACAGCCCAGTCTTGACCAGTTTGTCCAGCCTCTTTTTGTCCCGGGCTGAGACATCGCCTGCCCAGGAGACCACTCCCTGGAAAATGACCGATGCAACCACCGAGTCATAAAAGTTCCTGAGGAGTGTCCCCTGAACCCTAAAAGACCTTAGTCTCCTTAGTAGGAAGAGTCTGCTCTGACCCTTCCTATAGAGCACACATGTCAAAGACAAGGCCCGCGGGCCACATCCGGCCCGCGAGAAGTTTTTCTACGGCCCCTGAGGTGATATTGATTTATTATTAGAACCGGCCCGCAGATCGCAGCAAGCCGGCGCGTGTAGCAGATGTGATCAGGTCCTTCGCGCCGGCCGGTGATAATATTGTAACGTCTTCCGAGAATACATCATCAGACGTAGTTTTACTTTTTTACACAACGCTAAGTGACCTTTTTTTTTTTTATCTTGTACTCAACAAATACTGCAATTAAAATACAAACTAAAATGAATAAAAACTCAACTAAAACAAAGCATTTTAGAAAAAATAAAAATAAAAAACCTGCTCCAAAAAGTAATTAAAAGTAACTGAATTAAAAAACAAAAGTCAGTCACAGGTGTCAAACTCAAGGCCCAGGGGCCAGATCTGGCCCTCCACATCATTTTATGTGACCCGCAAAGGCAAATTATATGTATTGATTTCATGATTCTTGCTATAATGCCAAAATTGCAAATCGTCTTGACTTTTTTTTTTTTTTAATTATAAATTGCACGTATGTTCAGTTACCAATCCCCCTTTTAAAATAATATATGGTAATAACATTTGAACAATAAGTGTTTACCGGCCTCTGATTTCAAAACTAGTTATCCATCAATTTGTTGTGCATATGTAACATGAGGCAATAATAGATTTATTTGAGTTATATATTGAGGTAATATTCAAATGGCCTTCCGAAGGCAACCATAACTACGGCCCGCAACAAAAATTAGTTTGGTCCATGGTCAAAGTGACATAACATCTAACTATACTGAAAAATCCAAAACAGTTATAACTGGCTCGTAGTGAGTGTATTGCCAGACAGAATTAATCTGCCCTGAACATTTTGTACAGTAATAAAAATGTAAAAAACCCCAAAAATGCTCCTGTAGCTGTGTTCTTTTCCACGTGATGATTGTTAAACAACATAATCGTAGTAACAACCAATTATCTCTATTACGTTCCACTGGTATTGTTGTTTGGCCTCGTTTGCGCTTTATGAAGTGCTGTTGTTCATATCATTTTTAAACGAAGCATAATAACATCTGTCTTTCTGTTTACAGGATTCTGCAGGCGAGTGTCTTTACATGCTTTTCAGGGCAATAAAGCACCAGGTAGACAAAGGACCGGTTGATGCTGTAACGGGCAAGGCCAAATACACACTCAATGACAACCGCCTGCTGCGAGAAGACGTGGAGTACAAGACCTTGGTCAGCAGGAACCATGCTATTTTATGTTTCTTTTTAAAGTGGAAGTCAACCCCCGCCCAAAAATTCTTGGCAATAATATTTTCTCTGCATCTTCACTAGTCTAAACACGGCATTCTGATTAATATTTCGTTTGTGGAATATGAGTTAATCGGTAAAATCCACCTGTTTTTAGCCATCTCAGGGGGCGGCCATTTTGTCACTTGTGTCGGCCATTTTGTCACTTGTGTCGACTGAAAATGACATCACAGTTGTTCAGGACTCGGGGAACGACCCATCACGGTTCCGCTTTAAGCAGTAAAATCCACCCAGTTTTGTCCATCTGAGGAGGTGGCCATTTTGCCAATCATGGCTCAGCTTCAGAAAACAGGTGAACTGTGATTGATCGTTAACTGAGTCCTGATCAACTGTGATGTCATTTTCAGTCAACAGAAGTGATAAAATGGCTGGCCCCTGAGATGGCTAAAAACAGGTGGATTCATTTATATTCCACGAATGAAATATGAATCAGAATGACATGTTTCAACTAGTGGGCCTGCATAAATCATATTCTGGAAAGAAATGTTTGGGTTGACTTCCCCTTTTAACTCATATTGTACAAAGGAAATATGAATCAGAATGCCATGTTTCGACAAGTGGGCCTTGCATAGAAAATATTCTAGGAATATTAAGAAAATTTGTGGGTCGACTCTTCTTTAAAGTTTCCTCAGCATGCACGTCTGTAGAAATGTGTGGATTTCAATCTGATTTTGCTGTTTTTGCAGACACTTAATGTGCTGGTGCAGGGTGGAGGAGTGAATGAGTGCCAGCCGTTACCTTCAAAAGTGCTAGACTGTGACACCATCACACAGGTGAAAGAGAAGCTACTGGATCAGGTGTACAAAGGCACCTCTTTCTCTTACCGACCACATACAGACTCATTGGACCTGGGTGAGAATACACTGCCTTATCCATGCATATTCTGCGTTCCGAATGGATTCTAAAATGTACACGGGATTCTTTTTGGGTTTGTTCCATATTGTATACCTTTCTGCCTTCAGAAATGCTCAAATTCTTTGTGGTGTGGATTTAACAAAGTCCTTGAAACACTGCCCCTGATCATGGTCCATATTATACATACATGATAGTATCACGCAATTGTTATATATTTGTTGACTCCACATCCATAGTGTGAATCTCACATTTCACCAAATACCAAACTAAGATCTGGTAATGGTGGGCGCCAGATACACTGAACACATTGTTTCTAAGTAACTAATACCGATGTCAGACGACACAAAGTACCTCGATTTTGACCCGACAGACGCGTCGCATCCAAACGTAGTGTGTTGTGGCTGATTTTGAGTTGTCTTGAAATGTCGTGGCCCGTGTAGTGTGACATACTAAACGATTAGTCATCTGGCAAAGGTCTGGCATGTCAGAACTTTTGTTCGTCTTGCCGCATAGAGTATGGTGGGATTTTTGTTTTTTTAATTAAAAAGAAACCTGCATGTGCTGAACAATGAGTATGCAGGGGTTGACTGCACACCTCATGAATTGGCTGGTTTCTCAGCACATTGATACAATCTCTACAATCTCTATAATCTCACACCCTTTCAAAGCATGCCAGACTTGACCGAGATTGCCACTCCCACTCCTGACCCACGCTGGCTCAGACTTCTCTGTAAGCATTCATGTGTCGGCCTGTTTAAGGGTACCATCATTTCTTTATACAGAGCTTTATTACTCTAACGTTCCTGATTTGGGAATATTTCGACACATTAATTACGTATACTCCTGATCAAAATCTTAAGACCAGTTAAAAAATTGCAAGAATTTGCATTTTGCACTGTTGTATCTTAAGAAGATTCTAAGAAGAGTTTCAAAATGCAAAAAGAAGAAATGGGAACAAGAGACCAAATGTTTTGAGCATGCAATTTATTGAAAAGAACAATTTAACTGAAATAGGCTGTTCATCAGCTGATCAAAAGTTTAATACCATAGCTCCAAAGCCCCCTAAAACAGAATTTAAAGTCTCCAAATCAGACTCAGTAATGAGTAGCTCCACCAATTATTGTTGATCACTTCAAAAATTTGTGTTGGCATGCTTGATACGAGTGATTCCAAAAGGCTTATAGGAATGTTGCTCCAAGTGGTGAAGATGTTTTCACGAAGGATATCCACTGTCTGGAACTGATGTCCATTTTTGTAAACTTCCCTTGCCATCCATGCCCAAATGTTCTCAATTGGATTTTGATCAGGGCGACATGCAGGATGATCCAAAAGAGTGATGTTATTCTCCTGAAAAAAATCCTTTGTCAGACGGGCATTGTGAATTGCAGCATTGTCCTGCTGAAAAACCCAGTCATCACCACACAGACAAGGGCCCTCAGTCATGAGGGATGCCCGCTGCAACATCTCCTCGTAGCCAGCTGCTGTTTGACGCCCCTGCACAACCTGGAGCTCCATTGTTCCATTGAAGGAAAAAGTACCCCAGATCATGATGGCGCCCCCTCCGCTGTGCCGTGTTGAAAAAATCTCAGGCGGCATCTCTTTGTCATGCCAGTAGCGTTGGAAGGTTATTTTTTTTCTCATCAGAGAATAAAACTTTCTTCCAACTTTGAACGTCCCATGTTTGGTGCTCCCTTGCAAAGGCCAAACGGGCAATTCTGTGGCGTAGAAGGAGACGTGGCCTTTGAAGACGTTTTTTGTTTTTGAAGCCGTTCCATTGCAGATGCCGTCTGATGGTTATTTGACTGCAGTCAGCACCAGTAATGGCCTTAATTTGGGATGAGGATCGTCCCGTGTCTTGACAGCCCTTCGGATCCTCCGGCTCAGTGCCGGTGAGATTTTTTGGGGTCTTGGGTCTTTTTTGTTCCATAAACCTCAGGATCTTTTAAGAAATGCAAAATGACTGTCTTACTGCGTCCAACCTCAGCAGCGATGGCACGCTGTGAGAGGCCTTGTCTATGAAGCTCAACAATCCTGCCACGTTCGAAGGCAGTGAGTTTTTTTTTTTGCTTTTCCCATCAAGAGGTCTTGACAGTGTGATTACTTGACAGAAAATGACATGGAATCCTAATTCTTGCACAGATTTGGGCTTTTAAAGGATGTGGTCTTAAACTTTTGATCAGCTGATGAACAGCCTATTTCAGTAAAATTGTTCTTTTCAATAAATTGCATGCTCAAAACATTTGGTCTCTTGTTCCCATTTCTTCTTTTTACATTTTGGAACTCTACTTAGAACCTTCTTAACAGTGCAAAATGCAAATTCTTGCAATTTTTTTGACTGGTCTTAAGATTTTGTATATACACATTCATATGTACATTACGTGCATGTGTGCAATACGTGCGCCCATGCGTGTGTGCATGTGTGACCAAATGTTCTTTTTTTCTTCTTCTTTTCTCCATTTTCATGTCAGAAAAACATCTACCAATTACACTACTGTAATAGATTTTTAAATTCATTTGTGGATCAATATTTTAAGCATTATTCACGATTGTACTCACACTGAGCTGTTTGTGTTATCGTTTAGAGTGGAGGTCTGGTGTTGCCGGTCACCTCATTTTATCAGATGAAGACTTAACATCGGTGGTCCAGGGCAATTGGAAACGTCTCAACACTCTGCAGCACTACAAGGTCAGACACCGATATGCTTCATCGCAACTGAGAATGTACTACCAAATGTGTGTTAAAGTGATAAACATTTATACTCACGTTATATTTTGTGCTGTACTTCAGGTCCCAGATGGTGCAACTGTAGCTCTGGTCCCTCGGCACACTAAACACATTCACCATGACAACCACGACTATGTGGCTGGAGAGAGTGAGTGCGCTTTTTAGTCCAGATTGACCTCTGCATATATGAATGCATACAGTCCAGTGAAAGAAGTATTTGTCCCCTTCCTGATTTCTCTTTTGTTTTGTTTCGGGGGGTGTATTTCTCATACTTTAATGTTTCATATCATCATTCCAATTTTAATTCTGTACCTTGCTGTTTTACAAAGACAACCCACGTAACCTGGGCCAATTATTGTCACTGATATTCGACATTTCCATGCATTTCGTAATCTTTTTTTTTTTTTAATCCAGCAGCAGATAAAATATTCTTTAACTCTTTTTTTATGTACTTAAAGGGGAAGTCAACCCAAACATAGTTTTTTCAAAAATGTCTTCTATGCAGGCACACTAGTCGAAACAAGGCATTTTGATTAATATTGTACTGAACAGATTCTCAGGGCTCAGGTAACGACCAATCACGGCAGATCTGTTTTCTGAAGCTGAGCCGTGATTATTCGTTACCTGAGCCCTGGGTAGTTGTCATTTTCAGTTTTATTATTATTATTATTATTATTATTATTATTATTTTTACTCAAACAAAGTTTCAGTTATTAAAATATTGGAAAACTTTATTTACTGTAGAAAACTTTAGGGATTTGTTTATTGTTTATTTTCTGTAGAATTTGCTGAAAAACCGACTTAGTGAACCTGTTTCAAATACAAGACGAGCCCTATCACAAATACCAAAGATACATTTACACCCCCCTTACAAATGTTTATAACCCCCTTACAAATGTTTATAACTGCCTATAGTAATAGTTTAAACTGCAAATATGCTGCAAACTACTATACCAAAACACTTAAGCTTGCTTCATGTTTCAAGTGGGATTGAATTATAGTCAAATATAAAGTCAATGGACTATATGCAAAGAGTGATTGTGATGTATTTCCATTAAAATCTCATACGGTCACTTCACTTCAGAGAATTTCTATCAATATTCAACATTTTTTTTTTTTGTCATCTGTGTGTGGGTGCATGTATTCGTCATGACATCAAAGAAGAGAAGAGAGAGAATAGCACATCAAGCTATCATTGCCGTGTGCCTGCCGCGATATACAGGTTCTTTGCAGTGTAACAGATACTTCAGGTTACATCACATTAACAGTCCGCTCAGCTGAAGTCTCCCTGGCACTGGAAATTTTGGTGCATTGTGGCATTGAACGTGGAAGTGCTGTGTGCATACAGTCCTTACTGTTAACTCAAAACAACTATACAGATTCATGAAAGTGACCCTGGTCAGGTTTGAAAAAAATTGAACTGAGCCATTCAGACTGTCATAAGAAAATCACATCCAGGTCACATATGGGCAAAAAATTCAGGGTTGGGTCTCATTAGCCTGCAGACTGAATGCAGCTGAAGGCTTTTTTGTACTCTTTCTATCATGCTCTAAGTTGCCATAAGATGGCACCAAAGCCTAGTAGTAATTTGTGTCAAGGAAGCATGTTGAAGTGATATTTCCCGGCTGAAGCTAAATTCTTATGGGGAAGTTATGGAGCATCTTCTCTGAATGTGGAAAAAAAGCAGAATTTGAAACAGTTTGACTGTGACAGAAACGCCAATGTTGGAGGACGCAGATGAAGGCGGTGTGAGACTCTGGCATCTGGTGAAGGCCAGCGAAGAGCCTGAGCTGCCCAAACATCGCAGAGGCAGTCTGAGGGAACGAGAGAGGGCCAAGGCCATACCAGAGATCTACCTGACCCGCCTGCTTTCCATGAAGGTACACACAGGCGGCCACACACATCCTCCAGGGATTCCATAAATGTATGCGGCCCTTCTGGTGTTGACATGACATTTCTCCATTTAAAGGAGAAGTCAACCCAAACATTTTTTTCAAGAATATGTTCTATACATGCCCACTAGTTGAAACGAGGCATTCTGATTCATATTGCGTTTGTGTAATGTGAGAAATCCACCTGTTTTTAGCCATCTCGGGGGGCGGCCATTTTGTCACTTCTGTCGGCTGAAAACAACATCACAGTTGCTCAGAGCTCAGCTAACGACCAATCATGGCTCAGCTTCAGAAAACAGGTGAGTTCAAGGGGTTACCTGAGCCCTGAGCAACTGTGATTTCATTTTCAGTCGACAGTAGTGACAAAATGGGTGTATTTTGCTGCTTAACTCATATTCCACAAACGTAATATTAATCAGATTGCTTTCTTTCAACTGGGGGGCCTGCATAGAACATATTCTTGAAAATTAAATGTTTGGGTTGACTTCCTCTTTAAGTAATACACATGATTGTATCAGCAAGTTCTTTCATTCGAGAACAGGAGTGCCCAAGTCCGGTCCTCGAGGGACTTGGGCACCCCTGTGCTAGAAGATCAGAGCAAATTGTCCTTCAAGATGATTGACATAACAGACCCACATGTTTTTTATAAATATAGGTAAATGTAATAAATATAAACTAGAGAATGCAATTTCTGGAGAAATTGCGTGTGAAGGCGAAGGAAGCTGAATGAAAACTACGGAATGCGTTGAAATAAAGTTGAATGTAGTTGAATGAAGTTGTATGATACTGCATTAAGTTGAATGATACTGAATTAAGTTGAATGATACTGAATTAAGTTGAATGATTCTGAATTAAGTGGAATGAAGTTGAATGAAAAGTAAGTAATTGAAATGAAGTAGAAATACTTACCCCCCATGAGCCGTCACCTGATCGTGGTGGAGGGGTTTGCGCGCCCCAATGATCCTAAGAGCTAAGTTGTCTGGGGCTTTATGCTCCTGGTAGGGTCACCCATGGTAAACAGGTCCTAGGTGAGGGACCAGACTAAGCACGGCTCAAAATGACCCCTTATGAAGAATAAAATGAATGGATCACGTGTTCCCTCGGTGGACAAGAGGGTAGCCTCCCTCCGCCTGAGGGTGGGGGGGGACGGGTCCTGACTATTGTTTGTGCTTATGCACCAAATAGCAGTGCAGAGTACCCACCCTTTTTGGAGTCCTTGGAGGGTGTGCTGGGCGCTCCACCTGGGGACTCCATCGTTCTGCTGCTGGGGGACTGCTGGGGGACTTCAATACTCACGTGCGCAATGACAGTGAGACCTGGAGAGGTGTGATTTGGAGGAACGGCCCCCCCGATGTGAACCCGAGCGGTGTTCGGTTACAGGACTACTGTGCTCATCACAAATTGTCCAGAACGAATACCATGTTCAAACATAAGGGTGTCCATATGTGCACTTGGCACCAGGATACCCTAGGCCGCAGTTTGATGATTGACTTTGTAGTAGTATCATCGGATTTGCGGCCGCATGTTTTGGACACTCGTGTGAAGAGAGTGGCGGAGCTGTCAATTGATCACCATCTGGTGGTGAGTTGGCTCTGATGGTGGGGGAAGATGCCGGTCCGACCTGGCAGACCCAAACGTATTGTGAGGGTTTGCTGGGAATGTCTGGCAGAATCCCCTGTCAGAAGGAGTTTCAACTCCCACCTCCGGCAGAACTTTTCCGACGTCCCGGGGGAGGCGGGGGACATCGAGTCTGAGTGGACCATGTTTCGTGCCTCCATTGTTGAGGCGGCCGATTGGAGCTGTGGCCGCAAGGTGGTCGGTGCCTGTCGTGGCGGCAATCCCCGAACCCGCTGGTGGACACCAGCGGTAAGGGATGCTGTCCGGCTGAAGAAGGAGTCCTATCGGGCCTTTTTGGCCTGCAGGACTCCGGAGGCAGCTGATAGGTACCGGCCGGCCAAGCGGAATGAAGCTCTGGCGGTTGCTGAGGCAAAAACTCAGGTGTGGGAGGAGTTCGGGGAGGCCATGGAAAATGACTTCCGGACGGCTTTGAGGAAATCCTGGTCCACCATCCGGCATCTCAGGAAAGGGAAGCAGTGCACCATTAACAGTATAATGGAGATGGGGTGCTGCTGACCTCAACTCGGGACGTTGTGGGTCGGTGGGAGAATACTTCGAAGACTTCCTCAATTCCACCGACACGCCTCCACTGAGGAAGCAGATCCTGGAGACTCTGAGGTGGGCTCTTCTATCTCTGGGGTTGAAGTAATTGAGGTAGTCAAAAAGCTCCTCAGTGGCAAAGCCCCGGGGGTGGATGATATCTGCCCGGATTTCATAAAGGCTCTGGATGTCGAGGGGCTGTGATGGTTGACACTTCTCTATAACATCGCATGGACATCGGGGACAGTGCCTCTGGATTGGCAGACCGGGGTGGTGGTCCCCCTTTTTAAGAAGGGGGACCGGAGGGTGTGCTCCAATTACAGAGGGATCACACCCCTCAGCCTCCCCGGCAAGGTCTATTTAGGGGTGCTGGAGAGGAGGGTCGGTCGGAAGGTCGAATCTTGGTTTCAGGAGGAGCAATGTGGTTTTCGTCCCGGCCGTTGAACAGTGGACCAGCTCTACACCCTCAGCAGAGTCCTCGAGGGTGCATGGGAGTTCGCCCAACCAGTCTACATGTGTTTTGTGGACATGGAGAAGGCGTTCGACCATGTCCCTTGGGGAGTTCTGTGGGGGGTGTTTCGGGAGTACAGGGTACCGAGCCCCCTGATAAGGGCTGTCCGGTCCCTGTACCACCGATGTCAGAGTTTGGTCCGCATTGCCGGCAGTAAGTAGGATTCGTTTCCAGTGAGGGTTGGACTCCGCCAAGGCTGCCCTTTGTCACCGATTCTGTTCATAACTTCTATGGACAGAATTTCTAGGCGCAGCCGAGGTGTCGAGGGGGTCCGGTTTGGTGGACTCAGTATTGCATCTCTGCTTTTTGCAGATGATGTGGTACTGTTGGCTTCTTCAGGCCGCGATCTCCAACTCTCGCTGGAGCGGTTCGCAGCCGAGTGTGAAGCTGTCGGAATGAAAATCAGCGCCCTCCAAATCTGAGACCATGGTCCTTAGTCGAAAAAGGGTGGCGTGCCCTCTCCAGATCGGGGATGGGATTCTGCCCCAAGTGGAGGAGTTCGAGTATCTTGGGGTCTTGTTCACGAGTGATGGTAAGATGTAACGGTAGATCAACAGGTGGATCGGTGCAGCATCTGCTGTGATGCGGACCCTGTATCGGTCTGTCGTGGTGAAGAGGGAGCTCAGCCAAAAGGGGAAGCTCTCAATTTAACGGTCGATCTACGTTCCTACTCTCACATATGGTCATAAGCTGTGGGTCATGACCGAAAGAACAAGATCCCGGATACAAGCGGCAATGGGTTTTATCCGCAGGGTGTCCGGGCTCTCCCTTAGAGATAGGGTGAGAAGTTCGGCCATCCGGGAGGGACTCAGAGTCGAGTCGCTACTCCTCCGCGTTGAGAGGAGCCAGTTGAGGTGGCTCGGGCATCTGATTAGGATGCCTCCTGGACGCCTCCCTGGTGAGGTGTTCCGGGCATGTCCCACCGGCAGGAGACCCACAGGACGACCCAGAACACGCTGGAGAGACTATGTCTCCCGGCTTGCCTGGGAACGCCTTGGGATCCCTCCGGAAGAGCTGGAAGATGTTGCTGGGGAGAGGGAAGTCTGGGCTTCCCTGCTGAAGCTGCTGCCTCCGCGACCCGACTTCGGATAAGCGGGAGATAATGGATGCAAGTAGAAATAAGCGGGAGAAAGTTGATTTGAATGTAGTTGAATTAAGTTGGATGATACTGAATTAAGTTGAATGACACTGAATTAAGTGGAATGAAATTGAATGAAAAGTAATGAATTGAATTGAAGTAGAATTAAGTGGAATGAAGTTGAAAGATACTGAATGAAGTTGAATGACACTGATTGAAGTTGAATGACCTCAAATTATAGAGAATAGCCTCAAATGAGGAGGACATAAGAAATAAGAAGGGAAGAAAAGGCTTCTGGTTAATTTCCAGGTCATTTGGGTCACTTCTGTGTCAGTTGGGTCACTTCTGGTTCGTTTCTGGGTCATTTAGACCACTTCCGGTCCGTTTCCGGGTCATTTGAGCCACTTCTGGTTCATTTCTGGGTCATTTAGACCACTTCCGGTCCATTTCCGGGTCATTTGGGTCACTTCCGGTCCATTTCCGGGTCATTTGGGTCACTTCTGGTTCATTTCTGGGTCATTTAGACCACTTCTGGTCCATTCCCGGGTGATTTGGCTACTTCCGGTCCATTTCCGGGTGGTTTGGGCCACTTCTGGCCCATTTCTGAGTAATTTGGGCCACTTCCGGTTCATTTCCGGGTCATTTGGGTCACTTCTGGTTCATGTCCGGGTCACTTCCGGTCCATTTCCGGGTCATTTGGTTCACTTCCGGTCGATGTCCCTCTCATTTGGGTCACTTCTGATCCATTTCTGGGTCATTTGGGTCACTTCCTGTTCATTCCCGGGTCATTTGGGGTCACTTCCTGTTGAATATAGGTCACTTCCTGTTGATTTTGGGTCCTCCCCCAAGATGGCCGCCGCACTTGGGAGACCTCGAGGTGAGTATCCCCAGTCCAGCTAATGTCCCTGCCCAAGATGGCCGCCGCATTAGGGAGACCTCGAGATGAGTATCTCTAGTCTACCTAATGTCCCTGCCCAAGATGGCCGCCGCACTGGGGAGACCTCGGGGTGAGTATCCCCAGTCTAGCTAATGTCCCTGCCCAAGATGGCCGCCACACTGGGGAGACCTTGGGGTGAGTATCCCCAGTCTATCTAATGTCCCTGCACAAGATGGCCACGGCACTGGGGAGACCTTGGGGTGAGTATCCCCAGTGTAGCTAATGTCCCTGCCCAAGATGGCCGCCGCACTGGGGAGACCTCGAGGTGAGTATCCCCAGTCTAGCTAATGTCTCTGCCCAAGATGGCCGCCGCACTATGGAGACCTCGGGGTGAGTATCCCCAGTGTAGCTAATGTCCCTGCCCAAAATGGCCACTGCACTGGGGAGACCTCAGGGTGAGTATCCCCAGTCTAGCTAATGTCCCTGGAAATGAATGGTGAATAGTTGAATTTTTGTGGATTTTTTAAGGGTGAATGACTTGAATGCGTGGGAAATAGGAATTTGGGGTGTGTTGAAAAGCTTGACCAATATGAGTTGAATGAGATGAATGTTGTGAATTTCAAATTGGAATGATGTAAATGTGAATTGTTGAATATGGCAATGGGAATGAATGGTGGAATTTTGTGGGTTTTTTAAGGATGAATAAGTTGAATTACTGGGAAGTAGGAATTCGGGGTGTGTTGAAAAGCTTGATCAATATGAGTTGAATGTTGTGAATTTCAAATTGGAATAATGTAAATGTGAATTGTTGAATATGGTAATATGAATGAATGGTGGGTTTTTTAAGGGTGAATAAGTTTAAATTTGGGGAAGTATGAATTTTGGGTGTGTTGAAAAGCTTTACCATTGTGAGTTGAATGAGTTGAATCTTGTAAATTTGAAATTGGAATGATGGAAATGGGAAATGTTGAAAGTGCCATTGGAAATGAATGGGTTTTTTTGGGGCGAAAAATGGGAAATATTGGGGAAACGGTGAATTTGGGGAACAAAAAAAAATACTACCCCGGGGCGCATGAATTCTCTGAATGTTTTGAAATTTGAATGAAGTGAATTGGGTGAAAAATGTGGAAGGAGTCGCACACCAAAAAAAGGGTTAAAAAGTGGAATAATAATAGTAATAAACTATAGGAATAACATCGTCTTCGCCTTCACACAACTATAGGAATAACATGCGTGAAGGCCTTCGCCTTCACACAATAAATCACAATCCTGACATTTCTGTGCTAAACTCATTCTATCCCAATGACATATTTATGTCATTTCACAGAAGGTCTGAAAATGTCTGGTCCTGAATGAGTTGAGGACCCAGTACCAGTAATTCAAGAATTCATATAGATATTAAGGGAATATTGTAAAATAAAGAAATATGTCAGAAACAATTTTGCAAAACATGCGTGAAATTTTTCTGTCCCTCTTTCCTTTGTGGTTGTCAGGGGACCCTGCAGAAATTCGTAGACGATTTGTTTACAGTTATCCTCAGCACGAGTCGACCCGTCCCACTGGCTGTCAAATACTTCTTTGACCTGCTGGATGACCAGGCTGGTCAACACAGTATCTTTGACCCAGAGACTATACACATTTGGAAGACCAACAGGTGCAGTATAGACACAGCACCAAGAATACTGAGTCGGCATTGACCAAATATCCAAAGGCTGTTGCAGCCCTTTCATCTATTTCAATCTGTAATTCTTAGTCTTAATGGGTTGGTTCGAAAGAACCGTCCAGTGTAACTTTAATGCAAATGCATCCTCTCTAATTCCAGTCTTCCGCTGCGTTTCTGGATCAACATTGTGAAGAATCCCCAGTTCATATTTGATGTGCAAGCCTCAGACCATGTGGATGCAGTGCTGTCAGTCATCGCTCAGACATTCATGGACTCCTGCACCATTGCTGAGCACAAATTGGGACGGGTAAGAGGAGGAAGCGTTTCCTGTTTCCTGGCCACAAATTTCCAAACAGACAAAAAAATAAAATAAAATTAACAAATTTGATGTGTCTTTTAATGTGATAATCTACTTAGTGGTTGAAGATTTTTCAGTCCTCAAAGAAGAAGTAGAATGTTCGATTCTGGGAGGGTTTGAGACATGAAATCAGTGTTCATGGCACTGCCTTTTTAAACAGGATTCGCCCATCAACAAGCTGCTGTATGCTAGAGATATCCCCCGTTACAAACAGATGGTAGAAAGGTATGATCATGTTTACTTTACTAGTTACAATGCCATGTTCAAGTGCATCTGAGGCAGCTTTTAACCTCTGTCAACCAACGTAACATTATTGCAGATACTACGCTGACATCAGGCAGACTATCTCTGCCAGCGACCAGGAGATGAACTCTGCTCTGGCTGAACTGTCAAGGGTGAGTGCAGCCAAGCATTTTAAACAGGTCACTCTCAATTACATGTGAAATACAGTATGTTCCAGAGAAACAGACCATAACTTTAGAGAGAAAAAAAAAAAAATCCTTATATGTACAAGCTCACCTGCTGTCCGGGCATAAAAAAAACAATGCATGCTGAACAGGCAATGTTTTAGGTCAAATTTTAACATTGTCAACTGTAAGCCATATCCTGGGTCAAGGGTGCTTGTACCCAGAGCTGGGCACTTGACCCTTTTTTACCCTTCCGGCCGCGACCCCCTGGCCATATACAATGTTTCATTACGGCTTTTCTTTATTTTCACAGCCTCGGTCTAATCCACACTCTCTCTCTTCTCTTCTTCGCTCATGAAAATGTGCAGTGCCAATCTCAAAAAGGAACAAACACTCAAGCAAAATAAAAATAGATACATATACTAAAACACAACACTGAAGCATTTTAGAGAAACAATAAATACAAAATAATATATGCAATCCCAAAAATTAAAATAAAAAATGAAAATATAATTCGGCAACTAAATCATGTGTTACATTATCAGTGATTCAACTCGTCTGTGAATGAATGCCGTTTACGCAATAAAAAGAAGCTGAGCTCCAAGACTTCTCCAAGTTATTAAGTTGTGAAAGACACAACAACCCAGCTGCGTGTACTTACTTCCATTGCTTGCTCACAGTGTGGGACATCTCAGCACTTCGTCGAAACTCAATGAATAAAACAACGTGAGATTTCTAACATGAAGTATTTCTAATAAAGTGTGTTTTACTTCAAATAACTTTTCACCACAATCCGATTCTGAAAGCCACGAAAAGTGACGTGAATTTTTCAGTCAGCATGTAGAACAGCCATGGGGTGGCAAACATTGATGCAAATAAATATAATACAGAAATTGTGTAACGAATTGGGTTATCTGTGTTGTGGTCAAATTTGTGTCTGGCCAAGTTGTTTTGTTTCCGAGGTTAATGAATGCATCGTGCTGGGTGGGAGGGCACGCGAGCGAGAGTAGCGGAGGACGAACAGGAGAGCCGTTGCTCTTTTTTGACTGAACGGTTGTCGTACAGTATTGGCGTCGGCTGTGGCCCACAGTAGCCGGTTGAACTAATAAAAACATGATAATAAAACTACGTCTGACGGTGTGTTCTTTGAAGTCGCTACAATATATTTTAAAGCGTGACGTCTTCGGCAGGCGCGAAGGACCCGATCAGATCTTCTACCCACACCAGCTTGCTGTGGGCTGCGGGCCAGATCTAATAATAAAGCAATATCATCCCGGGGGCCGTAGAAAACCTTCTTGCGGGCCGGATGTGGCCCGCGGGCCTTTACTTTGACATTTGTGGATTAAATGAATAAACCACTGAACAACCCGAACCAACCCATTTTTGGTAGTTTTTCTACAAAACAAGCCAATTTTTGGCGTTGTTTTTTGGCTTATTCATTTAACACAATTATTGGGTTAAAGCATGAATACTGCTTATTCATTTAACACAATTATTGGGTTAAATGAATAACCCAAAAGTTGCATCGTTCTCTTTTTGACCCAATTTGTGTTATTTTTTTACCCAGCCCAAATTAGCATTTTGCCATATTGCATGTACATTTCTGGTCTTCCTACACAATAATGTATTTGTCTTTGCCATCACTGGTGCCCTTCTGTGATGGCATAATAAAAAAACAAAAACATACTGAGCTGAAATCTCACGAGATACAGTGTATTCACCTTTGGGTGACCACATCAATATTAATATAAGCTGTTAGTTGAAGTTACAAGATGTCCATTTATGTTTTATGATTTGAATTAACAGCTAATGGGACTTTTGTTTCAGAACTATTCGGGAGAACTGAACTACTTGGTTGCACTGCACGAGCTGTACAAGTATATCAATAAATATTATGACCAGGTATGTAAGTGCTCAACCTATCAGTGTACAGTATATGTGCATTATGATGTGTCCTAGGATGGCCATATGGCCATTTGGGAAGGCAAGGCAGCTGTATTTCTATAGCACATTTCATACACAATGTTCTTCACACAAACAAAGACACAACACCTACAAGCATTTACAAACACAGCAATGACACGTGAAGCAATGCAGAGAAAACAAAGTAGCTCACAGAAATTACAAAAAGAACACACATTGACAACATTTAAACATATTACCAGAAAACTTTAAAATCATTTAAAAGTAAAGTAAGTACATGAGTCATAAGTTTCTTCTTATCATTATTATTATTAATAAATAACTACCGTATTTTCCGGACTGTAAGTCACACTTTTTTCATAGTTTGGCCGGGGGTTCGACTTATACTCTGGAGCGACTTATGTATGAAATTATTAACACATTACTGTCATGGATTGTTAGTGCTGACTTGTGACTTATGTTTTGCCTCCCTCTGCAGGCGCTTTAGCGCTAAAGCGCCTGCAGAGGGAGACAAAACATCATAAATACAAGTCAGCACTAACAAGCCACGACAATTACTTCTATATCATTTCACATGTTATTGTAACCATCATAAAGAAACATAAGGTACATCCCAAAAGCTATTAAAATGCATGAATAATTTAAACGGTTAAAGTCTAATGTTTTGTTAAACTAACAGGCCTTGCTAGTCGAGGAAGCCAGCTTATCCAAACAGCTAAACATTCACAATCAAACTACACAGACTCTAGGTGTGCAGCGAAGTTGCCTGTTTATATTGTGAAACTGCACAAGAAACAGAAAATACTATTAATCTATGCATTACATACACATGTATTTTCATAGACATGAACAAGATGAGCCTATAACGATTAGCGATAGCGATTAGTATGTTCAGTCAACAACCTACAATCATCCACAATTCAGCTCGTATATAAATGTCATTACACACAATTGTCTAAGTTAGTTTCAGATGATGGTTGAACAAGAATAAATCACAAACAGGCAGACATGCTAACGATTAGCAACCGTGATTAGCATTAGCGATAGCAATTAGTATGTTCAGTTAACAACACAGTACATGTCATGTCATGTCATCTTCCAAACCGCTTATCCTATATAGGGTCGCGGGGAGTTGCTGGAGCCTATCCCAGCCGTCAATGGGCGAAGGCAGACTACACCCCGAACTGGTCGCCAGCCAGTCGCAGGGCACACATAGACACTGTCACTGAGCGGGAATCGATCCCACGCTGCCCGCACACAACTCAGGCGTGTGTACCACTACACTATCAGCGGACTCAACACAGTACAATCAGCCACAATTCAGCTCCTATATAAGTGTTGCATGGTCATTACCGGTACACACAATTGTCTAAGTTACTTTCAGACGATGGTTGAATAAGAATGAACCACAAACAGGCAGTTGCCTGCCTCTGGCTGGGGTATTGCATCATGCAGCCACACACGTAAGGAGGAGCCCACTCAGCAGAGAGGAGAGGAAGACATATTTACGACCGAATACATAAATACTTTTGGAGACTTGGCAACATTTTACATGGTCCAGGATGAATAAAAGACTTATTTAAGCGATCAACAATCGTTTTGGTGAGTTTAAAGTTATCTTACCGTAACTTTCTTGTATGCTACATGTAGCATCGTAACTCGGTGGAAATGATGTGTACTAAGCGCACAATTTCCTCCCAAACTGCGACTTATACTCCAGTGCGACTTATATATGTTTTTTTCCCTCTTTGTTATGCATTTTATGGCTAGTGCGACTTGTACTCCGGAGCGGCTTATAGTCCGGAAAATACGGTGAAAGGGAAAAAATACAGATGTTTAGAAAACCTTAATCAAAGGCATGGGGGGGAAACACTTTTTAACCTGGATATAAAAGCATTAGCCCTTGAGGCTGTCTTCACTTCTGTTGGTATCTTATTCCATTTGTGTGCAGCATAACAGCTACATGCAGCATCACCATGTTTACTTTGAACTGTGGGCTCTACTCATTAACCCAAGGTCGTTGGTTTCAAAAGACAGTGACTCCAGGTGTCTTCTAACAGCAATCCTCTTTTTTTTATTGCCGAGAATAATTATCACTTTTCTGTTTGGGTTTGGTTTAGTTGAAGGAAATTTTGGTCCATTCAGTTATTAATTTGCTCAGTCTAGACAGTGACAATACAATACTTTAATTTAACTGCAGTCATTTGTGGACATTGATAAATATGTTTCCATATGACTTTGTTGTTGGATTTAGCAACTTTTAAGACCGAAGTAAGGATATTTTCTTGAAAGAAGTGCCAAAGCTGGCGACTTTCACTTCAAGAGTGTTGCTGTAGCGCTGTATGTCAAGTGTGAGGTTTTTCTCCCTCCCTCCCTCGCTCTCTATTATGTTCAGTGTAGTAGTGTAGTGGCCGTGCTGTCACTTTTGGCTGTGCACTCTGAGATCAAATACATCTCCGGTGTCAGTAGAGCCGCAGCGACCATGACGACTGCTTCGAGATAGTGACCGGTTACAGGGAGGGAGTCTTCCTGGGCCACATCTCATTCAGTATTTCATACTTGCTCCGTTGTCCGACAGCAGAAACCGAAAATATGCAAATGAGAAAAACTTCGCTTAATAGTTCCATTAAGAATTTTGCTCTATTAAAATACTGTGAATGTGCACAGAGAGCAGAGCTCTGACTTTTCATGCGTTTTTTAGCCAGCGTGACGCCCCCGAGCTAAGTCAACCTGGCTGTGGCAATGTCATGGGGGCTAGCATTGGGGTTTGGCCTCTCTTCAACCCATCAGCAGCTCAGAGACATTAAACAGATGAACGAAAGGATATTGTTTTGGTGATTTATTGAACATATAAAAATATTTTGTGAAGAGCAAGAGGGAGAGAAATAAACATTAAAGAAATCTGATGAAATGTACACAACTGAAGGTACAATTGTAAAAGTTAACACTTCTCCAAAGTTTGGTCGATTAGAATTTATTAGTGTATGTTGTGATAACTTGACTTGTACTGTAGCATCTGAATAAGTCCTGGAAAATAATTTCAAGGAACAAGTGGGAACCCTGCTGACATACAGTATATTGACTGACTGATATATTAGTTACAAATAGGGATGACTCCACTGCAATGTGGTTGTGATCCTATTCAATAAAATAGGTGTGTAACATTAGATTATAAATGTGATGGGTTATATCTTTCTAACTTTCTAGTTTGTATTTTCCCACAACCTCACCACACATTTTTTAACTTGCCCACAGATAATCACAGCACTGGAGGAGGACACCACAGCCCAGAAGATGCAGCTTGGCTACAGGCTCCAGCAGATTGCTGCCGCTGTCGAGAATAAAGTTACAGACTTGTGACAGGAAACTCCCACTAGGAAGTGGAGTACCTTGCTGGTTGAACTGAAACATGCACGAACACTGAAGATTTTTAGGACTGAACATTTATGCAAAAGTGGCTAAGTTTTTAAATCAACTTCCCAATTTTATTATTGAGCACCTGAAGATTAATATGGCTGAAGTTGACCTCTGAGCCCTTTTTATACTATGCGTGGATGGGACTACGTATTGTTGACTTTGGGTTATTGTAAGAATATGACAATTCCCTGGAAAAATAAAGATCGGATATATAATTAACACGATTCAGGCCTGCTGTCATGGTAATGTTAATTCATTTTATTAGCTTGTTGCTGCTGTATGGTCAAAAAATGTGTGTGGGATTGCTTAATATGTATTAACAGTGATCCCTGGTTGTTTTTGCTGGTTGTCACTCAACCTGTACTGTTTTGGTGTCAAACTGATCACAGTCACCAATGTTGTATAGTGGTCAAAATAGCTGTAAACAACCCCTTCTTTCCTCCGTAAGTGATTTATTGTATCGGGAATTCTTTGTCACAGCATTGTTTTTTAAATACATTCCCAACACCCAATTGGATGCAAGTTCCCCAAGTGCTGCTTTCTACCTCATTCTGCTGCACTACAAGACATGGTTTTATTTTAGTGCACCAGCTTTGAGTGTTTTACGCACAGAACATAGTCATACTTGCTAGACATTGTGGTTTAAATGAACACACATTTCCAATTTGTTTTGTTTACAATACAAGAGTTTGGAATGAAATCCTCTCGCTAGAGTGGTTTAAAGTACTTAGAATAGGCAAGTGTCGCTTGACCCTCATTTTGTTTTACACATTTTAGGCCTACTGATTCAATTTGATGTTACTCAAGTGCACAGGTCACTGGACCAATATTTTAAAAAACAAATCTACTGTATGTAACACATTTGGGTGAATTTATCTTCATGATTAGAGTAAACAAACAATGTACAGTGGTACCTTTACTTAGGAAATTAATTGGTTCTGGAATAAATTTCTTAAGTAGAAAATTTTGTAAGTAGAGCCGCGTTTTCCATGTAAATGTCCTAATCCGTTCCAAGCCCCCCAATATTCAGACATAAATGTTTTATAAAGAATAAAAATGCATCAAAACATGTAACAAATACAAACATGTTACAATTAGATTATTGCACAATAAATGAGAGTTGTGCATAATGTAAAAAAACAAAGAATAGAGTAAGGAATAAAAATGATGGTCGTTTACCATAACTGCTGTCCTCATCGCTTTTTGCCCTCTTTGGTTCATGTTCTCTCTCAGAAGTGTTTTTTGCCTGGCGTTTTGTAAAGAACTGATTTAATAACGTGGCGACTGTCAATACATTACGGTCATATTCTTTGGCGAGATCAACCAAATGCATCCCCCTTTCATACTATTCTATTATCTCTTGCTTTGTTTGTTTGGACAAAAAAAAGAATTTTCTCTTTTTTCTTTTCCTCGTTTCTAATTCACATAAAACTATCGGAACACCTCATGGCCCGAGGGGCGACTGACGAGGACGCTGCATAGACATATCTATCACATATATATCTATCTCCCTGTCTATCTACACACCTAGGCATATACGCTCGAAGTCCCTCTTAGCCAATGGGATGCCAGGAAGATGCTAGGCTAGCCAATGGCAGAGCAGCTATGAGTATGTTGCGTTCAGGAAACTCTGGAGCTGCAACTAGCAGCCCATATTGTATTTTTACCTTTTGTATCATGAAATTTCTTTCATAACGAGGCAATATTTTCCTGTTGAGGCGTTTCGTAACTTGAAAATGTCGTACGAAGAGACGTTCGTAAGTAGAGGTACCACTGTATTGTCATTTAACGTTTTTTCATTTGTTTTCACCATCCTCCTCATTTTAGTGGAATAAATCTTTCTCTTTTTCTTGTTTTTTTTAACCTTGTGCTACTGAAACCTAGGTGGCACAAGTGTACATTATGGTTAGCACTATGTACCATTTTGGGACATAAACTGTATTAGATACAAGGTTTTAAATTGAAGCTTATGTATTGACTGGGCTGCTAGTTGTTGGGTCTCGATCTTTTGAATATGTTCTGCTTTTGATTGGGGCACATTTAACACACCTTTGCCGGTGTTTTTTGTTATTTAAATAACAAAGGGGTAAAAGTGAGGTATTTTTGGGATAACTGATGCTCCCTGCTGGTATGGGTCTTTCCCCTCTAAATGTTAATATGTGGTTCTGTAGTTGGGTGATCTTGATTCATAAGGCATTGCAGTCATGAACTAACTGTTTGGGCATTGGTAACACTAGCTGCACGATCCAATTTGCATTTGTTTTTGTAATGTTTAAAAAGCATCCATATGCATCAAAAGTGTAGTAATTCCCAAGTGTTAAACAGAACAAGTCCTTTCTACACTCAGTTCTGACTGTTCCCTCATGAAGAGCTGTACATGCAGCCAGGTGATTTACAGAAGCAGTGAAATGGCTCGTATTCTGTTGAAGGTAATGTCTGTTCAAATTTGGATAAAGGATTGGCAATGATGCAAATAAACTGTCAGAGGGAGAAATGTAACTAAATTTGAAGATGTAGAGCAGGCTCTGCAAGGAGCAATTTTAAAGCTGTTTCTAATTCTGCATGTTTATATCATTGTACATACTGTTTTCATATGTCAAAGTAGTGATTTAACCTGATAATTGAGAGGAAGTGTAAAGTCAAACATTTGATGAAGTAATAAAGTAATTCTTAATTTTGTGGTTGTTGTGCTTTTTAAAAAAACAAAAACAAAAAAAAAACATACTAGTGTAGGGGTGTTACACAGCAGAATTTAATTTGGTGGAGTTGTCGACCAATGATCATATATTCAGTACTAGGGATGAGCGAGTACACCACTATCAGACTGTATCCGTATCTGCACTCATAATGGGCAGGGGACAAACTAGAAGTGGACGTGGTTTAACCAGAAATTAGGGGAGGCTGAAATTGACATGGATTGATCAGAAGGTGGCATATTAATCATTTGAAAACTATTTGCAGAACTACCTCAAAATTGTTATTGAAAATGTTTATGCCCACAAAAGTAAAAGAACCACTTACAGAACATGTTTTTTTAATCACATGAATATTTTAACTGTGTGAATGAATATTTATTTATACAGAACAATCTCAGAATTTATTTTTATTTTTTTTTAACAACAATAATAAAAGAACTATCGAAGACAGAACATTTGTTTATGAATATTTGTGAATTAGTGCATGAATGAATACAATGCATGCTTAGGAAATTCTGAACTATGCAAGAGTTGTCATACTCAAAACAATTTGCTTTTTAATTTCATTTTTAATGATCGAACTGTTTTTTTTTTAGAGTTATTTTTACCACCTAATGTTTTTATCCCACACAGTTAATGTTGATTAAGGTTAATTATTGTAATTAAGGTTGAATAATGTTGATTATTGACTGTGTGAGAGGAAGAGACAGAGGTTGTCCTACAGCCCAAACAGTCCACTACTCAGCCATTTTTGAAAACTCTCACAATCAAGTAATAAAATATTGACTATCATGCCAGACCTGATGTGTGTGCAAAGTTTCATGAACCTTCGTGCATGTTTGGACCCTGAAATCAGCATTGGTTACTTGGAAAACAGTACATTGCCATGGCAACAGTGTTTCACAAAAATTCACAAACTTCGTGTTCAAACTTAATGAAGGCCTACACACTCTTCCGAACAAATATGAGGTAAATCTGTTTAATCTGCTGGGAGAAAAACATCAAAGAATAAAATGTATATTTTCTTCAGCCAGCAGGTGGCGCTACCACTATGATAAAAAATAAGTTTGTAGATGTCTTCAGGCCTAGACACTCATCAAATGTGTGAAATTTTGACAAGATATATTGTAATCATGTGGGGTCAAGTTACAGCAGCTTTTGTAGTCAAGGCGATTCCAAATTTTAAAGTACAAAGTCCTCAATTTATGAACCTACACTACCTGAATTTCCGTGTATGTCGGATTTCACCGTTAAAGTCGAAATTTACATCAAAATGCTTGGTATAAAAAAACGAAAATAACATTAAAGTAAAAACAAAATACAATGCTGTACTTAGCATTACTTCTGAGAGGTGGAAGGAGAGGAGGGTTGAAGAAGTAAAGATACTGCCGGCGCGCACAGACACGATGGAGACACTCTGCCCATGCACAACCGCAAGGAATACTGGTGTTTGTAGTACAGGAAGTGCTTGTTTGCGAAGGTGCGGTGTTTGGCGCGTGACCGCCGCAAATACACAAGCTGGTAAACAATCTCAGAGACGCAGCACAAAAGCACACTTTTGGAGCGAGGAGGAAACCGGTTACTTCATTCCTGTGGTTGACACGAATATCAAGTGTTTTATTAACAGTGTAAAGTAACACGCGGCAATGTCCATTTGAGTCACGATGCCGTGCATCGCCGTCACAGTGGCTTATTCAAATGCTGGAGCAACTCTGTCAGCTCATTCATGTAAATGGTATATTCAGAATGTTTCAGAAAGGATAACAACAACCAATTGTGGTCATGCTCTCACATCCCAGATGATTTTGTGTGTTGCGCTGCATTTGTTCGCAGCCGCAAGTTTTTGTAGAATGTCGGCAATGCTAAGCATTTACACCAATATTATATATATTTTATATAATAATAGTGCTGTCAAGCGATTAAATTTTTTTATTGTAGTTAATGTAGTTTCATAGTTAACTTGTAGTTAATCGCATATTTTATTTATTGTAAAAAAAAAAATCCCTTGATTTTTCTGTCCCATTGTTTTCTTGAATTTTAATACCCTTAACACATGAATGAAGTCAACCCAAACATTATTTTTTAAGAATATGCTCCATGCAAGCCCACTATTTGAAACAAGGCATTCTGATAAATATTGCGTTTGTAGAATAAGAGCTAATCCACCTGTTTTTAGTCATCACTGGGGGCGGCCATTTTGTCACGTCTTTCAACTGAAAATGATATCACAGTTGCTTAGGGCTCATGTAACGACCAATCATAGCTCACCTGCTTTCTGAAACTGATCCATGATTGGTCATTATTTGAGCCCTCAGCATCTGTAATGTTATTTTCAGTAGACAGAAGTAATAAAATAGACCCTCGAGATGGTAAAAAATGGATGGGTTTTGCAACTTAACTCATATTCCACAAACGCAATATTAATCAGAATGCCTTGTTTGAACTAGGGGGCCTGCATAGAACCTACTCTTGAAAAAAAAAATGTTTGGGTTGACTTTCGGAAATGTAAATGAATAAATTTAAAATGTTTGCAATTTCAGTAAAACGCATGCCAAAGAAGTAATTTACATGTCGCCGTTCGCCGTTTTGGATCTGATGATGGCGGAGCGGTCAGAGTTTTTCCATAGTACGAGCGGGAGCTGCTTGAGTTTACGCTAGTGCGGGCTTCCCTATGGGTTCCAGATACAGTACCGGAACTTCCGTTGGAAGTAATCGATCGTTAATGTAATATAGAGGAAGAAAATGTAATGCATACGGAAGACAGAAGTCCGTAGGTGGGAATACTTACTGTATTTATATGCAAGGCCTCTGCTTCACTACACAAAGAAAAATTAACCTATAACAACATCATAGGACTGTGCACTAACTACGGAAAGAGGGTAGACTACCTCAATCCTGACTCAACCCTGTGGATTATTCTGCCCCAATGGAATGGGTTAGTCACTACCCTACAATGTCAATCTATCATGGGGTCGTCTGTTTCTTCTAGGCTAATGATGACCAGTGACTAAGTCAGTCACGGTGTCTTTTGTTGAGGATTGAAAGAGTCTTTAATTGTTGGGGGTACCTGGCATAGGTCCCTGAGCAGGGTTAGGTGTGCCTGGGACACTGTCCATTTTTTAAAGTGACTCATGAGGCTCCTCTGAGTATGGATATTGCTCTTGATGGACCTCCGGCTCTGGATTGAAGGATGAAGAGAGGGGGAAAAGAGAACAGAGAAGAGAGTTTGACACCTCGTGTTGACGAGGTAAATATTCAGCTGGGCCTGAAGAGTGGAGTAAGTGACATGTCTCCTCCAGATGAGATGATCATGGGTTTCCACTGTGTACGACACTGGACCTGTTTGTGCAATAACTGTCGCAGGCGTCCACTTAACATGGTTAATAGTTAGTACATTCATAGTTCCGAGCAAGAACCTTATCTCCTACTATGGAAGACCGTCGACTCCTGGCGTGCTGATCCTCCCCGGGCCGCGGCCCGGCTCGCTCATTGGGCCGACGCCTCGCCATGGAACTGACGCGATGCAGATTATGACCCAAAAGTCAGAATCGGCTAAGTACGTCTAATGGCAACATTGAGCCAACAAGTACAACACACAATTGCACCTATCCAGCTAATGTTTAGCGTATAGCATACGCAGCTGCAGCCTTTACATAAACACTGTACATACATATGCATCATATGTGCATATTCTTTGCACTACCTCTTAAAAAAATGATTGTGTTAATGATCATTTAAGTTTTGGGCAATAAAATAAGTTTTACAGTTAAAAAAAAAAAGAAAAAAAAAAAGAAAGAAAAAAAGCCTGTGCTTTAATTTGTTCCGTGTGGTATCGAAGTGGTATCGAGTATCGATATTGAACTGGGTATCGGTATCGAAGTTGAAATTCTAGTATCGTGACAAGCCTACTTGGTGAGGACTTCAGCGCCTGCTTCATAGTTTGTATAAATCTTTCTGCAAGCCCATTAGTAGCAGGATGATAAGGCACAGACCTGATGTACTGAATACCGTTCTCTTCCATTAATGTTCTAAACTCTTCCGACACCAGCTGTGGGTCATTATCACTGACGGGTTGTTGAGGAAGACCAAACCTGCTGAAGATAGACCTCGGCTCTTTGATGGTTCTCTACGAAGAGGTGCTTTTCAGGACAGCTACTTCTGGCCATTTGCCATGAGCATCAACAACAACTAGAAACATGTGGTTCTCCAGCGGTCCAGCAAAATCGATATGGACTCTTTGCCACGGTTCCTCAGGCCAGTCCCACGGATGTAAAAGCGCGAGCTGTGGAAGGTTCCTCCATTTCTGGCAGTCATTGCATGACTTCTCCTCTATGGCTGCATCCAAGCCTGGCCACCAGAAGTAACTGCGTGCAATTTCTTTCATCCTCACCACACCACAGTGCCCGACATGTAGCTCAGCAAGCAGTTTGAGCTTGATAACACAATAGCCCCACAATAAGCATCCATTCTGGACTGAAAGCTCATCTCGTCTCACCAATTAAGGCTTGAAGTTGGGTGTCATCCCTCCCCCTCAACCCCGCGTGATGATATCCACAATCTCAGACAATACGGGATCAGTGCACGTGAGCGGAGGTTACCAGAGCAGCAAACACCTCAAAGTAAAATATTTCCACCTCCGTGGGCTCAGAGTGTGCGACTGGCAGGGGGAGTCTTGAGAGTCCGTCAGAATTCAGATTTTGGTCCAACTTCCTATAATCGACCGTATAGTCGTGAGTAGATAACAGCAGGGCCCATTGCTGAATACGACTGACCGCCAGCGATGGAATGCCCATATGAGAACCTAAGATCGAGGTCAGGGATCGATGGTCCGTCAGAAATTTCTTGACTCCAAAAACTATAGAAAGAGCTTCACACTCAATCTGCACATATTTACATTCCGCCTTTCTCAGTGTCCTTGAATCAAAGGTGAATGGTCTCTCTTCCCCCGACGGCATGACATGTGACACCTCAGCACCCACCCCATAAGGCAAAGCATCACACTTAACTGAAGAGGTCATTTGGGCTCAAAGTGGGCGAGGGCATCAGAGTTGACAAGCTTCACATTTTTGAACGATGACTTGCATTGCTATGGGTCTTATTCTGAATCTGGGTGGGTTGCGTTAAATTAAAGCCCACATGTCAAAGTCAAGGCCCGCGGGCCACATCCGGCCCGCGAGAAGGTTTTCGACGGCCCCTGGGATGATATTGCTTTATTATTAGATCCGGCCCGCAGCACGCAGCAAGCCGATGTGGGTAGCAGAAGTGATCGGGTCCTTCGCGCCGGCCGATGACGTCACGCTTTAAAATATATTGTAGCGTCTTTCAAGAACACAGACGTAGTTTAATTATCACGTTTTTATTAGTCCAACCGGCTACTGTGGGCCGCAGCCGACACCAATACAGTACAACAACCGTTCAGTCAAAAAAAGAGCTTCGTCTCTCTCTTCGTCCTCCGCTCTCATGCCCTCTCATCCAGCCGCACGATGCATTCATTAACCTCGGAAACGCCACAACTTGGCAAGACACAAATTCGACCACAACACAGACAACCCAATTCGTTACACTGTTTCTGTAATATATTTCTTTGCATCTATGTTTGCCACTCCTGGCTGTGGTTATAACGAACATTACCACTACTTTTGCGAGGAACGTCCTTCGGTCGTCTGCGTGCCGACTGAAGATTTCCCGTCACTTTTCGTGGCTTTCAGAATCAGATTGTGGTGAAATGTTATTTGGAGTAAAACTCACTTTATTAAGAAATACTTCATATTGGAAATCTCACGTTGTTTTATTATTAGTAATTGTTGGCATTTGATAAATTCATTGAGTTTCGATGTAGTATTGAGATGTCCCACAATGTGAGCAAGGCACTGAACGCTCCTCGAGCGCTTGTGTTGATCGCGAGAGACGTGGTTACTTTTATTTTCCTCCTTCGACAAAGCTAGCTAGTAGTTTGTTCGTGCCAGCAAACTCAGTAGTTGCAGATTTTCCGTGTTTCACCACGTTTGTTGTTGTGTGTCAATGTTAAAAGGTGAGTTTAATCATTTAAGTTCGTGTCAGGTAACTACTGTACATAATAGCCTAGATATGTTCTCGTGAGTGATGTCACGTTGATGAACACTAGTTAATTATTTCGGCGAGTATGCTAACTATTCTTGTGATGAAACGTGTGAATGTGTATTGTATGTATTGTTTGGCTGTTTAATTGCTTAATACAGTGAATTGTAATGTTTAGGCATATTGTTAACTAATGGCTATGCATTGGCTGATGTTGCTAGGTTATTCTTTGTCTCTGTTGTTGCAGACCACAATAAATAGACGTGTCAAGTGGAATTAAAGGAAGTCTGCTTATAGTTTTAGCACTTAGTATTAGTCAAAAGATAGTTGGCCAAGTTTAATACAACTTTGATCTTTAAGTGACTAGAATGGACCATTGATTGTAATTAAAATAAATAGCAAATTCGTCATTCTTTTTTGATATATGTCAGCTCTTATAGATTGATAGAAAGCCCGCATTTAGAGATTTGTAGCACAATGCTTTCAACACAATGTTTTAGAAGAGAACACTATAGAGGAGACCTGTCACGCACTGCTAAGATTTAGTTAGCTTATGTTGTTGGCACTAAACGTGGCATTTAAGTGCTGTATTTGGAGAAAATAAAAGAACAGAAAGAACGTGACCCACATCAACACATACCTTCAGCTCATTCATTCGTTTGTTTTTGAGTAGAACGAAACAAGACATCTCAGTACTGATAGCAGCCAACAGCGCAAACCCATTAATAAACAAAAAAAGCAATCTCCATTTACGTTAGAAACAACAAACAAGTGATCTACTGTATACCAACAAGGTAAACTACAACAAGCACCTAAAAAATTATGGTTGAAAAAAAAAAAAAAAAGAGCCAATACAGCTGAGCTGCACTTGAGCTCAATTTTGAGGTTTGTGGCAAAGGCTGTGATTACTCACGTACATGTGATTTCTTAATTTTTTTAAATTCTTAAAACCTCTTAAAGTGAGGACGGCCCACCGAGGGGCCCTCCGTCATCTGTCAAAAACAAATCGCTGATGCACGTCGTCATCTGAGTACATGTGCGAACATGTTATACATCTTTTAAAAGCTGAGTTTATGGAGATTTGAATGGTGCCCAACATTTTACAATGCAATCATATCTGCAGACTGATTGAGCATTTATGTTTGACAATCGTAGATCAAAGAACAATATGTCGTCTCGCCATAACAACGTCATAATTCGTCATAATTCACACACAGAAACGTCCAACTCCATCAAATATGGTCCCATTACGACGACAAGGGTCCAGTCAAAGTATTCCGGTAAAATAGTGAGTCCATGCCAAGCTTTACATCCATAAGGCCACATTATCTGCAGCTGCAAACGTTACCAATTTCCATCAAATATCACTATTTTTGATGCATTTGTGATCGTAGCTTCACTTAGCATGAGCGCATTAGCCACTTACACATATAAAACGAAAGGTCTAATCCTTGGCCTTTGATTGACACCTCACTTTTAGCCAATCTGCAAGGGTTTTCGCTTCAAAAAGACTTACAGAAGCCAATGAACAGCCGTGCGTAAAATAGTCACTCCCATTATATATCCTTACGTAGCTTTGGCTAATCACAGCGGAGCTGACTAGTGACTGACGCATTGGATAGCCAATAAAATTCCCCAAACGACCATATGGGGTGTGTCATACAAATCCTCTTGGAATAAAAAAGACTCATTGCGTAACGTCTTTGTTTCGTGCCTCGTTCTCCTTTGACCTGTGCGTAACAAGACTCTGTGCTATCGCGAAGCCTCCTTTGATGCTGTTGTTGTTTTTTTCGTGTAAACATGGCAAAACAACAGCAAAAAAAAAAGAACTACACTATAGTAGCATGAAAAAAAAGCATAGCAGCCTTTTTTCCACAAGTATTCACACAGGTCACCTAAATGGGTGCACAGGTAACCCAAATGTTCCATTTGGTGTTCGCCTGTACCTTTCCTAGGGAAAACGTGTAAAATGCTCATGTTTTTGGGGATTATTGTCAAATTTGAACTGGAAGTTGGGGAGATCTCAAGCTTTAATCCTGTAGTGTTTTCAAGTCCCAATCAACATTCTAAATTCATTTTCAAGGCAGATTTTGTGAAAAGAAATTAGACGAACATAAGATTCGCCTTTTTTTTCTGTTTTCAAACATCCATAGTTCATTGACATTACTCACACAGATTCTGACTGTTTGGGATAAAAATTCAAAATGTTATCTTCAAAAAGAGACCAAAACTGTGCTGATACTCCAAATGGTTCAAGAACATCTACAAATTTACTTTTGGTGCACCTTTTTTAGGCGTTTTTGGCAAATTGCCAAAAAGTAACCCTCTGCTTAAAAGGTTAATAAATTTTCAAACATTTCAAAAACACTTTTTTCACACTGTCATTATGGTTATATATGTAGAATTTTGAAGGAGAAAAATAAATTATTCTAATTTGGAATGAGGCTGTAACATAAAATGCAGCACTGTGATACTTTCCGCTTGCACTGTATGCCTTATAATGACAGCGCTTTCTGCCGAAGGAGCTAAAAATAAAACCGGTGATGAGCTATCTTCTGCAGTTGTTGTAGTCCGCCTCACGTCTAAAGAGAGAGTGACTTGGAGTCACTCCAAGACAAAAGACGGGCATACACTCTGCTCTCGCTCTGGGGGTGCCCAAGTAGACACATTCTCAGAGCTGAAGCTACCTAGCGCGGTGCTAATTGGTAACCACTAACCAGCAGCCCACTCCATTTTTATTTACTCGGTCACTTCCATGTTTTTTTTTCCACAGCTACTTGTGAAAATGTGTCTTAATGTGCATTTACCGTTTTCCAAAACATGGTCCATATGCAATAACTTCAGTTGTTTAGTCCATGCATTGAAGTGGGGCTGTTAGATTTTGCCTAACAAGAAAATCCAGATTATTTTCTCTCAAACCCGATTTTACGATTACGATTTCTTTGTGAAATAAAAAATAATGAAAAATGAAGTATTTTGAATGTCTTTTATTTAAACAGAATTTTAACACAAAATGCCAGTCAATTTAACTGAATACACACAGAACAATCCATTGGGATTAACAGCATTTTACTTACACAATAGATTTCAAATCTGTTCTTAATTAAGCCAATAATGAATGAAGAAAGTGCATATACCATCTGAAACGAAATCATCAACATCAGAGAAGGTAGACAGTCTGTCAGCAAGTCATTTTGCCAACCAGCTAGTGACCAGCCTTTCACCTTTCTCCCTGGTCTTACTTAAACATAAATCAATGATTAGTGCAAAATTGTCACTCAATAATACAATGCACTGTCAATGCACCGGTTGGACGAGAGGTCCGTTGTAGAAGAGAGAAAAAGGGACGTCCTTCAGACGTTGAGTAACTTGCTCATGGGTGGTATTGTACATGCAGGGCACACACTACACTACAGATCTATATTTGCCCGATTTATTAACTAAACACTCACCTGCCTGAGAAAATAGCAAAATCGCCGGTAGCCCTGGATGTTGTTGTTATCGGACTGCGCGCTCGTGGGAGGAAGCGGAAATGCAGAGGAAACTACGGTGGCTTAGATACACCAAAAATTAAAAAAAATCGAACGTGCCGATTTGAATGTTTTTAATATCGTTTTATCCAGAAAATTCGGTTTCGGTTCAAAATCGCTTAATCGAGCAGCCCTAGATTGTAGGTGCGGGTGGATCAATCCAAATATCGATATTATCGATACTAAGCAAGTACTTGGATCGGATCGCCCAGCGCCTCCTGCTACTCTCTGAGTCTCTGCCTGAACGAGTGACTCAGGCACACTTTTAGCCCCTCCCTGGCAGAGAGGGCGACGGGAGAGTGAGAGCGGCCGAAACCTAAAACAATATAGAGCCATACAAGAAGCGGAGCGCGGTGTGGACTTTTTTTTACAACAGAAAAGGACAGTGCCAAATTTGATTTGTGTAATAAAGTGCTCTGCTAGTAACACCACGAATTTACACAAATATATGAAAAAAGCTCACCCTACAGAGAGCAACGAGCTGCAAGCGAAGTTGAGGGGAGGAGGAGGGGGGAGATCCCCAAGCCAGAACACCCCACGGACACAGACAACGTACTCTGGCAGAGGCTTTTCAGCCTGTTTTTTTTTTTACTCTAT
Source organism: Filicampus tigris (assembly GCF_054856515.1). NCBI lineage: Eukaryota > Metazoa > Chordata > Actinopteri > Syngnathiformes > Syngnathidae > Filicampus > Filicampus tigris. The sequence continues at coordinate 1,628,373 of NC_141225.1, read as the reverse complement.
TTGCACTTTCTAACTTTATTTTCTAAATATTGTGCAATGGAAGGTATTATAGTTGTCAATTTGACATTGTTATATTTGTATTTTTGTTACATTGCTGCTTTTTTTGGTTTGACTCTCGACTTTTGTTCTGAAATAGTTGTAGTAGAAGTATTTTTTTTCCTACTGTTAAAGGTTTTTACATTGTATTGTTTACACTATTTGATCTACTGACTATTTTCAAAAAATTTTGCAATGAGATGTATTTTAGTTGTCATGTTGACATGATTTATATTTTCGATATATTGCTGCTTTTTTTTGGTTTGACTCTCTTGACTTGTTCTGAAACAGTTGTAGTAGTTGTAGTAGAAGTATTTAATTTTTTTATACTGTTAAAGTTTGAATTGTAGTCATTTAATAAAAAAAGAAAACATTACATTATATGTATATATATATACACATATATATGTATATATATATACACACATATATATATATACACATATATATACACACACATACATATATATATACACACATATATATGTACACACATACATATGTATTTATATATATATATACACATATTGATATACACACACATATATATACATACATATATATACACGCATATATATGTATATATATTTATATATATATACACACATACATATATATACACACACATATATATATACACACATACATTTATATATATATATACACATACATTTATATATATATATATACACATACATATATATATATTTATATATATATATATACACACATACATACATATATGTATATACACATACATACATATATATATACACACATACATATATGTATATACACACATATATATATATATATACATATATATATATATATACA